>NC_133573.1:622708-926562 GCF_048773025.1 Camelus bactrianus | reverse complement strand
GCCTCATCCTGTCTTTGGAAGTAACAGACCACTCTTAGGAAAGTGTCCTTGCCAAGGGCTGGGTGAGTGGGTGTTTACAATATTTTGTGTATGGTAGCTAGTGAGAGCAGTTTGCACTGGTTCTCTTCCTACTGGGCATCGACAAATCAACACTTTTCACAAATAATTCACAGAAATTGGATATTTGTTTCGCTCCGTTTTCTTTACAGCCATCGTCGGAGTGTTTTTCTGAAGACCCCAGCTTTGACCTTATGTTGATAAGGCAGTTGCAGTCTTTAAGAAAGTTAACAGTATCGAATTACATGTTTTGGGATTTATATGAAAGTGAAGTTAGATTTTGAAAATTACCAAACCAACCTAGAAGCCAGACTTGACAATTTCTGTAAGATTTTGTCAGCTCTAAGGAATAAACAGACAGCCTCAATGAAAAATAGCAGTCCAAAAGTTTGAAGGGGACATGCCAACTGTTTTCTCTTGAAGACTCCAACAACAAAAGGAACAATGAAATACCTATTGAAACCATGAAATAACCCCCATCCTGGGTATCCCTTGTGCACCTGGTGCCCTTTACTCCCAATGACACATACTAGGCTATGTTGGCATTTGAAGGGGTAACATTACTCTCTAGGTATATACAAGAAAATCTAAACAGAATATACAGATTTAGGCTTGATTCCAAAAGCACCTAGAGACATTTAACTATGAGAAACCTGCTGCAGCTATGCTAGGCTATTGAGAACCAGGTGCTCTTCTATCAGTGCTGAGAAGGCTTAATCATCCGATCATGTTGGGTAAAGCAATTTAACACATCCAAGTCTGCACCTCCAAGATATAGTGCACCCGGGGCTTGACGGAAGTGAATGAGTGTCCACATAACCTGTGTCTTTAATGTGTTTGGTGACTTTTACAGTTCAGTTCACTATCTGACTTCCAATATTTTCCTGTACTGTCTTGAAAAACTGAGGCCTAATACATATTCAAGTTCATTCAAAGATTCCCCTCACTTCCCACACTCCTTTCAGCCCAAAGAATACATAACCCCAGCATTTCCTGAATCTAGGGGAAGGTCATCATTTCTTTGTGTGAGCTAAGTATTCAATTCCTATCTATTTTAGTCGAGAGTATTTGACCTTTAAGGAGTTCACTGTTGTTCACCGAGTGTGAAGGAGGAGGAACTCTGATTCTAGTAGGGGCTTGCTCTCCTCCTACTGGATTCATTGCAGCTCAGGTTCTGATCCTTTGAAATGGATGCCTGAGTGGAGTGGAGGGAAGAGCATGTGATTGATAGCTAGGCACAAACGTGGGAATAGGCTTACCTGGGCTTGGTGCATTTCGATAGGAATGATTCTTAAATGCCCCTTGGGATGTGTGGAATCTCACGACGTCTTCCATGAACACGAGCGCTTTTATCATCTCTGCCATCTCTTCTCTTTTAGACGTCAGGAATCTTGGACCCGTTCTTGGAGCAGGGAATCGAGTAACTTTCTCAAGGGCACGTTGACTCTCCGTATGACTCTTTCTGCCAGTATCAGCGAGGTTCAGTAGGTCTCATGAATGTCTTTCGAGCCTGGTATGCTCTAGAGATGTCTCCATGCCGATATTCTCCACTGTAGCAGAACAACTTTCATCAATGTGTTCGCACATCTCCTCAATCCATGCAGCCAGTTTTTCTGCCAGCTTCTCTTCGTGTCTCCCATGAAGTCGACGTCAACAGGACTGGGCAAGTCTGAAAATACCTCGGAGCCTCACCAGTAAGCTGATGACAGGCAGATCTTCCACTGTCTGCCCTTTCAGATTCTGGAAACTGCCCCGTGAACTCAGGTCTCTGGGCAGCAGCAGTATCTCGAACTTACTCAGCTTCCTGAACAAAAGACCTAAGCCAATCTCCACATAGGGCAGCAGACCCACCATCAAACTGATCCACCCACAGAATTCTGCCCAGTTACCTTGGATCCACCAGCCGCAACAAGCCTCGTGGTACACACCAACATTCCACCTGGAATCCAACCGGTAACTGACATCCCCAGTGGTTGATGCATCAAGTGCGTGTTGGGGGTGATGCTGCATTAGACGAGAGTTTCCTAAGGGAAATGTGATTCTATCCACAAGGGTCCCATGGTCCTTTTCTCTTCCCTCTTTCCTTTTGTTCAGATCTGTATACACAGTACAAAAGGAGGGAAGAGTGTCCATGTTCAGTGTATGGATTCACACCTATTTAAACTTTCTAACAGTTCACAGTACACAGAGACCCACTCAAGGAAACTCATGTTTGTGTAATATCCATTCACCCAGATTACATATCCGTCTGTTGCTTTCTGCTGAAACACCCACACTCTCAGAACATGGATCCATTTGTTTCATGGGGGCTGAAATTCCTAGAAATGAAACCAATCCCAACGTGCACTTTCCTGTCTGTCTCTTTTGCTCTTAGTAGAGTTTTGCAGAGCTACTTGTCTTTGTTATAGGCTTATGCCATTTCTTCTCTACGTAGGGTAGAATAAGGCATTCGTTCATCCTGTTGGAAGACTTGTAAGTCTATGTCCCGTTCTATGTCCCACTCTTATTCAAAACCGTCATTTGGGTTGGCTCACGATATGCACTTCTGGATCAGTATCTGTGAATAGTAATGCTCGCGTCTGTTTTTGGAATACAAGTGTGTTGAGTACATGCTAACAGCGATAATAGGTCGATGCGTGCTGAAGGAACCTTGACATCACTTTGAGTATTTTGTCTTGAATAATCATGGTTGTTTGGTATATGTCAGCCAACTGTAACCTTTTGGTGCTTGTTTGTCTGATTGTTTTGCAAACACATTAGGCCATGCATCTATACTTTTGCTTCAGACAGACAGTCACGTAAGCTGATTCACTTAAGATACTGCTTAAAATCAACTATGATTTCCTGCTACTCTCTCCCATCTTTAGGATTTTGATGTCCTCCTTGCCTTCTTCTTCTTACTTCTTTGCAACTCAGGCTCTTCTTGCATTTGCAATAATGGTTTTGTTATTTCCATTTCATCTTGCTACTTTTCTACTCAGGGTAGGATTCTCAATTTTTGTTTTAGGATCAGTCTCAAACTGCTGAATTCTTTTAAGGTTTGCCTGTCAGTGAAATTCCCTAGCTCTGCCGTTGTTATAAACGGCGGTCATTTGGCATAGGCTACCCTAGATTGCAGCTTTTTCTCATTCAGGATGCGGTCTATGTCCTGGCACTCCTCCCCGTGCTGCAAAATTTCTGCCGAGATATCAGCTGAAACCCCTCTGGAGGTTCTGTTGTGACTAAGTTGCTTTCCTCGAGGTGCATTTTACATCACTGGGATGATCATGAAATTTGTTTATTTGAATTCTACAGCTGCTTGTTGGTCTATTGGTATTCCGCCTCTTTTGGATGCTGTGTACTTCCAGAATTCGTATAGATGATACTTTCTTGGCTTTCAGCAAGTTTCATTCTGATTTTTCTACAAATTCCTTTTCAGAATTTATTATTTTATCTCTTGCTTTTCCATTTGGGAATCCTATGAGTCCTATTCTTACCTGCTTTGTCTTAACCCAGGATTCAGCAGTGATGTTAGCGTTGGTTTGCACTTGCTTATCTGTGTCTTCTTCTGATCGAGGGATTTCTGTTCCCCTGTCCTCACAGTCATTCAAGAGTCCCTCTGCATTATGTAGTCTGCTTAGGATTGACTTTAGCCCAGTTTTTATCTCATCCATTGAGTTTTCTGATACTATTGGGTTCTTCTTTAGAGCTTCTCTTCCCCTTTTCTGGTATTCTGCCTTTTGTGATTCTGAGGCACTGTGGTTCATCAGTGTTTTCCTCACCTCCATTTTCAGAGCTTGCTCTGGTATCATTTTGCCGTCTAGTTGTTTGAAAGCTTATTTTTTGGGCCTTCAATCTCTTTGGAACTGAAAATGGTACTTCCTGTTTCTTTTACTATACTTCTTTTACACTACAGGTCAGGTACTATCATGTATCTAATTTAGACTTTTAGGGCTTGGTTAAGTGCAAACTTTAGACTCTTTGGTGTACGCAATTCCATGGTATTTCTGTGAGGACAATTTTCCCTAGACCTTGATGCCATGCCCTTTTCCTGTGTGTGTTGTCTGGTATATCTGTAAATCCTGGTGTTGCCTTGGTTGTGATGAACACACCATACTGTTTCAGTTAGTAGAACCTCATTTTTATTACACTAATCTCACAATTCTGAAAGGGCACAGGGCACTTCCTCTAGTGGGAATGAAGCTTCTATAGGTTTTCAGCTCTGCATTCTTCTGTATGTCATTTTGAAGTGTCTCCAAAACAGCCAACATAGAGTGCGCTTGTACTTTCTACTGCCATGGGAATGTCCCAATTTACCAGTTCTTCCCAGAGCTTCTCTGTCTACAGAAACACCAGTGGAAGCATATGTATGGATGTCATACTTCAGGGCCTGCTGTGATGATCCCGCAGACTGACCAATGTGTCCTCGGTGCAGTACCCTGTCAGTGCCGTCCAAAATGTAGCATCTGCATTTGGGTGATAATGCTGTAAGAAATGCTTCATCTTCTCATGCTGTGGACTTGGACCACTCTTCCTAGTCCTCACATTCTTGAGTAATGGGTTCACGAAAGCAACCGCAGAGCTGTTCCGCATCCTCTGCCTCAAACCAGACTGTAATCCCAATCCAGGTTATGAATGTAGCAGATCCTAAATCTTTTAATACTGATTTCAAACCCAACGCCCCCTGGAACCCTCAGTCCAGATGCATGATACCTCTGATTGAGCCCCACACGTGCTCTATTGGCAAAATGTCAAATTGGACCCTGGTCCTGCAGATGCAGTGGATGTGGCCATAGGACATATCGATAAACTCAACCTCACGCGCCAGTGCGGTTGCTGTCTCACTGAGGTCACAGTTCTCTTTGCTCTCTTGAAAGTACCCACCAAAACACACAACGCACTCTAGATCCCTGAGTTGTGCGAGAGCCATCATCCGTAGCCCCACCCCTCTTTTTCCGCTGCCTCTGCTAGCTCAGATTTGGCAGCTCGGAACGTGGTCTCAGATTCAATTGTGGGGATATCTTGAGCTGATTTCTTTGAGTTCTGTCAGCCAAGCATCTGCTGTGCACTCTGCTAACACTCAGCACATCACCTTCAATCCCATGCCTGCTGCCTGCTTGAGAGTGTGCTTCCAAGGAAAACAGAGTTTCACCTTTGATGCTCCATTACCAGAGGTCAGATCCTGCACTGGTTTCCATTCTCTACTTTGCCTTTTCCTGCTTCCAGGGTTTCTGAGGCCTCATCCTGTCTTTGGAAGTAACAGACCACTCTTAGGAAAGTGTCCTTGCCAAGGGCTGGGTGAGTGGGTGTTTACAATATTTTGTGTATGGTAGCTAGTGAGAGCAGTTTGCACTGGTTCTCTTCCTACTGGGCATCGACAAATCAACACTTTTCACAAATAATTCACAGAAATTGGATATTTGTTTCGCTCCGTTTTCTTTACAGCCATCGTCGGAGTGTTTTTCTGAAGACCCCAGCTTTGACCTTATGTTGATAAGGCAGTTGCAGTCTTTAAGAAAGTTAACAGTATCGAATTACATGTTTTGGGATTTATATGAAAGTGAAGTTAGATTTTGAAAATTACCAAACCAACCTAGAAGCCAGACTTGACAATTTCTGTAAGATTTTGTCAGCTCTAAGGAATAAACAGACAGCCTCAATGAAAAATAGCAGTCCAAAAGTTTGAAGGGGACATGCCAACTCTTTTCTCTTGAAGCCTCCAACAACAAAAGGAACAATGAAATACCTATTGGAACCATGAAATAACCCCATCCTGGGTATCCCTTGTGCACCTGGTGCCCTTTACTTCCAATGACACATACTAGGCTATGTTGGCATTTGAAGGGGTAACATTACTCCCTAGGTATATACAAGAAAATCTAAACAGAATATACATATTTAGGCTTGATTCCAAAAGCACCTAGAGGCATTTAACTATGAGAAACCTGCTGCAGCTATGCTAGGCTATTGCGAACCAGGTGCTCTTCTATCAGTGCTGAGAAGGCTTAATCATCCGATCATGTTGGGTAAAGCAATTTAACACAACCAAGTCTGCACCTCCAAGATATAGTGCACCCGGGGCTTGACGGAAGTGAATGAGTGTCCACATAACCTGTGTCTTTAATGTGTTTGGTGACTTTTACTGTTCAGTTCACTATCTGACTTCTAATATTTTCCTGTACTGTCTTGAAAAACTGAGGCCTAATACATATTCAAGTTCATTCAAAGATTCCCCTCACTTCCCACACTCCTTTCAGCCCAAAGAATACATAACCCCAGCATTTCCTGAATCTAGGGGAAGGTCATCATTTCTTTGTGTGAGCTAAGTATTCAATTCCTATCTATTTTAGTCGAGAGTATTTGACCTTTAAGGAGTTCACTGTTGTTCACCGAGTGTGAAGGAGGAGGAACTCTGATTCTAGTAGGGGCTTGCTCTCCTCCTACTGGATTCATTGCAGCTCAGGTTCTGATCCTTTGAAATGGATGCCTGAGTGGAGTGGAGGGAAGAGCATGTGATTGATAGCTAGGCACAAACGTGGGAATAGGCTTACCTGGGCTTGGTGCATTTCGATAGGAATGATTCTTAAATGCCCCTTGGGATGTGTGGAATCTCACGACGTCTTCCATGAACACGAGCGCTTTTATCATCTCAGCCATCTCTTCTCTTTTAGACGTCAGGAATCTTGGACCCGTTCTTGGAGCAGGGAATCGAGTAACTTTCTCAAGGGCACGTTGACTCTCCGTATGACTCTTTCTGCCAGTATCAGCGAGGTTCAGTAGGTCTCATGAATGTCTTTCGAGCCTGGTATGCTCTAGAGATGTCTCCATGCCAATATTCTCCACTGTAGCAGAACAACTTTCATCAATGTGTTCGCACATCTCCTCAATCCATGCAGCCAGTTTTTCTGCCAGCTTCTCTTCGTGTCTCCCATGAAGTCGACGTCAACAGGACTGGGCAAGTCTGAAAATACCTCGGAGCCTCACCAGTAAGCTGATGACAGGCAGATCTTCCACTGTCTGCCCTTTCAGATTCTGGAAACTGCCCCGTGAACTCAGGTCTCTGGGCAGCAGCAGTATCTCGAACTTACTCAGCTTCCCGAACAAAAGACCTAAGCCAATCTCCACATAGGGCAGCAGACACACCATCAAACTGATCCACCCACAGAATTCTGCCCAGTTACCTTGGATCCACCAGCCGCAACAAGCCTCGTGGTACACACCAACATTCCACCTGGAATCCAACCGGTAACTGCCATCCCCAGTGGTTGATGCATCAAGTGCGTGTTGGGGGTGATGCTGCATTAGATGAGAGTTTCCTAAGGGAAATGTGATTCTATCCACAAGGGTCCCATGGTCCTTTTCTCTTTCCTCTTTCCTTTTGTTCAGATCTGTATACACAGTACAAACGGAGGGAAGAGTGTCCATGTTCAGTTTATGGATTCACACCTATTTAAACTGTCTAACAGTTCACAGTACACAGAGACCCACTCAAGGAAACTCATGTTTGTGTAATATCCATTCACCCAGATTACATATCCGTCTGTTGCTTTCTGCTGAAACACCCACACTCTCAGAACATGGATCCATTTGTTTCATGGGGGCTGAAATTCCTAGAAATGAAACCAATCCCAACGTGCACTTTCCTGTCTGTCTCTTTTGCTCTTAGTAGAGTTTTGCAGAGCTACTTGTCTTTGTTATAGGCTTATGCCATTTCTTCTCTACGTAGGGTAGAATAAGGCATTCGTTCATCCTGTTGGAAGACTTGTAAGTCTATGTCCCGTTCTATGTCCCACTCTTATTCAAAACCGTCATTTGGGTTGGCTCACGATATGCACTTCTGGATCAGTATCTATGAATAGTCATGCTCGCGTCTGTTTTTGGAATACAAGTGTGTTGAGTACATGCTAACAGCGATAATAGGTCGATGCGTGCTGAAGGAACCTTGACATCACTTTGAGTATTTTGTCTTGAATAATCATGGTTGTTTGGTATATGTCAGCCAACTGTAACCTTTTGGTGCTTGTTTGTTTGTCTGATTGTTTTGCAAACACATTAGGCCATGCATCTATCCTTTTGCTTCAGACAGACAGTCACGTAAGCTGATTCACTTAAGATACTGCTTAAAATCAACTATGATTTCCTGCTACTCTCTCCCATCTTTAGGATTTTGATGTCCTCCTTGCCTTCTTCTTCTTACTTCTTTGCAACTCAGGCTCTTCTTGCATTTGCAATAATGGTTTTGTTATTTCCATTTCATCTTGCTACTTTTCTACTCAGGGTAGGATTCTCAATTTTTGTTTTAGGATCAGTCTCAAACTGCTGAATTCTTTTAAGGTTTGCCTGTCAGTGAAATTCCCTAGCTCTGCCGTTGTTATAAACGGCGGTCATTTGGCATAGGCTACCCTAGATTGCAGCTTTTTCTCATTCAGGATGCGGTCTATGTCCTGGCACTCCTCCCCGTGCTGCAAAATTTCTGCCGAGATATCAGCTGAAACCCCTCTGGAGGTTCTGTTGTGACTAAGTTGCTTTCCTCGAGGTGCATTTTACATCACTGGGATGATCATGAAATTTGTTTATTTGAATTCTACAGCTGCTTGTTGGTCTATTGGTATTCCGCCTCTTTTGGATGCTGTGTACTTCCAGAATTCGTATAGATGATACTTTCTTGGCTTTCAGCAAGTTTCATTCTGATTTTTCTACAAATTCCTTTTCAGAATTTATTATTTTATCTCTTGCTTTTCCATTTGGGAATCCTATGAGTCCTATTCTTACCTGCTTTGTCTTAACCCAGGATTCAGCAGTGATGTTAGCGTTGGTTTGCACTTGCTTATCTGTGTCTTCTTCTGATCGAGGGATTTCTGTTCCCCTGTCCTCACAGTCATTCAAGAGTCCCTCTGCATTATGTAGTCTGCTTAGGATTGACTTTAGCCCAGTTTTTATCTCATCCATTGAGTTTTCTGATACTATTGTGTTCTTCTTTAGAGCTTCTCTTCCCCTTTTCTGGTATTCTGCCTTTTGTGATTCTGAGGCACTGTGGTTCATCAGTGTTTTCCTCACCTCCATTTTCAGAGCTTGCTCTGGTATCATTTTGCCGTCTAGTTGTTTGAAAGCTTATTTTTTGGGCCTTCAATCTCTTTGGAACTGAAAATGGTACTTCCTGTTTCTTTTACTATACTTCTTTTACACTACAGGTCAGGTACTATCATGTATCTAATTTAGACTTTTAGGGCTTGGTTAATTGCAAACTTTAGACTCTTTGGTGTACGCAATTCCATGGTATTTCTGTGAGGACAATTTTCCCTAGACCTTGATGCCATGCCCTTTTCCTGTGTGTGTTGTCTGGTATATCTGTAAATCCTGGTGTTGCCTTGGTTGTGATGAACACACCATACTGTTTCAGTTAGTAGAACCTCATTTTTATTACACTAATCTCACAATTCTGAAAGGGCACAGGGCACTTCCTCTAGTGGGAATGAAGCTTCTATAGGTTTTCAGCTCTGCATTCTTCTGTATGTCATTTTGAAGTGTCTCCAAAACAGCCAACATAGAGTGCGCTTGTACTTTCTACTGCCATGGGAATGTCCCAATTTACCAGTTCTTCCCAGAGCTTCTCTGTCTACAGAAACACCAGTGGAAGCATATGTATGGATGTCATACTTCAGGGCCTGCTGTGATGATCCCGCAGACTGACCAATGTGTCCTCGGTGCAGTACCCTGTCAGTGCCGTCCAAAATGTAGCATCTGCATTTGGGTGATAATGCTGTAAGAAATGCTTCATCTTCTCATGCTGTGGACTTGGACCACTCTTCCTAGTCCTCTCATTCTTGAGTAATGGGTTCACGAAAGCAACCGCAGAGCTGTTCCGCATCCTCTGCCTCAAACCAGACTGTAATCCCAATCCAGGTTATGAATGTAGCAGATCCTAAATCTTTTAATACTGATTTCAAACCCAACGCCCCCTGGAACCCTCAGTCCAGATGCATGATACCTCTGATTGAGCCCCACACGTGCTCTATTGGCAAAATGTCAAATTGGACCCTGGTCCTGCAGATGCAGTGGATGTGGCCATAGGACATATCGATAAACTCAACCTCACGCGCCAGTGCGGTTGCTGTCTCACTGAGGTCACAGTTCTCTTTGCTCTCTTGAAAGTACCCACCAAAACACACAACGCACTCTAGATCCCTGAGTTGTGCGAGAGCCATCATCCGTAGCCCCACCCCTCTTTTTCCGCTGCCTCTGCTAGCTCAGATTTGGCAGCTCGGAACGTGGTCTCAGATTCAATTGTGGGGATATCTTGAGCTGATTTCTTTGAGTTCTGTCAGCCAAGCATCTGCTGTGCACTCTGCTAACACTCAGCACATCACCTTCAATCCCATGCCTGCTGCCTGCTTGAGAGTGTGCTTCCAAGGAAAACAGAGTTTCACCTTTGATGCTCCATTACCAGAGGTCAGATCCTGCACTGGTTTCCATTCTCTACTTTGCCTTTTCCTGCTTCCAGGGTTTCTGAGGACTCATCCTGTCTTTGGAAGTAACAGACCACTCTTAGGAAAGTGTCCTTGCCAAGGGCTGGGTGAGTGGGTGTTTACAATATTTTGTGTATGGTAGCTAGTGAGAGCAGTTTGCACTGGTTCTCTTCCTACTGGGCATCGACAAATCAACACATTTCACAAATAATTCACAGAAATTGGATATTTGTTTCGCTCCGTTTTCTTTACAGCCATCGTCGGGGTGTTTTTCTGAAGACCCCAGCTTTGACCTTATGTTGATAAGGCAGTTGCAGTCTTTAAGAAAGTTAACAGTATCGAATTACATGTTTTGGGATTTATATGAAAGTGAAGTTAGATTTTGAAAATTACCAAACCAACCTAGAAGCCAGACTTGACAATTTCTGTAAGATTTTGTCAGCTCTAAGGAATAAACAGACATCCTCAATGAAAAATAGCAGTCCAAAAGTTTGAAGGGGACATGCCAACTCTTTTCTCTTGAAGCCTCCAACAACAAAAGGAACAATGAAATACCTATTGGAACCATGAAATAACCCCATCCTGGGTATCCCTTGTGCACCTGGTGCCCTTTACTTCCAATGACACATACTAGGCTATGTTGGCATTTGAAGGGGTAACATTACTCCCTAGGTATATACAAGAAAATCTAAACAGAATATACATATTTAGGCTTGATTCCAAAAGCACCTAGAGGCATTTAACTATGAGAAACCTGCTGCAGCTATGCTAGGCTATTGCGAACCAGGTGCTCTTCTATCAGTGCTGAGAAGGCTTAATCATCCGATCATGTTGGGTAAAGCAATTTAACACAACCAAGTCTGCACCTCCAAGATATAGTGCACCCGGGGCTTGACGGAAGTGAATGAGTGTCCACATAACCTGTGTCTTTAATGTGTTTGGTGACTTTTACTGTTCAGTTCACTATCTGACTTCTAATATTTTCCTGTACTGTCTTGAAAAACTGAGGCCTAATACATATTCAAGTTCATTCAAAGATTCCCCTCACTTCCCACACTCCTTTCAGCCCAAAGAATACATAACCCCAGCATTTCCTGAATCTAGGGGAAGGTCATCATTTCTTTGTGTGAGCTAAGTATTCAATTCCTATCTATTTTAGTCGAGAGTATTTGACCTTTAAGGAGTTCACTGTTGTTCACCGAGTGTGAAGGAGGAGGAACTCTGATTCTAGTAGGGGCTTGCTCTCCTCCTACTGGATTCATTGCAGCTCAGGTTCTGATCCTTTGAAATGGATGCCTGAGTGGAGTGGAGGGAAGAGCATGTGATTGATAGCTAGGCACAAACGTGGGAATAGGCTTACCTGGGCTTGGTGCATTTCGATAGGAATGATTCTTAAATGCCCCTTGGGATGTGTGGAATCTCACGACGTCTTCCATGAACACGAGCGCTTTTATCATCTCAGCCATCTCTTCTCTTTTAGACGTCAGGAATCTTGGACCCGTTCTTGGAGCAGGGAATCGAGTAACTTTCTCAAGGGCACGTTGACTCTCCGTATGACTCTTTCTGCCAGTATCAGCGAGGTTCAGTAGGTCTCATGAATGTCTTTCGAGCCTGGTATGCTCTAGAGATGTCTCCATGCCAATATTCTCCACTGTAGCAGAACAACTTTCATCAATGTGTTCGCACATCTCCTCAATCCATGCAGCCAGTTTTTCTGCCAGCTTCTCTTCGTGTCTCCCATGAAGTCGACGTCAACAGGACTGGGCAAGTCTGAAAATACCTCAGAGCCTCACCAGTAAGCTGATGACAGGCAGATCTTCCACTGTCTGCCCTTTCAGATTCTGGAAACTGCCCCGTGAACTCAGGTCTCTGGGCAGCAGCAGTATCTCGAACTTACTCAGCTTCCCGAACAAAAGACCTAAGCCAATCTCCACATAGGGCAGCAGACACACCATCAAACTGATCCACCCACAGAATTCTGCCCAGTTACCTTGGATCCACCAGCCGCAACAAGCCTCGTGGTACACACCAACATTCCACCTGGAATCCAACCGGTAACTGCCATCCCCAGTGGTTGATGCATCAAGTGCGTGTTGGGGGTGATGCTGCATTAGATGAGAGTTTCCTAAGGGAAATGTGATTCTATCCACAAGGGTCCCATGGTCCTTTTCTCTTCCCTCTTTCCTTTTGTTCAGATCTGTATACACAGTACAAACGGAGGGAAGAGTGTCCATGTTCAGTGTATGGATTCACACCTATTTAAACTTTCTAACAGTTCACAGTACACAGAGACCCACTCAAGGAAACTCATGTTTGTGTAATATCCGTTCACCCAGATTACATATCCGTCTGTTGCTTTCTGCTGAAACACCCACACTCTCAGAACATGGATCCATTTGTTTCATGGGGGCTGAAATTCCTAGAAATGAAACCAATCCCAACGTGCACTTTCCTGTCTGTCTCTTTTGCTCTTAGTAGAGTTTTGCAGAGCTACTTGTCTTTGTTATAGGCTTATGCCATTTCTTCTCTACGTAGGGTAGAATAAGGCATTCGTTCATCCTGTTGGAAGACTTGTAAGTCTATGTCCCGTTCTATGTCCCACTCTTATTCAAAACCGTCATTTGGGTTGGCTCACGATATGCACTTCTGGATCAGTATCTATGAATAGTAATGCTCGCGTCTGTTTTTGGAATACAAGTGTGTTGAGTACATGCTAACAGCGATAATAGGTCGATGCGTGCTGAAGGAACCTTGACATCACTTTGAGTATTTTGTCTTGAATAATCATGGTTGTTTGGTATATGTCAGCCAACTGTAACCTTTTGGTGCTTGTTTGTTTGTCTGATTGTTTTGCAAACACATTAGGCCATGCATCTATCCTTTTGCTTCAGACAGACAGTCACGTAAGCTGATTCACTTAAGATACTGCTTAAAATCAACTATGATTTCCTGCTACTCTCTCCCATCTTTAGGATTTTGATGTCCTCCTTGCCTTCTTCTTCTTACTTCTTTGCAACTCAGGCTCTTCTTGCATTTGCAATAATGGTTTTGTTATTTCCATTTCATCTTGCTACTTTTCTACTCAGGGTAGGATTCTCAATTTTTGTTTTAGGATCAGTCTCAAACTGCTGAATTCTTTTAAGGTTTGCCTGTCAGTGAAATTCCCTAGCTCTGCCGTTGTTATAAATGGCGGTCATTTGGCATAGGCTACCCTAGATTGCAGCTTTTTCTCATTCAGGATATGGTCTATGTCCTGGCACTCCTCCCCGTGCTGCAAAATTTCTGCCGAGATATCAGCTGAAACCCCTCTGGAGGTTCTGTTGTGACTAAGTTGCTTTCCTCGAGGTGCATTTTACATCACTGGGATGATCATGAATTTTGTTTATTTGAATTCTACAGCTGCTTGTTGGTCTATTGGTATTCCGCCTCTTTTGGATGCTGTGTACTTCCAGAATTCGTATAGATGATACTTTCTTGGCTTTCAGCAAGTTTCATTCTGATTTTTCTACAAATTCCTTTTCAGAATTTATTATTTTATCTCTTGCTTTTCCATTTGGGAATCCTATGAGTCCTATTCTTACGTGCTTTGTCTTAACCCAGGATTCAGCAGTGATGTTAGCGTTGGTTTGCACTTGCTTATCTGTGTCTTCTTCTGATCGAGGGATTTCTGTTCCCCTGTCCTCACAGTCATTCAAGAGTCCCTCTGCATTATGTAGTCTGCTTAGGATTGACTTTAGCCCAGTTTTTATCTCATCCATTGAGTTTTCTGATACTATTGGGTTCTTCTTTAGAGCTTCTCTTCCCCTTTTCTGGTATTCTGCCTTTTGTGATTCTGAGGCACTGTGGTTCATCAGTGTTTTCCTCACCTCCATTTTCAGAGCTTGCTCTGGTATCATTTTGCCGTCTAGTTGTTTGAAAGCTTATTTTTTGGGCCTTCAATCTCTTTGGAACTGAAAATGGTACTTCCTGTTTCTTTTACTCTACTTCTTTTACACTACAGGTCAGGTACTATCATGTATCTAATTTAGACTTTTAGGGCTTGGTTAAGTGCAAACTTTAGACTCTTTGGTGTACGCAATTCCATGGTATTTCTGTGAGGACAATTTTCCCTAGACTTTGATGCCATGCCCTTTTCCTGTGTGTGTTGTCTGGTATAACTGTAAATCCTGGTGTTGCCTTGGTTGTGATGAACACACCATACTGTTTCAGTTAGTAGAACCTCATTTTTATTACACTAATCTCACAATTCTGAAAGGGCACAGGGCACTTCCTCTAGTGGGAATGAAGCTTCTATAGGTTTTCAGCTCTGCATTCTTCTGTATGTCATTTTGAAGTGTCTCCAAAACAGCCAACATAGAGTGCGCTTGTACTTTCTACTGCCATGGGAATGTCCCAATTTACCAGTTCTTCCCAGAGCTTCTCTGTCTACAGAAACACCAGTGGAAGCATATGTATGGATGTCATAATTCAGGGCCTGCTGGGATGATCCCGCAGACCGACCTATGTGTCCTTCGTGCAGTACCCTGTCAGTGCCGTCCAAAATGTAGCATCTGCATTTGGGTGATAATGCTGTAAGAAATGCTTCATCTTCTCATGCTGTGGACTTGGACCACTCTTCCTAGTTCTCTCATTCTTGAGTTATGGATTCACGAAAGCAACCACAGAGCTGTTCCGCATCCTCTGCCTCAAACCAGACTGTAATCCCAATCCAGGTTATGAATGTAGCAGATCCTAAATCTTTTAATACTGATTTCAAACCCAACGCCCCCTGGAACCCTCAGTCCAGATGCATGATACCTCTGATTGAGCCCCACACGTGCTCTATTGGCAAAATGTCAAATTGGACCCTGGTCCTGCAGATGCAGTGGATGTGGCCATAGGACATATCGATAAACTCAACCTCACGCGCCAGTGCGGTTGCTGTCTCACTGAGGTCACAGTTCTCTTTGCTCTCTTGAAAGTACCCACCAAAACACACAATGCACTCTAGATACCTGAGTTCTGCGAGAGCCATCATCCGTAGTCCTATCCCTCTTTTTCCGCTGCCTCTGCTAGCTCAGATTTGGCAGCTAGGATCTTGGTCTCTGATTTAATTGTGGGGATATTTTGAGCTGATTTCTTTGATTTCCGTCAGCCAAGCTTCTGCTGTGCACTCTGCTAACACTCAGCACATCACCTTCAATCCCATGCCTGCTGCCTGCTTGAGAGTGTGCTTCCAAGGAAAACAGAGATTCACCTTTGGTGCTCCATTACCAGAGGTCAGATCCTGCACTGGTTTCCATTCTCTACTTTGCCTTTTCCTGCTTCCAGGTTTTCTGAGGCCTCATCCTGTCTTTGGAAGTAACAGACCACTCTTAGGAAAGTGTCCTTGCCAAGGGCTGGGTGAGTGGGTGTTTACAATATTTTGTGTATGGTAGCTAGTGAGAGCAGTTTGCACTGGTTCTCTTCCTACTGGGCATCGACAAATCAACACTTTTCACAAATAATTCACAGAAATTGGATATTTGTTTCGCTCCGTTTTCTTTACAGCCATCGTCGGAGTGTTTTTCTGAAGACCCCAGCTTTGACCTTATGTTGATAAGGCAGTTGCAGTCTTTAAGAAAGTTAACAGTATCGAATTACATGTTTTGGGATTTATATGAAAGTGAAGTTAGATTTTGAAAATTACCAAACCAACCTAGAAGCCAGACTTGACAATTTCTGTAAGATTTTGTCAGCTCTAAGGAATAAACAGACATCCTCAATGAAAAATAGCAGTCCAAAAGTTTGAAGGGGACATGCAAACTGTTTTCTCTTGAAGACTCCAACAACAAAAGGAACAATGAAATACCTATTGAAACCATGAAATAACCCCCATCCTGGGTATCCTTTGTGCACCTGGTGCCCTTTACTCCCAATGACACATACTAGGCTATGTTGGCATTTGAAGGGGTAACATTACTCTCTAGGTATATACAAGAAAATCTAAACAGAATATACAGATTTAGGCTTGATTCCAAAAGCACCTAGAGACATTTAACTATGAGAAACCTGCTGCAGCTATGCTAGGCTATTGAGAACCAGGTGCTCTTCTATCAGTGCTGAGAAGGCTTAATCATCCGATCATGTTGGGTAAAGCAATTTAACACAACCAAGTCTGCACCTCCAAGATATAGTGCACCCGGGGCTTGACGGAAGTGAATGAGTGTCCACATAACCTGTGTCTTTAATGTGTTTGTTGACTTTTACTGTTCAGTTCACTATCTGACTTCTAATATTTTCCTGTACTGTCTTGAAAAACTGAGGCCTAATACATATTCAAGTTCATTCAAAGATTCCCCTCACTTCCCACACTCCTTTCAGCCCAAAGAATACATAACCCCAGCATTTCCTGAATCTAGGGGAAGGTCATCATTTCTTTGTGTGAGCTAAGTATTCAATTCCTATCTATTTTAGTCGAGAGTATTTGACCTTTAAGGAGTTCACTGTTGTTCACCGAGTGTGAAGGAGGAGGAACTCTGATTCTAGTAGGGGCTTGCTCTCCTCCTACTGGATTCATTGCAGCTCAGGTTCTGATCCTTTGAAATGGATGCCTGAGTGGAGTGGAGGGAAGAGCATGTGATTGATAGCTAGGCACAAACGTGGGAATAGGCTTACCTGGGCTTGGTGCATTTCGATAGGAATGATTCTTAAATGCCCCTTGGGATGTGTGGAATCTCACGACGTCTTCCATGAACACGAGCGCTTTTATCATCTCTGCCAGCTCTTCTCTTTTAGACGTCAGGAATCTTGGACCCGTTCTTGGAGCAGGGAATCGAGTAACTTTCTCAAGGGCACGTTGACTCTCCGTATGACTCTTTCTGCCAGTATCAGCGAGGTTCAGTAGGTCTCATGAATGTCTTTCGAGCCTGGTATGCTCTAGAGATGTCTCCATGCCAATATTCTCCACTGTAGCAGAACAACTTTCATCAATGTGTTCGCACATCTCCTCAATCCATGCAGCCAGTTTTTCTGCCAGCTTCTCTTCGTGTCTCCCATGAAGTCGACGTCAACAGGACTGGGCAAGTCTGAAAATACCTCAGAGCCTCACCAGTAAGCTGATGACAGGCAGATCTTCCACTGTCTGCCCTTTCAGATTCTGGAAACTGCCCCGTGAACTCAGGTCTCTGGGCAGCAGCAGTATCTCGAACTTACTCAGCTTCCCGAACAAAAGACCTAAGCCAATCTCCACATAGGGCAGCAGACACACCATCAAACTGATCCACCCACAGAATTCTGCCCAGTTACCTTGGATCCACCAGCCGCAACAAGCCTCGTGGTACACACCAACATTCCACCTGGAATCCAACCGGTAACTGCCATCCCCAGTGGTTGATGCATCAAGTGCGTGTTGGGGGTGATGCTGCATTAGACGAGAGTTTCCTAAGGGAAATGTGATTCTATCCACAAGGGTCCCATGGTCCTTTTCTCTTTCCTCTTTCCTTTTGTTCAGATCTGTATACACAGTACAAACGGAGGGAAGAGTGTCCATGTTCAGTTTATGGATTCACACCTATTTAAACTTTCTAACAGTTCACAGTACACAGAGACCCACTCAAGGAAACTCATGTTTGTGTAATATCCGTTCACCCAGATTACATATCCGTCTGTTGCTTTCTGCTGAAACACCCACACTCTCAGAACATGGATCCATTTGTTTCATGGGGGCTGAAATTCCTAGAAATGAAACCAATCCCAACGTGCACTTTCCTGTCTGTCTCTTTTGCTCTTAGTAGAGTTTTGCAGAGCTACTTGTGTTTGTTATAGGCTTATGCCATTTCTTCTCTACGTAGGGTAGAATAAGGCATTCGTTCATCCTGTTGGAAGACTTGTAAGTCTATGTCCCGTTCTATGTCCCACTCTTATTCAAAACCGTCATTTGGGTTGGCTCACGATATGCACTTCTGGATCAGTATCTATGAATAGTCATGCTCGCGTCTGTTTTTGGAATACAAGTGTGTTGAGTACATGCTAACAGCGATAATAGGTCGATGCGTGCTGAAGGAACCTTGACATCACTTTGAGTATTTTGTCTTGAATAATCATGGTTGTTTGGTATATGTCAGCCAACTGTAACCTTTTGGTGCTTGTTTGTTTGTCTGATTGTTTTGCAAACACATTAGGCCATGCATCTATCCTTTTGCTTCAGACAGACAGTCACGTAAGCTGATTCCCTTAAGATACTGCTTAAAATCAACTATGATTTCCTGCTACTCTCTCCCATCTTTAGGATTTTGATGTCCTCCTTGCCTTCTTCTTCTTACTTCTTTGCAACTCAGGCTCTTCTTGCATTTGCAATAATGGTTTTGTTATTTCCATTTCATCTTGCTACTTTTCTACTCAGGGTAGGATTCTCAATTTTTGTTTTAGGATCAGTCTCAAACTGCTGAATTCTTTTAAGGTTTGCCTGTCAGTGAAATTCCCTAGCTCTGCCGTTGTTATAAACGGCGGTCATTTGGCATAGGCTACCCTAGATTGCAGCTTTTTCTCATTCAGGATGCGGTCTATGTCCTGGCACTCCTCCCCGTGCTGCAAAATTTCTGCCGAGATATCAGCTGAAACCCCTCTGGAGGTTCTGTTGTGACTAAGTTGCTTTCCTCGAGGTGCATTTTACATCACTGGGATGATCATGAAATTTGTTTATTTGAATTCTACAGCTGCTTGTTGGTCTATTGGTATTCCGCCTCTTTTGGATGCTGTGTACTTCCAGAATTCGTATAGATGATACTTTCTTGGCTTTCAGCAAGTTTCATTCTGATTTTTCTACAAATTCCTTTTCAGAATTTATTATTTTATCTCTTGCTTTTCCATTTGGGAATCCTATGAGTCCTATTCTTACGTGCTTTGTCTTAACCCAGGATTCAGCAGTGATGTTAGCGTTGGTTTGCACTTGCTTATCTGTGTCTTCTTCTGATCGAGGGATTTCTGTTCCCCTGTCCTCACAGTCATTCAAGAGTCCCTCTGCATTATGTAGTCTGCTTAGGATTGACTTTAGCCCAGTTTTTATCTCATCCATTGAGTTTTCTGATACTATTGGGTTCTTCTTTAGAGCTTCTCTTCCCCTTTTCTGGTATTCTGCCTTTTGTGATTCTGAGGCACTGTGGTTCATCAGTGTTTTCCTCACCTCCATTTTCAGAGCTTGCTCTGGTATCATTTTGCCGTCTAGTTGTTTGAAAGCTTATTTTTTGGGCCTTCAATCTCTTTGGAACTGAAAATGGTACTTCCTGTTTCTTTTACTATACTTCTTTTACACTACAGGTCAGGTACTATCATGTATCTAATTTAGACTTTTAGGGCTTGGTTAAGTGCAAACTTTAGACTCTTTGGTGTACGCAATTCCATGGTATTTCTGTGAGGACAATTTTCCCTAGACCTTGATGCCATGCCCTTTTCCTGTGTGTGTTGTCTGGTATATCTGTAAATCCTGGTGTTGCCTTGGTTGTGATGAACACACCATACTGATTCAGTTAGTAGAACCTCATTTTTATTACACTAATCTCACAATTCTGAAAGGGCACAGGGCACTTCCTCTAGTGGGAATGAAGCTTCTATAGGTTTTCAGCTCTGCATTCTTCTGTATGTCATTTTGAAGTGTCTCCAAAACAGCCAACATAGAGTGCGCTTGTACTTTCTACTGCCATGGGAATGTCCCAATTTACCAGTTCTTCCCAGAGCTTCTCTGTCTACAGAAACACCAGTGGAAGCATATGTATGGATGTCATACTTCAGGGCCTGCTGGGATGATCCCGCAGACTGACCAATGTGTCCTCGGTGCAGTACCCTGTCAGTGCCGTCCAAAATGTAGCATCTGCATTTGGGTGATAATGCTGTAAGAAATGCTTCATCTTCTCATGCTGTGGACTTGGACCACTCTTCCTAGTCCTCTCATTCTTGAGTAATGGGTTCACGAAAGCAACCGCAGAGCTGTTCCGCATCCTCTGCCTCAAACCAGACTGTAATCCCAATCCAGGTTATGAATGTAGCAGATCCTAAATCTTTTAATACTGATTTCAAACCCAACGCCCCCTGGAACCCTCAGTCCAGATGCATGATACCTCTGATTGAGCCCCACACGTGCTCTATTGGCAAAATGTCAAATTGGACCCTGGTCCTGCAGATGCAGTGGATGTGGCCATAGGACATATCGATAAACTCAACCTCACGCGCCAGTGCGGTTGCTGTCTCACTGAGGTCACAGTTCTCTTTGCTCTCTTGAAAGTACCCACCAAAACACACAACGCACTCTAGATCCCTGAGTTGTGCGAGAGCCATCATCCGTAGCCCCACCCCTCTTTTTCCGCTGCCTCTGCTAGCTCAGATTTGGCAGCTCGGAACGTGGTCTCAGATTCAATTGTGGGGATATCTTGAGCTGATTTCTTTGAGTTCTGTCAGCCAAGCATCTGCTGTGCACTCTGCTAACACTCAGCACATCACCTTCAATCCCATGCCTGCTGCCTGCTTGAGAGTGTGCTTCCAAGGAAAACAGAGTTTCACCTTTGATGCTCCATTACCAGAGGTCAGATCCTGCACTGGTTTCCATTCTCTACTTTGCCTTTTCCTGCTTCCAGGGTTTCTGAGGCCTCATCCTGTCTTTGGAAGTAACAGACCACTCTTAGGAAAGTGTCCTTGCCAAGGGCTGGGTGAGTGGGTGTTTACAATATTTTGTGTATGGTAGCTAGTGAGAGCAGTTTGCACTGGTTCTCTTCCTACTGGGCATCGACAAATCAACACATTTCACAAATAATTCACAGAAATTGGATATTTGTTTCGCTCCGTTTTCTTTACAGCCATCGTCGGAGTGTTTTTCTGAAGACCCCAGCTTTGACCTTATGTTGATAAGGCAGTTGCAGTCTTTAAGAAAGTTAACAGTATCGAATTACATGTTTTGGGATTTATATGAAAGTGAAGTTAGATTTTGAAAATTACCAAACCAACCTAGAAGCCAGACTTGACAATTTCTGTAAGATTTTGTCAGCTCTAAGGAATAAACAGACATCCTCAATGAAAAATAGCAGTCCAAAAGCTTGAAGGGGACATGCCAACTCTTTTCTCTTGAAGCCTCCAACAACAAAAGGAACAAAGAAATACCTATTGGAACCATGAAATAACCCCATCCTGGGTATCCCTTGTGCACCTGGTGCCCTTTACTTCCAATGACACATACTAGGCTATGTTGGCATTTGAAGGGGTAACATTACTCTCTAGGTATATACAAGAAAATCTAAACAGAATATACACATTTAGGCTTGATTCCAAAAGCACCTAGAGGCATTTAACTATGAGAAACCTGCTGCAGCTATGCTAGGCTATTGCGAACCAGGTGCTCTTCTATCAGTGCTGAGAAGGCTTAATCATCCGATCATGTTGGGTAAAGCAATTTAACACATCCAAGTCTGCACCTCCAAGATATAGTGCACCCGGGGCTTGACGGAAGTGAATGACTGTCCACATAACCTGTGTCTTTAATGTGTTTGGTGACTTTTACAGTTCAGTTCACTATCTGACTTCTAATATTTTCCTGTACTGTCTTGAAAAACTGAGGCCTAATACATATTCAAGTTCATTCAAAGATTCCCCTCACTTCCCACACTCCTTTCAGCCCAAAGAATACATAACCCCAGCATTTCCTGAATCTAGGGGAAGGTCATCATTTCTTTGTGTGAGCTAAGTATTCAATTCCTATCTATTTTAGTCGAGAGTATTTGACCTTTAAGGAGTTCACTGTTGTTCACCGAGTGTGAAGGAGGAGGAACTCTGATTCTAGTAGGGGCTTGCTCTCCTCCTACTGGATTCATTGCAGCTCAGGTTCTGATCCTTTGAAATGGATGCCTGAGTGGAGTGGAGGGAAGAGCATGTGATTGATAGCTAGGCACAAACGTGGGAATAGGCTTACCTGGGCTTGGTGCATTTCGATAGGAATGATTCTTAAATGCCCCTTGGGATGTGTGGAATCTCACGACGTCTTCCATGAACACGAGCGCTTTTATCATCTCTGCCATCTCTTCTCTTTTAGACGTCAGGAATCTTGGACCCGTTCTTGGAGCAGGGAATCGAGTAACTTTCTCAAGGGCACGTTGACTCTCCGTATGACTCTTTCTGCCAGTATCAGCGAGGTTCAGTAGGTCTCATGAATGTCTTTCGAGCCTGGTATGCTCTAGAGATGTCTCCATGCCGATATTCTCCACTGTAGCAGAACAACTTTCATCAATGTGTTCGCACATCTCCTCAATCCATGCAGCCAGTTTTTCTGCCAGCTTCTCTTCGTGTCTCCCATGAAGTCGACGTCAAAAGGACTGGGCAAGTCTGAAAATACCTCGGAGCCTCACCAGTA
The DNA here is from genome assembly GCF_048773025.1 of Camelus bactrianus. Taxonomy (NCBI): domain Eukaryota; kingdom Metazoa; phylum Chordata; class Mammalia; order Artiodactyla; family Camelidae; genus Camelus; species Camelus bactrianus. The sequence continues at coordinate 903,711 of NC_133573.1, read as the reverse complement.
AGCTGATGACAGGCAGATCTTCCACTGTCTGCCCTTTCAGATTCTGGAAACTGCCCCGTGAACTCAGGTCTCTGGGCAGCAGCAGTATCTCGAACTTACTCAGCTTCCCGAACAAAAGACCTAAGCCAATCTCCACATAGGGCAGCAGACCCACCATCAAACTGATCCACCCACAGAATTCTGCCCAGTTACCTTGGATCCACCAGCCGCAACAAGCCTCGTGGTACACACCAACATTCCACCTGGAATCCAACCGGTAACTGCCATCCCCAGTGGTTGATGCATCAAGTGCGTGTTGGGGGTGATGCTGCATTAGACGAGAGTTTCCTAAGGGAAATGTGATTCTATCCACAAGGGTCCCATGGTCCTTTTCTCTTCCCTCTTTCCTTTTGTTCAGATCTGTATACACAGTACAAAAGGAGGGAAGAGTGTCCATGTTCAGTGTATGGATTCACACCTATTTAAACTTTCTAACAGTTCACAGTACACAGAGACCCACTCAAGGAAACTCATGTTTGTGTAATATCCATTCACCCAGATTACATATCCGTCTGTTGCTTTCTGCTGAAACACCCACACTCTCAGAACATGGATCCATTTGTTTCATGGGGGCTGAAATTCCTAGAAATGAAACCAATCCCAACGTGCACTTTCCTGTCTGTCTCTTTTGCTCTTAGTAGAGTTTTGCAGAGCTACTTGTCTTTGTTATAGGCTTATGCCATTTCTTCTCTACGTAGGGTAGAATAAGGCATTCGTTCATCCTGTTGGAAGACTTGTAAGTCTATGTCCCGTTCTATGTCCCACTCTTATTCAAAACCGTCATTTGGGTTGGCTCACGATATGCACTTCTGGATCAGTATCTATGAATAGTCATGCTCGCGTCTGTTTTTGGAATACAAGTGTGTTGAGTACATGCTAACAGCGATAATAGGTCGATGCGTGCTGAAGGAACATTGACATCACTTTGAGTATTTTGTCTTGAATAATCATGGTTGTTTGGTATATGTCAGCCAACTGTAACCTTTTGGTGCTTGTTTGTCTGATTGTTTTGCAAACACATTAGGCCATGCATCTATTCTTTTGCTTCAGACAGACAGTCACGTAAGCTGATTCCCTTAAGATACTGCTTAAAATCAACTATGATTTCCTGCTACTCTCTCCCATCTTTAGGATTTTGATGTCCTCCTTGCCTTCTTCTTCTTACTTCTTTGCAACTCAGGCTCTTCTTGCATTTGCAATAATGGTTTTGTTATTTCCATTTCATCTTGCTACTTTTCTACTCAGGGTAGGATTCTCAATTTTTGTTTTAGGATCAGTCTCAAACTGCTGAATTCTTTTAAGGTTTGCCTGTCAGTGAAATTCCCTAGCTCTGCCGTTGTTATAAACGGCGGTCATTTGGCATAGGCTACCCTAGATTGCAGCTTTTTCTCATTCAGGATATGGTCTATGTCCTGGCACTCCTCCCCGTGCTGCAAAATTTCTGCCGAGATATCAGCTGAAACCCCTCTGGAGGTTCTGTTGTGACTAAGTTGCTTTCCTCGAGGTGCATTTTACATCACTGGGATGATCATGAAATTTGTTTATTTGAATTCTACAGCTGCTTGTTGGTCTATTGGTATTCCGCCTCTTTTGGATGCTGTGTACTTCCAGAATTCGTATAGATGATACTTTCTTGGCTTTCAGCAAGTTTCATTCTGATTTTTCTACAAATTCCTTTTCAGAATTTATTATTTTATCTCTTGCTTTTCCATTTGGGAATCCTATGAGTCCTATTCTTACGTGCTTTGTCTTAACCCAGGATTCAGCAGTGATGTTAGCGTTGGTTTGCACTTGCTTATCTGTGTCTTCTTCTGATCGAGGGATTTCTGTTCCCCTGTCCTCACAGTCATTCAAGAGTCCCTCTGCATTATGTAGTCTGCTTAGGATTGACTTTAGCCCAGTTTTTATCTCATCCATTGAGTTTTCTGATACTATTGTGTTCTTCTTTAGAGCTTCTCTTCCCCTTTTCTGGTATTCTGCCTTTTGTGATTCTGAGGCACTGTGGTTCATCAGTGTTTTCCTCACCTCCATTTTCAGAGCTTGCTCTGGTATCATTTTGCCGTCTAGTTGTTTGAAAGCTTATTTTTTGGGCCTTCAATCTCTTTGGAACTGAAAATGGTACTTCCTGTTTCTTTTACTATACCTCTTTTACACTACAGGTCAGGTACTATCATGTATCTAATTTAGACTTTTAGGGCTTGGTTAAGTGCAAACTTTAGACTCTTTGGTGTACGCAATTCCATGGTATTTCTGTGAGGACAATTTTCCCTAGACCTTGATGCCATGCCCTTTTCCTGTGTGTGTTGTCTGGTATATCTGTAAATCCTGGTGTTGCCTTGGTTGTGATGAACACACCATACTGATTCAGTTAGTAGAACCTCATTTTTATTACACTAATCTCACAATTCTGAAAGGGCACAGGGCACTTCCTCTAGTGGGAATGAAGCTTCTATAGGTTTTCAGCTCTGCATTCTTCTGTATGTCATTTTGAAGTGTCTCCAAAACAGCCAACATAGAGTGCGCTTGTACTTTCTACTGCCATGGGAATGTCCCAATTTACCAGTTCTTCCCAGAGCTTCTCTGTCTACAGAAACACCAGTGGAAGCATATGTATGGATGTCATACTTCAGGGCCTGCTGGGATGATCCCGCAGACTGACCAATGTGTCCTCGGTGCAGTACCCTGTCAGTGCCGTCCAAAATGTAGCATCTGCATTTGGGTGATAATGCTGTAAGAAATGCTTCATCTTCTCATGCTGTGGACTTGGACCACTCTTCCTAGTCCTCTCATTCTTGAGTAATGGGTTCACGAAAGCAACCGCAGAGCTGTTCCGCATCCTCTGCCTCAAACCAGACTGTAATCCCAATCCAGGTTATGAATGTAGCAGATCCTAAATCTTTTAATACTGATTTCAAACCCAACGCCCCCTGGAACCCTCAGTCCAGATGCATGATACCTCTGATTGAGCCCCACACGTGCTCTATTGGCAAAATGTCAAATTGGACCCTGGTCCTGCAGATGCAGTGGATGTGGCCATAGGACATATCGATAAACTCAACCTCACGCGCCAGTGCGGTTGCTGTCTCACTGAGGTCACAGTTCTCTTTGCTCTCTTGAAAGTACCCACCAAAACACACAACGCACTCTAGATCCCTGAGTTGTGCGAGAGCCATCATCCGTAGCCCCACCCCTCTTTTTCCGCTGCCTCTGCTAGCTCAGATTTGGCAGCTCGGAACGTGGTCTCAGATTCAATTGTGGGGATATCTTGAGCTGATTTCTTTGAGTTCTGTCAGCCAAGCATCTGCTGTGCACTCTGCTAACACTCAGCACATCACCTTCAATCCCATGCCTGCTGCCTGCTTGAGAGTGTGCTTCCAAGGAAAACAGAGTTTCACCTTTGATGCTCCATTACCAGAGGTCAGATCCTGCACTGGTTTCCATTCTCTACTTTGCCTTTTCCTGCTTCCAGGGTTTCTGAGGCCTCATCCTGTCTTTGGAAGTAACAGACCACTCTTAGGAAAGTGTCCTTGCCAAGGGCTGGGTGAGTGGGTGTTTACAATATTTTGTGTATGGTAGCTAGTGAGAGCAGTTTGCACTGGTTCTCTTCCTACTGGGCATCGACATATCAACACTTTTCACAAATAATTCACAGAAATTGGATATTTGTTTCGCTCCGTTTTCTTTACAGCCATCGTCGGAGTGTTTTTCTGAAGACCCCAGCTTTGACCTTATGTTGATAAGGCAGTTGCAGTCTTTAAGAAAGTTAACAGTATCGAATTACATGTTTTGGGATTTATATGAAAGTGAAGTTAGATTTTGAAAATTACCAAACCAACCTAGAAGCCAGACTTGACAATTTCTGTAAGATTTTGTCAGCTCTAAGGAATAAACAGACAGACTCAATGAAAAATAGCAGTCCAAAAGTTTGAAGGGGACATGCCAACTCTTTTCTCTTGAAGCCTCCAACAACAAAAGGAACAATGAAATACCTATTGGAACCATGAAATAACCCCATCCTGGGTATCCCTTGTGCACCTGGTGCCCTTTACTTCCAATGACACATACTAGGCTATGTTGGCATTTGAAGGGGTAACATTACTCCCTAGGTATATACAAGAAAATCTAAACAGAATATACATATTTAGGCTTGATTCCAAAAGCACCTAGAGGCATTTAACTATGAGAAACCTGCTGCAGCTATGCTAGGCTATTGCGAACCAGGTGCTCTTCTATCAGTGCTGAGAAGGCTTAATCATCCGATCATGTTGGGTAAAGCAATTTAACACAACCAAGTCTGCACCTCCAAGATATAGTGCACCCGGGGCTTGACGGAAGTGAATGAGTGTCCACATAACCTGTGTCTTTAATGTGTTTGTTGACTTTTACTGTTCAGTTCACTATCTGACTTCTAATATTTTCCTGTACTGTCTTGAAAAACTGAGGCCTAATACATATTCAAGTTCATTCAAAGATTCCCCTCACTTCCCACACTCCTTTCAGCCCAAAGAATACATAACCCCAGCATTTCCTGAATCTAGGGGAAGGTCATCATTTCTTTGTGTGAGCTAAGTATTCAATTCCTATCTATTTTAGTCGAGAGTATTTGACCTTTAAGGAGTTCACTGTTGTTCACCGAGTGTGAAGGAGGAGGAACTCTGATTCTAGTAGGGGCTTGCTCTCCTCCTACTGGATTCATTGCAGCTCAGGTTCTGATCCTTTGAAATGGATGCCTGAGTGGAGTGGAGGGAAGAGCATGTGATTGATAGCTAGGCACAAACGTGGGAATAGGCTTACCTGGGCTTGGTGCATTTCGATAGGAATGATTCTTAAATGCCCCTTGGGATGTGTGGAATCTCACGACGTCTTCCATGAACACGAGCGCTTTTATCATCTCAGCCATCTCTTCTCTTTTAGACGTCAGGAATCTTGGACCCGTTCTTGGAGCAGGGAATCGAGTAACTTTCTCAAGGGCACGTTGACTCTCCGTATGACTCTTTCTGCCAGTATCAGCGAGGTTCAGTAGGTCTCATGAATGTCTTTCGAGCCTGGTATGCTCTAGAGATGTCTCCATGCCGATATTCTCCACTGTAGCAGAACAACTTTCATCAATGTGTTCGCACATCTCCTCAATCCATGCAGCCAGTTTTTCTGCCAGCTTCTCTTCGTGTCTCCCATGAAGTCGACGTCAACAGGACTGGGCAAGTCTGAAAATACCTCGGAGCCTCACCAGTAAGCTGATGACAGGCAGATCTTCCACTGTCTGCCCTTTCAGATTCTGGAAACTGCCCCGTGAACTCAGGTCTCTGGGCAGCAGCAGTATCTCGAACTTACTCAGCTTCCCGAACAAAAGACCTAAGCCAATCTCCACATAGGGCAGCAGACCCACCATCAAACTGATCCACCCACAGAATTCTGCCCAGTTACCTTGGATCCACCAGCCGCAACAAGCCTCGTGGTACACACCAACATTCCACCTGGAATCCAACCGGTAACTGCCATCCCCAGTGGTTGATGCATCAAGTGCGTGTTGGGGGTGATGCTGCATTAGATGAGAGTTTCCTAAGGGAAATGTGATTCTATCCACAAGGGTCCCATGGTCCTTTTCTCTTCCCTCTTTCCTTTTGTTCAGATCTGTATACACAGTACAAACGGAGGGAAGAGTTTCCATGTTCAGTTTATGGATTCACACCTATTTAAACTTTCTAACAGTTCACAGTACACAGAGACCCACTCAAGGAAACTCATGTTTGTGTAATATCCGTTCACCCAGATTACATATCCGTCTGTTGCTTTCTGCTGAAACACCCACACTCTCAGAACATGGATCCATTTGTTTCATGGGGGCTGAAATTCCTAGAAATGAAACCAATCCCAACGTGCACTTTCCTGTCTGTCTCTTTTGCTCTTAGTAGAGTTTTGCAGAGCTACTTGTGTTTGTTATAGGCTTATGCCATTTCTTCTCTACGTAGGGTAGTATAAGGCATTCGTTCATCCTGTTGGAAGACTTGTAAGTCTATGTCCCGTTCTATGTCCCACTCTTATTCAAAACCGTCATTTGGGTTGGCTCACGATATGCACTTCTGGATCAGTATCTATGAATAGTCATGCTCGCGTCTGTTTTTGGAATACAAGTGTGTTGAGTACATGCTAACAGCGATAATAGGTCGATGCGTGCTGAAGGAACCTTGACATCACTTTGAGTATTTTGTCTTGAATAATCATGGTTGTTTGGTATATGTCAGCCAACTGTAACCTTTTGGTGCTTGTTTGTTTGTCTGATTGTTTTGCAAACACATTAGGCCATGCATCTATCCTTTTGCTTCAGACAGACAGTCACGTAAGCTGATTCCCTTAAGATACTGCTTAAAATCAACTATGATTTCCTGCTACTCTCTCCCATCTTTAGGTTTTTGATGTCCTCCTTGCCTTCTTCTTCTTACTTCTTTGCAACTCAGGCTCTTCTTGCATTTGCAATAATGGTTTTGTTATTTCCATTTCATCTTGCTACTTTTCTACTCAGGGTAGGATTCTCAATTTTTGTTTTAGGATCAGTCTCAAACTGCTGAATTCTTTTAAGGTTTGCCTGTCAGTGAAATTCCCTAGCTCTGCCGTTGTTATAAACGGCGGTCATTTGGCATAGGCTACCCTAGATTGCAGCTTTTTCTCATTCAGGATATGGTCTATGTCCTGGCACTCCTCCCCGTGCTGCAAAATTTCTGCCGAGATATCAGCTGAAACCCCTCTGGAGGTTCTGTTGTGACTAAGTTGCTTTCCTCGAGGTGCATTTTACATCACTGGGATGATCATGAAATTTGTTTATTTGAATTCTACAGCTGCTTGTTGGTCTATTGGTATTCCGCCTCTTTTGGATGCTGTGTACTTCCAGAATTCGTATAGATGATACTTTCTTGGCTTTCAGCAAGTTTCATTCTGATTTTTCTACAAATTCCTTTTCAGAATTTATTATTTTATCTCTTGCTTTTCCATTTGGGAATCCTATGAGTCCTATTCTTACGTGCTTTGTCTTAACCCAGGATTCAGCAGTGATGTTAGCGTTGGTTTGCACTTGCTTATCTGTGTCTTCTTCTGATCGAGGGATTTCTGTTCCCCTGTCCTCACAGTCATTCAAGAGTCCCTCTGCATTATGTAGTCTGCTTAGGATTGACTTTAGCCCAGTTTTTATCTCATCCATTGAGTTTTCTGATACTATTGGGTTCTTCTTTAGAGTTTCTCTTCCCCTTTTCTGGTATTCTGCCTTTTGTGATTCTGAGGCACTGTGGTTCATCAGTGTTTTCCTCACCTCCATTTTCAGAGCTTGCTCTGGTATCATTTTGCCGTCTAGTTGTTTGAAAGCTTATTTTTTGGGCCTTCAATCTCTTTGGAACTGAAAATGGTACTTCCTGTTTCTTTTACTATACTTCTTTTACACTACAGGTCAGGTACTATCATGTATCTAATTTAGACTTTTAGGGCTTGGTTAAGTGCAAACTTTAGACTCTTTGGTGTATGCAATTCCATGGTATTTCTGTGAGGACAATTTTCCCTAGACCTTGATGCCATGCCCTTTTCCTGTGTGTGTTGTCTGGTATAACTGTAAATCCTGGTGTTGCCTTGGTTGTGATGAACACACCATACTGTTTCAGTTAGTAGAACCTCATTTTTATTACACTAATCTCACAATTCTGAAAGGGCACAGGGCACTTCCTCTAGTGGGAATGAAGCTTCTATAGGTTTTCAGCTCTGCATTCTTCTGTATGTCATTTTGAAGTGTCTCCAAAACAGCCAACATAGAGTGCGCTTGTACTTTCTACTGCCATGGGAATGTCCCAATTTACCAGTTCTTCCCAGAGCTTCTCTGTCTACAGAAACACCAGTGGAAGCATATGTATGGATGTCATACTTCAGGGCCTGCTGGGATGATCCGGCAGACTGACCAATGTGTCCTCGGTGCAGTACCCTGTCAGTGCCGTCCAAAATGTAGCATCTGCATTTGGGTGATAATGCTGTAAGAAATGCTTCATCTTCTCATGCTGTGGACTTGGACCACTCTTCCTAGTCCTCTCATTCTTGAGTAATGGGTTCACGAAAGCAACCGCAGAGCTGTTCCTCATCCTCTGCCTCAAACCAGACTGTAATCCCAATCCAGGTTATGAATGTAGCAGATCCTAAATCTTTTAATACTGATTTCAAACCCAACGCCCCCTGGAACCCTCAGTCCAGATGCATGATACCTCTGATTGAGCCCCACACGTGCTCTATTGGCAAAATGTCAAATTGGACCCTGGTCCTGCAGATGCAGTGGATGTGGCCATAGGACATATCGATAAACTCAACCTCACGCGCCAGTGCGGTTGCTGTCTCACTGAGGTCACAGTTCTCTTTGCTCTCTTGAAAGTACCCACCAAAACACACAACGCACTCTAGATCCCTGAGTTGTGCGAGAGCCATCATCCGTAGCCCCACCCCTCTTTTTCCGCTGCCTCTGCTAGCTCAGATTTGGCAGCTCGGAACGTGGTCTCAGATTCAATTGTGGGGATATCTTGAGCTGATTTCTTTGAGTTCTGTCAGCCAAGCATCTGCTGTGCACTCTGCTAACACTCAGCACATCACCTTCAATCCCATGCCTGCTGCCTGCTTGAGAGTGTGCTTCCAAGGAAAACAGAGTTTCACCTTTGATGCTCCATTACCAGAGGTCAGATCCTGCACTGGTTTCCATTCTCTACTTTGCCTTTTCCTGCTTCCAGGGTTTCTGAGGCCTCATCCTGTCTTTGGAAGTAACAGACCACTCTTAGGAAAGTGTCCTTGCCAAGGGCTGGGTGAGTGGGTGTTTACAATATTTTGTGTATGGTAGCTAGTGAGAGCAGTTTGCACTGGTTCTCTTCCTACTGGGCATCGACAAATCAACACTTTTCACAAATAATTCACAGAAATTGGATATTTGTTTCGCTCCGTTTTCTTTACAGCCATCGTCGGAGTGTTTTTCTGAAGACCCCAGCTTTGACCTTATGTTGATAAGGCAGTTGCAGTCTTTAAGAAAGTTAACAGTATCGAATTACATGTTTTGGGATTTATATGAAAGTGAAGTTAGATTTTGAAAATTACCAAACCATCCTAGAAGCCAGACTTGACAATTTCTGTAAGATTTTGTCAGCTCTAAGGAATAAACAGACAGCCTCAATGAAAAATAGCAGTCCAAAAGTTTGAAGGGGACATGCCAACTCTTTTCTCTTGAAGCCTCCAACAACAAAAGGAACAATGAAATACCTATTGGAACCATGAAATAACCCCATCCTGGGTATCCCTTGTGCACCTGGTGCCCTTTACTTCCAATGACACATACTAGGCTATGTTGGCATTTGAAGGGGTAACATTACTCCCTAGGTATATACAAGAAAATCTAAATAGAATATACATATTTAGGCTTGATTCCAAAAGCACCTAGAGGCATTTAACTATGAGAAACCTGCTGCAGCTATGCTAGGCTATTGCGAACCAGGTGCTCTTCTATCAGTGCTGAGAAGGCTTAATCATCCGATCATGTTGGGTAAAGCAATTTAACACAACCAAGTCTGCACCTCCAAGATATAGTGCACCCGGGGCTTGACGGAAGTGAATGAGTGTCCACATAACCTGTGTCTTTAATGTGTTTGTTGACTTTTACTGTTCAGTTCACTATCTGACTTCTAATATTTTCCTGTACTGTCTTGAAAAACTGAGGCCTAATACATATTCAAGTTCATTCAAAGATTCCCCTCACTTCCCACACTCCTTTCAGCCCAAAGAATACATAACCCCAGCATTTCCTGAATCTAGGGGAAGGTCATCATTTCTTTGTGTGAGCTAAGTATTCAATTCCTATCTATTTTAGTCGAGAGTATTTGACCTTTAAGGAGTTCACTGTTGTTCACCGAGTGTGAAGGAGGAGGAACTCTGATTCTAGTAGGGGCTTGCTCTCCTCCTACTGGATTCATTGCAGCTCAGGTTCTGATCCTTTGAAATGGATGCCTGAGTGGAGTGGAGGGAAGAGCATGTGATTGATAGCTAGGCACAAACGTGGGAATAGGCTTACCTGGGCTTGGTGCATTTCGATAGGAATGATTCTTAAATGCCCCTTGGGATGTGTGGAATCTCACGACGTCTTCCATGAACACGAGCGCTTTTATCATCTCAGCCATCTCTTCTCTTTTAGACGTCAGGAATCTTGGACCCGTTCTTGGAGCAGGGAATCGAGTAACTTTCTCAAGGGCACGTTGGCTCTCCGTATGACTCTTTCTGCCAGTATCAGCGAGGTTCAGTAGGTCTCATGAATGTCTTTCGAGCCTGGTATGCTCTAGAGATGTCTCCATGCCGATATTCTCCACTGTAGCAGAACAACTTTCATCAATGTGTTCGCACATCTCCTCAATCCATGCAGCCAGTTTTTCTGCCAGCTTCTCTTCGTGTCTCCCATGAAGTCGATGTCAACAGGACTGGGCAAGTCTGAAAATACCTCGGAGCCTCACCAGTAAGCTGATGACAGGCAGATCTTCCACTGTCTGCCCTTTCAGATTCTGGAAACTGCCCCGTGAACTCAGGTCTCTGGGCAGCAGCAGTATCTCGAACTTACTCAGCTTCCCGAACAAAAGACCTAAGCCAATCTCCACATAGGGCAGCAGACCCACCATCAAACTGATCCACCCACAGAATTCTGCCCAGTTACCTTGGATCCACCAGCCGCAACAAGCCTCGTGGTACACACCAACATTCCACCTGGAATCCAACCGGTAACTGCCATCCCCAGTGGTTGATGCATCAAGTGCGTGTTGGGGGTGATGCTGCATTAGATGAGAGTTTCCTAAGGGAAATGTGATTCTATCCACAAGGGTCCCATGGTCCTTTTCTCTTCCCTCTTTCCTTTTGTTCAGATCTGTATACACAGTACAAACGGAGGGAAGAGTGTCCATGTTCAGTTTATGGATTCACACCTATTTAAACTTTCTAACAGTTCACAGTACACAGAGACCCACTCAAGGAAACTCATGTTTGTGTAATATCCGTTCACCCAGATTACATATCCGTCTGTTGCTTTCTGCTGAAACACCCACACTCTCAGAACATGGATCCATTTGTTTCATGGGGGCTGAAATTCCTAGAAATGAAACCAATCCCAACGTGCACTTTCCTGTCTGTCTCTTTTGCTCTTAGTAGAGTTTTGCAGAGCTACTTGTGTTTGTTATAGGCTTATGCCATTTCTTCTCTACGTAGGGTAGTATAAGGCATTCGTTCATCCTGTTGGAAGACTTGTAAGTCTATGTCCCGTTCTATGTCCCACTCTTATTCAAAACCGTCATTTGGGTTGGCTCACGATATGCACTTCTGGATCAGTATCTATGAATAGTCATGCTCGCGTCTGTTTTTGGAATACAAGTGTGTTGAGTACATGCTAACAGCGATAATAGGTCGATGCGTGCTGAAGGAACCTTGACATCACTTTGAGTATTTTGTCTTGAATAATCATGGTTGTTTGGTATATGTCAGCCAACTGTAACCTTTTGGTGCTTGTTTGTTTGTCTGATTGTTTTGCAAACACATTAGGCCATGCATCTATCCTTTTGCTTCAGACAGACAGTCACGTAAGCTGATTCCCTTAAGATACTGCTTAAAATCAACTATGATTTCCTGCTACTCTCTCCCATCTTTAGGTTTTTGATGTCCTCCTTGCCTTCTTCTTCTTACTTCTTTGCAACTCAGGCTCTTCTTGCATTTGCAATAATGGTTTTGTTATTTCCATTTCATCTTGCTACTTTTCTACTCAGGGTAGGATTCTCAATTTTTGTTTTAGGATCAGTCTCAAACTGCTGAATTCTTTTAAGGTTTGCCTGTCAGTGAAATTCCCTAGCTCTGCCGTTGTTATAAACGGCGGTCATTTGGCATAGGCTACCCTAGATTGCAGCTTTTTCTCATTCAGGATATGGTCTATGTCCTGGCACTCCTCCCCGTGCTGCAAAATTTCTGCCGAGATATCAGCTGAAACCCCTCTGGAGGTTCTGTTGTGACTAAGTTGCTTTCCTCGAGGTGCATTTTACATCACTGGGATGATCATGAAATTTGTTTATTTGAATTCTACAGCTGCTTGTTGGTCTATTGGTATTCCGCCTCTTTTGGATGCTGTGTACTTCCAGAATTCGTATAGATGATACTTTCTTGGCTTTCAGCAAGTTTCATTCTGATTTTTCTACAAATTCCTTTTCAGAATTTATTATTTTATCTCTTGCTTTTCCATTTGGGAATCCTATGAGTCCTATTCTTACGTGCTTTGTCTTAACCCAGGATTCAGCAGTGATGTTAGCGTTGGTTTGCACTTGCTTATCTGTGTCTTCTTCTGATCGAGGGATTTCTGTTCCCCTGTCCTCACAGTCATTCAAGAGTCCCTCTGCATTATGTAGTCTGCTTAGGATTGACTTTAGCCCAGTTTTTATCTCATCCATTGAGTTTTCTGATACTATTGGGTTCTTCTTTAGAGTTTCTCTTCCCCTTTTCTGGTATTCTGCCTTTTGTGATTCTGAGGCACTGTGGTTCATCAGTGTTTTCCTCACCTCCATTTTCAGAGCTTGCTCTGGTATCATTTTGCCGTCTAGTTGTTTGAAAGCTTATTTTTTGGGCCTTCAATCTCTTTGGAACTGAAAATGGTACTTCCTGTTTCTTTTACTATACTTCTTTTACACTACAGGTCAGGTACTATCATGTATCTAATTTAGACTTTTAGGGCTTGGTTAAGTGCAAACTTTAGACTCTTTGGTGTACGCAATTCCATGGTATTTCTGTGAGGACAATTTTCCCTAGACCTTGATGCCATGCCCTTTTCCTGTGTGTGTTGTCTGGTATATCTGTAAATCCTGGTGTTGCCTTGGTTGTGATGAACACACCATACTGTTTCAGTTAGTAGAACCTCATTTTTATTACACTAATCTCACAATTCTGAAAGGGCACAGGGCACTTCCTCTAGTGGGAATGAAGCTTCTATAGGTTTTCAGCTCTGCATTCTTCTGTATGTCATTTTGAAGTGTCTCCAAAACAGCCAACATAGAGTGCGCTTGTACTTTCTACTGCCATGGGAATGTCCCAATTTACCAGTTCTTCCCAGAGCTTCTCTGTCTACAGAAACACCAGTGGAAGCATATGTATGGATGTCATACTTCAGGGCCTGCTGTGATGATCCTGCAGACTGACCAATGTGTCCTCGGTGCAGTACCCTGTCAGTGCCGTCCAAAATGTAGCATCTGCATTTGGGTGATAATGCTGTAAGAAATGCTTCATCTTCTCATGCTGTGGACTTGGACCACTCTTCCTAGTCCTCTCATTCTTGAGTAATGGGTTCACGAAAGCAACCGCAGAGCTGTTCCGCATCCTCTGCCTCAAACCAGACTGTAATCCCAATCCAGGTTATGAATGTAGCAGATCCTAAATCTTTTAATACTGATTTCAAACCCAACGCCCCCTGGAACCCTCAGTCCAGATGCATGATACCTCTGATTGAGCCCCACACGTGCTCTATTGGCAAAATGTCAAATTGGACCCTGGTCCTGCAGATGCAGTGGATGTGGCCATAGGACATATCGATAAACTCAACCTCACGCGCCAGTGCGGTTGCTGTCTCACTGAGGTCACAGTTCTCTTTGCTCTCTTGAAAGTACCCACCAAAACACACAACGCACTCTAGATCCCTGAGTTGTGCGAGAGCCATCATCCGTAGCCCCACCCCTCTTTTTCCGCTGCCTCTGCTAGCTCAGATTTGGCAGCTCGGAACGTGGTCTCAGATTCAATTGTGAGGATATCTTGAGCTGATTTCTTTGAGTTCTGTCAGCCAAGCATCTGCTGTGCACTCTGCTAACACTCAGCACATCACCTTCAATCCCATGCCTGCTGCCTGCTTGAGAGTGTGCTTCCAAGGAAAACAGAGTTTCACCTTTGATGCTCCATTACCAGAGGTCAGATCCTGCACTGGTTTCCATTCTCTACTTTGCCTTTTCCTGCTTCCAGGGTTTCTGAGGCCTCATCCTGTCTTTGGAAGTAACAGACCACTCTTAGGAAAGTGTCCTTGCCAAGGGCTGGGTGAGTGGGTGTTTACAATATTTTGTGTATGGTAGCTAGTGAGAGCAGTTTGCACTGGTTCTCTTCCTACTGGGCATCGACAAATCAACACTTTTCACAAATAATTCACAGAAATTGGATATTTGTTTCGCTCCGTTTTCTTTACAGCCATCGTCGGAGTGTTTTTCTGAAGACCCCAGCTTTGACCTTATGTTGATAAGGCAGTTGCAGTCTTTAAGAAAGTTAACAGTATCGAATTACATGTTTTGGGATTTATATGAAAGTGAAGTTAGATTTTGAAAATTACCAAACCAACCTAGAAACCAGACTTGACAATTTCTGTAAAATTTTGTCAGCGCGAAGGAATAAACAGACAGCCTGAATGAAAAATAGCAGTCCAAAAGTTTGAAGGGGACATGCGAACTCTTTTCTCTTGAAGCCTCCAACAACAAAAGGAAAAAAGAAATACCTATTGGAACCATGAAATAACCCCCATCCTGGGTATCCCTTGTGCACCTGGTGCCCTTTACTCCCAATGACAGATACTAGGCTATGTTGGCATTTCAAGGGGTAACATTCCTCTCTAGGAATATACAAGAAAATCTAAACAGAATATACATATTTAGGCTTGATTCCAAAAGCACCTAGAGGCATTTAACTATGAGAAACCTGCTGCAGCTATGCTAGGCTATTGAGAACCAGGTGCTCTTCTATCAGTGCTGAGAAGGCTTAATCATCCGATCATGTTGGGTAAAGCAATTTAACACAACCAAGTCTGCAGCTCCAAGATATAATGCACCCGGGGCTTGACGGAAGTGAATGACTGTCCACATAACCTGTGTCTTTAATGTGTTTGGTGACTTTTACAGTTCAGTTCACTATCTGACTTCTAATATTTTCCTGTACTGTCTTGAAAAACTGAGGCCTAATACATATTCAAGTTCATTCAAAGATTCCCCTCACTTCCCACACTCCTTTCAGCCCAAAGAATACATAACCCCAGCATTTCCTGAATCTAGGGGAAGGTCATCATTTCTTTGTGTGAGCTAAGTATTCAATTCCTATCTATTTTAGTCGAGAGTATTTGACCTTTAAGGAGTTCACTGTTGTTCACCGAGTGTGAAGGAGGAGGAACTCTGATTCTAGTAGGGGCTTGCTCTCCTCCTACTGGATTCATTGCAGCTCAGGTTCTGATCCTTTGAAATGGATGCCTGAGTGGAGTGGAGGGAAGAGCATGTGATTGATAGCTAGGCACAAACGTGGGAATAGGCTTACCTGGGCTTGGTGCATTTCGATAGGAATGATTCTTAAATGCCCCTTGGGATGTGTGGAATCTCACGACGTCTTCCAAGAACACGAGCGCTTTTATCATCTCTGCCATCTCTTCTCTTTTAGACGTCAGGAATCTTGGACCCGTTCTTGGAGCAGGGAATCGAGTAACTTTCTCAAGGGCACGTTGACTCTCCGTATGACTCTTTCTGCCAGTATCAGCGAGGTTCAGTAGGTCTCATGAATGTCTTTCGAGCCTGGTATGCTCTAGAGATGTCTCCATGCCGATATTCTCCACTGTAGCAGAACAACTTTCATCAATGTGTTCGCACATCTCCTCAATCCATGCAGCCAGTTTTTCTGCCAGCTTCTCTTCGTGTCTCCCATGAAGTCGACGTCAACAGGACTGGGCAAGTCTGAAAATACCTCGGAGCCTCACCAGTAAGCTGATGACAGGCAGATCTTCCACTGTCTGCCCTTTCAGATTCTGGAAACTGCCCCGTGAACTCAGGTCTCTGGGCAGCAGCAGTATCTCGAACTTACTCAGCTTCCCGAACAAAAGACCTAAGCCAATCTCCACATAGGGCAGCAGACCCACCATCAAACTGATCCACCCACAGAATTCTGCCCAGTTACCTTGGATCCACCAGCCGCAACAAGCCTCGTGGTACACACCAACATTCCACCTGGAATCCAACCGGTAACTGCCATCCCCAGTGGTTGATGCATCAAGTGCGTGTTGGGGGTGATGCTGCATTAGATGAGAGTTTCCTAAGGGAAATGTGATTCTATCCACAAGGGTCCCATGGTCCTTTTCTCTTCCCTCTTTCCTTTTGTTCAGATCTGTATACACAGTACAAACGGAGGGAAGAGTGTCCATGTTCATTTTATGGATTCACACCTATTTAAACTTTCTAACAGTTCACAGTACACAGAGACCCACTCAAGGAAACTCATGTTTGTGTAATATCCGTTCACCCAGATTACATATCCGTCTGTTGCTTTCTGCTGAAACACCCACACTCTCAGAACATGGATCCATTTGTTTCATGGGGGCTGAAATTCCTAGAAATGAAACCAATCCCAACGTGCACTTTCCTGTCTGTCTCTTTTGCTCTTAGTAGAGTTTTGCAGAGCTACTTGTCTTTGTTATAGGCTTATGCCATTTCTTCTCTACGTAGGGTAGAATAAGGCATTTGTTCATCCTGTTGGAAGACTTGTAAGTCTATGTCCCGTTCTATGTCCCACTCTTATTCAAAACCGTCATTTGGGTTGGCTCACGATATGCACTTCTGGATCAGTATCTATGAATAGTCATGCTCGCGTCTGTTTTTGGAATACAAGTGTGTTGAGTACATGCTAACAGCGATAATAGGTCGATGCGTGCTGAAGGAACCTTGACATCACTTTGAGTATTTTGTCTTGAATAATCATGGTTGTTTGGTATATGTCAGCCAACTGTAACCTTTTGGTGCTTGTTTGTTTGTCTGATTGTTTTGCAAACACATTAGGCCATGCATCTATCCTTTTGCTTCAGACAGACAGTCACGTAAGCTGATTCACTTAAGATACTGCTTAAAATCAACTATGATTTCCTGCTACTCTCTCCCATCTTTAGGATTTTGATGTCCTCCTTGCCTTCTTCTTCTTACTTCTTTGCAACTCAGGCTCTTCTTGCATTTGCAATAATGGTTTTGTTATTTCCATTTCATCTTGCTACTTTTCTACTCAGGGTAGGATTCTCAATTTTTGTTTTAGGATCAGTCTCAAACTGCTGAATTCTTTTAAGGTTTGCCTGTCAGTGAAATTCCCTAGCTCTGCCGTTGTTATAAACGGCGGTCATTTGGCATAGGCTACCCTAGATTGCAGCTTTTTCTCATTCAGGATATGGTCTATGTCCTGGCACTCCTCCCCGTGCTGCAAAATTTCTGCCGAGATATCAGCTGAAACCCCTCTGGAGGTTCTGTTGTGACTAAGTTGCTTTCCTCGAGGTGCATTTTACATCACTGGGATGATCATGAAATTTGTGTATTTGAATTCTACAGCTGCTTTTTGGTCTATTGGTATTCCGCCTCTTTTGGATGCTGTGTACTTCCAGAATTCGTATAGATGATACTTTCTTGGCTTTCAGCAAGTTTCATTCTGATTTTTCTACAAATTCCTTTTCAGAATTTATTATTTTATCTCTTGCTTTTCCATTTGGGAATCCTATGAGTCCTATTCTTACGTGCTTTGTCTTAACCCAGGATTCAGCAGTGATGTTAGCGTTGGTTTGCACTTGCTTATCTGTGTCTTCTTCTGATCGAGGGATTTCTGTTCCCCTGTCCTCACAGTCATTCAAGAGTCCCTCTGCATTATGTAGTCTGCTTAGGATTGACTTTAGCCCAGTTTTTATCTCATCCATTGAGTTTTCTGATACTATTGGGTTCTTCTTTAGAGCTTCTCTTCCCCTTTTCTGGTATTCTGCCTTTTGTGATTCTGAGGCACTGTGGTTCATCAGTGTTTTCCTCACCTCCATTTTCAGAGCTTGCTCTGGTATCATTTTGCCGTCTAGTTGTTTGAAAGCTTATTTTTTGGGCCTTCAATCTCTTTGGAACTGAAAATGGTACTTCCTGTTTCTTTTACTATACTTCTTTTACACTACAGGTCAGGTACTATCATGTATCTAATTTAGACTTTTAGGGCTTGGTTAAGTGCAAACTTTAGACTCTTTGGTGTACGCAATTCCATGGTATTTCTGTGAGGACAATTTTCCCTAGACCTTGATGCCATGCCCTTTTCCTGTGTGTGTTGTCTGGTATATCTGTAAATCCTGGTGTTGCCTTGGTTGTGATGAACACACCATACTGTTTCAGTTAGTAGAACCTCATTTTTATTACACTAATCTCACAATTCTGAAAGGGCACAGGGCACTTCCTCTAGTGGGAATGAAGCTTCTATAGGTTTTCAGCTCTGCATTCTTCTGTATGTCATTTTGAAGTGTCTCCAAAACAGCCAACATAGAGTGCGCTTGTACTTTCTACTGCCATGGGAATGTCCCAATTTACCAGTTCTTCCCAGAGCTTCTCTGTCTACAGAAACACCAGTGGAAGCATATGTATGGATGTCATACTTCAGGGCCTGCTGGGATGATCCCGCAGACTGACCAATGTGTCCTCGGTGCAGTACCCTGTCAGTGCCGTCCAAAATGTAGCATCTGCATTTGGGTGATAATGCTGTAAGAAATGCTTCATCTTCTCATGCTGTGGACTTGGACCACTCTTCCTAGTCCTCTCATTCTTGAGTAATGGGTTCACGAAAGCAACCGCAGAGCTGTTCCGCATCCTCTGCCTCAAACCAGACTGTAATCCCAATCCAGGTTATGAATGTAGCAGATCCTAAATCTTTTAATACTGATTTCAAACCCAACGCCCCCTGGAACCCTCAGTCCAGATGCATGATACCTCTGATTGAGCCCCACACGTGCTCTATTGGCAAAATGTCAAATTGGACCCTGGTCCTGCAGATGCAGTGGATGTGGCCATAGGACATATCGATAAACTCAACCTCACGCGCCAGTGCGGTTGCTGTCTCACTGAGGTCACAGTTCTCTTTGCTCTCTTGAAAGTACCCACCAAAACACACAACGCACTCTAGATCCCTGAGTTGTGCGAGAGCCATCATCCGTAGCCCCACCCCTCTTTTTCCGCTGCCTCTGCTAGCTCAGATTTGGCAGCTCGGAACGTGGTCTCAGATTCAATTGTGGGGATATCTTGAGCTGATTTCTTTGAGTTCTGTCAGCCAAGCATCTGCTGTGCACTCTGCTAACACTCAGCACATCACCTTCAATCCCATGCCTGCTGCCTGCTTGAGAGTGTGCTTCCAAGGAAAACAGAGTTTCACCTTTGATGCTCCATTACCAGAGGTCAGATCCTGCACTGGTTTCCATTCTCTACTTTGCCTTTTCCTGCTTCCAGGGTTTCTGAGGCCTCATCCTGTCTTTGGAAGTAACAGACCACTCTTAGGAAAGTGTCCTTGCCAAGGGCTGGGTGAGTGGGTGTTTACAATATTTTGTGTATGGTAGCTAGTGAGAGCAGTTTGCACTGGTTCTCTTCCTACTGGGCATCGACAAATCAACACTTTTCACAAATAATTCACAGAAATTGGATATTTGTTTCGCTCCGTTTTCTTTACAGCCATCGTCGGAGTGTTTTTCTGAAGACCCCAGCTTTGACCTTATGTTGATAAGGCAGTTGCAGTCTTTAAGAAAGTTAACAGTATCGAATTACATGTTTTGGGATTTATATGAAAGTGAAGTTAGATTTTGAAAATTACCAAACCAACCTAGAAGCCAGACTTGACAATTTCTGTAAGATTTTGTCAGCTCGAAGGAATAAACAGACAGCCTGAATGAAAAATAGCAGTCCAAAAGTTTGAAGGGGACATGCGAACTCTTTTCTCTTGAAGCCTCCAACAACAAAAAGAACAAAGAAATACCTATTGGAACCATGAAATAACCCCCATCCTGCGTATCCCTTGTGCACCTGGTGCCCTTTACTCCCAATGACAGATACTAGGCTATGTTGGCATTTCAAGGGGTAACATTCCTCTCTAGGAATATACAAGAAAATCTAAACAGAATATACATATTTAGGCTTGATTCCAAAAGCACCTAGAGGCATTTAACTATGAGAAACCTGCTGCAGCTATGCTAGGCTATTGAGAACCAGGTGCTCTTCTATCAGTGCTGAGAAGGCTTAATCATCCGATCATGTTGGGTAAAGCAATTTAACACAACCAAGTCTGCACCTCCAAGATATAGTGCACCCGGGGCTTGACGGAAGTGAATGACTGTCCACATAACCTGTGTCTTTAATGTGTTTGGTGACTTTTACAGTTCAGTTCACTATCTGACTTCTAATATTTTCCTGTACTGTCTTGAAAAACTGAGGCCTAATACATATTCAAGTTCATTCAAAGATTCCCCTCACTTCCCACACTCCTTTCAGCCCAAAGAATACATAACCCCAGCATTTCCTGAATCTAGGGGAAGGTCATCATTTCTTTGTGTGAGCTAAGTATTCAATTCCTATCTATTTTAGTCGAGAGTATTTGACCTTTAAGGAGTTCACTGTTGTTCACCGAGTGTGAAGGAGGAGGAACTCTGATTCTAGTAGGGGCTTGCTCTCCTCCTACTGGATTCATTGCAGCTCAGGTTCTGATCCTTTGAAATGGATGCCTGAGTGGAGTGGAGGGAAGAGCATGTGATTGATAGCTAGGCACAAACGTGGGAATAGGCTTACCTGGGCTTGGTGCATTTCGATAGGAATGATTCTTAAATGCCCCTTGGGATGTGTGGAATCTCACGACGTCTTCCAAGAACATGAGCGCTTTTATCATCTCTGCCATCTCTTCTCTTTTAGACGTCAGGAATCTTGGACCCGTTCTTGGAGCAGGGAATCGAGTAACTTTCTCAAGGGCACGTTGACTCTCCGTATGACTCTTTCTGCCAGTATCAGCGAGGTTCAGTAGGTCTCATGAATGTCTTTCGAGCCTGGTATGCTCTAGAGATGTCTCCATGCCGATATTCTCCACTGTAGCAGAACAACTTTCATCAATGTGTTCGCACATCTCCTCAATCCATGCAGCCAGTTTTTCTGCCAGCTTCTCTTCGTGTCTCCCATGAAGTCGACGTCAACAGGACTGGGCAAGTCTGAAAATACCTCGGAGCCTCACCAGTAAGCTGATGACAGGCAGATCTTCCACTGTCTGCCCTTTCAGATTCTGGAAACTGCCCCGTGAACTCAGGTCTCTGGGCAGCAGCAGTATCTCGAACTTACTCAGCTTCCCGAACAAAAGACCTAAGCCAATCTCCACATAGGGCAGCAGACCCACCATCAAACTGATCCACCCACAGAATTCTGCCCAGTTACCTTGGATCCACCAGCCGCAACAAGCCTCGTGGTACACACCAACATTCCACCTGGAATCCAACAGGTAACTGCCATCCCCAGTGGTTGATGCATCAAGTGCGTGTTGGGGGTGATGCTGTATTAGATGAGAGTTTCCTAAGGGAAATGTGATTCTATCCACAAGGGTCCCATGGTCCTTTTCTCTTCCCTCTTTCCTTTTGTTCAGATCTGTATACACAGTACAAACGGAGGGAAGAGTGTCCATGTTCAGTTTATGGATTCACACCTATTTAAACTTTCTAACAGTTCACAGTACACAGAGACCCACTCAAGGAAACTCATGTTTGTGTAATATCCGTTCACCCAGATTACATATCCGTCTGTTGCTTTCTGCTGAAACACCCACACTCTCAGAACATGGATCCATTTGTTTCATGGGGGCTGAAATTCCTAGAAATGAAACCAATCCCAACGTGCACTTTCCTGTCTGTCTCTTTTGCTCTTAGTAGAGTTTTGCAGAGCTACTTGTCTTTGTTATAGGCTTATGCCATTTCTTCTCTACGTAGGGTAGAATAAGGCATTCGTTCATCCTGTTGGAAGACTTGTAAGTCTATGTCCCGTTCTATGTCCCACTCTTATTCAAAACCGTCATTTGGGTTGGCTCACGATATGCACTTCTGGATCAGTATCTATGAATAGTAATGCTCGCGTCTGTTTTTGGAATACAAGTGTGTTGAGTACATGCTAACAGCGATAATAGGTCGATGCATGCTGAAGGAACCTTGACATCACTTTGAGTATTTTGTCTTGAATAATCATGGTTGTTTGGTATATGTCAGCCAACTGTAACCTTTTGGTGCTTGTTTGTTTGTCTGATTGTTTTGCAAACACATTAGGCCATGCATCTATCCTTTTGCTTCAGACAGACAGTCACGTAAGCTGATTCCCTTAAGATACTGCTTAAAATCAACTATGATTTCCTGCTACTCTCTCCCATCTTTAGGATTTTGATGTCCTCCTTGCCTTCTTCTTCTTACTTCTTTGCAACTCAGGCTCTTCTTGCATTTGCAATAATGGTTTTGTTATTTCCATTTCATCTTGCTACTTTTCTACTCAGGGTAGGATTCTCAATTTTTGTTTTAGGATCAGTCTCAAACTGCTGAATTCTTTTAAGGTTTGCCTGTCAGTGAAATTCCCTAGCTCTGCCGTTGTTATAAACGGCGGTCATTTGGCATAGGCTACCCTAGATTGCAGCTTTTTCTCATTCAGGATATGGTCTATGTCCTGGCACTCCTCCCCGTGCTGCAAAATTTCTGCCGAGATATCAGCTGAAACCCCTCTGGAGGTTCTGTTGTGACTAAGTTGCTTTCCTCGAGGTGCATTTTACATCACTGGGATGATCATGAAATTTGTGTATTTGAATTCTACAGCTGCTTGTTGGTCTATTGGTATTCCACCTCTTTTGGATGCTGTGTACTTCCAGAATTCATATAGATGATACTTTCTTGGCTTTCAGCAAGTTTCATTCTGATTTTTCTACAAATTCCTTTTCAGAATTTATTATTTTATCTCTTGCTTTTCCATTTGGGAATCCTATGAGTCCTATTCTTACGTGCTTTGTCTTAACCCAGGATTCAGCAGTGATGTTAGCGTTGGTTTGCACTTGCTTATCTGTGTCTTCTTCTGATCGAGGGATTTCTGTTCCCCTGTCCTCACAGTCATTCAAGAGTCCCTCTGCATTATGTAGTCTGCTTAGGATTGACTTTAGCCCAGTTTTTATCTCATCCATTGAGTTTTCTGATACTATTGGGTTCTTCTTTAGAGCTTCTCTTCCCCTTTTCTGGTATTCTGCCTTTTGTGATTCTGAGGCACTGTGGTTCATCAGTGTTTTCCTCACCTCCATTTTCAGAGCTTGCTCTGGTATCATTTTGCCGTCTAGTTGTTTGAAAGCTTATTTTTTGGGCCTTCAATCTCTTTGGAACTGAAAATGGTACTTCCTGTTTCTTTTACTATACTTCTTTTACACTACAGGTCAGGTACTATCATGTATCTAATTTAGACTTTTAGGGCTTGGTTAAGTGCAAACTTTAGACTCTTTGGTGTACGCAATTCCATGGTATTTCTGTGAGGACAATTTTCCCTAGACCTTGATGCCATGCCCTTTTCCTGTGTGTGTTGTCTGGTATATCTGTAAATCCTGGTGTTGCCTTGGTTGTGATGAACACACCATACTGTTTCAGTTAGTAGAACCTCATTTTTATTACACTAATCTCACAATTCTGAAAGGGCACAGGGCACTTCCTCTAGTGGGAATGAAGCTTCTATAGGTTTTCAGCTCTGCATTCTTCTGTATGTCATTTTGAAGTGTCTCCAAAACAGCCAACATAGAGTGCGCTTGTACTTTCTACTGCCATGGGAATGTCCCAATTTACCAGTTCTTCCCAGAGCTTCTCTGTCTACAGAAACACCAGTGGAAGCATATGTATGGATGTCATACTTCAGGGCCTGCTGGGATGATCCCGCAGACTGACCAATGTGTCCTCGGTGCAGTACCCTGTCAGTGCCGTCCAAAATGTAGCATCTGCATTTGGGTGATAATGCTGTAAGAAATGCTTCATCTTCTCATGCTGTGGACTTGGACCACTCTTCCTAGTCCTCTCATTCTTGAGTAATGGGTTCACGAAAGCAACCGCAGAGCTGTTCCGCATCCTCTGCCTCAAACCAGACTGTAATCCCAATCCAGGTTATGAATGTAGCAGATCCTAAATCTTTTAATACTGATTTCAAACCCAACGCCCCCTGGAACCCTCAGTCCAGATGCATGATACCTCTGATTGAGCCCCACACGTGCTCTATTGGCAAAATGTCAAATTGGACCCTGGTCCTGCAGATGCAGTGGATGTGGCCATAGGACATATCGATAAACTCAACCTCACGCGCCAGTGCGGTTGCTGTCTCACTGAGGTCACAGTTCTCTTTGCTCTCTTGAAAGTACCCACCAAAACACACAACGCACTCTAGATCCCTGAGTTGTGCGAGAGCCATCATCCGTAGCCCCACCCCTCTTTTTCCGCTGCCTCTGCTAGCTCAGATTTGGCAGCTCGGAACGTGGTCTCAGATTCAATTGTGGGGATATCTTGAGCTGATTTCTTTGAGTTCTGTCAGCCAAGCATCTGCTGTGCACTCTGCTAACACTCAGCACATCACCTTCAATCCCATGCCTGCTGCCTGCTTGAGAGTGTGCTTCCAAGGAAAACAGAGTTTCACCTTTGATGCTCCATTACCAGAGGTCAGATCCTGCACTGGTTTCCATTCTCTACTTTGCCTTTTCCTGCTTCCAGGGTTTCTGAGGCCTCATCCTGTCTTTGGAAGTAACAGACCACTCTTAGGAAAGTGTCCTTGCCAAGGGCTGGGTGAGTGGGTGTTTACAATATTTTGTGTATGGTAGCTAGTGAGAGCAGTTTGCACTGGTTCTCTTCCTACTGGGCATCGACAAATCAACACTTTTCACAAATAATTCACAGAAATTGGATATTTGTTTCGCTCCGTTTTCTTTACAGCCATCGTCGGAGTGTTTTTCTGAAGACCCCAGCTTTGACCTTATGTTGATAAGGCAGTTGCAGTCTTTAAGAAAGTTAACAGTATCGAATTACATGTTTTGGGATTTATATGAAAGTGAAGTTAGATTTTGAAAATTACCAAACCAACCTAGAAGCCAGACTTGACAATTTCTGTAAGATTTTGTCAGCTCGAAGGAATAAACAGACAGTCTCAATGTAAAATAGCAGTCCAAAAGTTTGAAGGGGACATGCCAACTCTTTTCTCTTGAAGCCTCCAACAACAAAAGGAACAAAGAAATACCTATTGGAACCATGAAATAACCCCCATCCTGGGTATCCCTTGTGCACCTGGTGCCCTTTACTCCCAATGACAGATACTAGGCTATGTTGGCATTTCAAGGGGTAACATTCCTCTCTAGGAATATACAAGAAAATCTAAACAGAATACACATATTTAGGCTTGATTCCAAAAGCACCTAGAGGCATTTAACTATGAGAAACCTGCTGCAGCTATGCTAGGCTATTGAGAACCAGGTGCTCTTCTATCAGTGCTGAGAAGGCTTAATCATCCGATCATGTTGGGTAAAGCAATTTAACACATCCAAGTCTGCACCTCCAAGATATAGTGCACCCGGGGCTTGACGGAAGTGAATGACTGTCCACATAACCTGTGTCTTTAATGTGTTTGGTGACTTTTACAGTTCAGTTCACTATCTGACTTCTAATATTTTCCTGTACTGTCTTGAAAAACTGAGGCCTAATACATATTCAAGTTCATTCAAAGATTCCCCTCACTTCCCACACTCCTTTCAGCCCAAAGAATACATAACCCCAGCATTTCCTGAATCTAGGGGAAGGTCATCATTTCTTTGTGTGAGCTAAGTATTCAATTCCTATCTATTTTAGTCGAGAGTATTTGACCTTTAAGGAGTTCACTGTTGTTCACCGAGTGTGAAGGAGGAGGAACTCTGATTCTAGTAGGGGCTTGCTCTCCTCCTACTGGATTCATTGCAGCTCAGGTTCTGATCCTTTGAAATGGATGCCTGAGTGGAGTGGAGGGAAGAGCATGTGATTGATAGCTAGGCACAAACGTGGGAATAGGCTTACCTGGGCTTGGTGCATTTCGATAGGAATGATTCTTAAATGCCCCTTGGGATGTGTGGAATCTCACGACGTCTTCCAAGAACATGAGCGCTTTTATCATCTCTGCCATCTCTTCTCTTTTAGACGTCAGGAATCTTGGACCCGTTCTTGGAGCAGGGAATCGAGTAACTTTCTCAAGGGCACGTTGACTCTCCGTATGACTCTTTCTGCCAGTATCAGCGAGGTTCAGTAGGTCTCATGAATGTCTTTCGAGCCTGGTATGCTCTAGAGATGTCTCCATGCCGATATTCTCCACTGTAGCAGAACAACTTTCATCAATGTGTTCGCACATCTCCTCAATCCATGCAGCCAGTTTTTCTGCCAGCTTCTCTTCGTGTCTCCCATGAAGTCGACGTCAACAGGACTGGGCAAGTCTGAAAATACCTCGGAGCCTCACCAGTAAGCTGATGACAGGCAGATCTTCCACTGTCTGCCCTTTCAGATTCTGGAAACTGCCCCGTGAACTCAGGTCTCTGGGCAGCAGCAGTATCTCGAACTTACTCAGCTTCCCGAACAAAAGACCTAAGCCAATCTCCACATAGGGCAGCAGACACACCATCAAACTGATCCACCCACAGAATTCTGCCCAGTTACCTTGGATCCACCAGCCGCAACAAGCCTCGTGGTACACACCAACTTTCCACCTGGAATCCAACCGGTAACTGCCATCCCCAGTGGTTGATGCATCAAGTGCGTGTTGGGGGTGATGCTGCATTAGACGAGAGTTTCCTAAGGGAAATGTGATTCTATCCACAAGGGTCCCATGGTCCTTTTCTCTTCCCTCTTTCCTTTTGTTCAGATCTGTATACACAGTACAAACGGAGGGAAGAGTGTCCATGTTCAGTTTATGGATTCACACCTATTTAAACTTTCTAAGAGTTCACAGTACACAGAGACCCACTCAAGGAAACTCATGTTTGTGTAATATCCATTCACCCAGATTACATATCCGTCTGTTGCTTTCTGCTGAAACACCCACACTCTCAGAACATGGATCCATTTGTTTCATGGGGGCTGAAATTCCTAGAAATGAAACCAATCCCAACGTGCACTTTCCTGTCTGTCTCTTTTGCTCTTAGTAGAGTTTTGCAGAGCTACTTGTCTTTGTTATAGGCTTATGCCATTTCTTCTCTACGTAGGGTAGAATAAGGCATTCGTTCATCCTGTTGGAAGACTTGTAAGTCTATGTCCCGTTCTATGTCCCACTCTTATTCAAAACCGTCATTTGGGTTGGCTCATGATATGCACTTCTGGATCAGTATCTATGAATAGTCATGCTCGCGTCTGTTTTTGGAATACAAGTGTGTTGAGTACATGCTAACAGCGATAATAGGTAGATGCGTGCTGAAGGAACCTTGACATCACTTTGAGTATTTTGTCTTGAATAATCATGGTTGTTTGGTATATGTCAGCCAACTGTAACCTTTTGGTGCTTGTTTGTTTGTCTGATTGTTTTGCAAACACATTAGGCCATGCATCTATCCTTTTGCTTCAGACAGACAGTCACGTAAGCTGATTCACTTAAGATACTGCTTAAAATCAACTATGATTTCCTGCTACTCTCTCCCATCTTTAGGATTTTGATGTCCTCCTTGCCTTCTTCTTCTTACTTCTTTGCAACTCAGGCTCTTCTTGCATTTGCAATAATGGTTTTGTTATTTCCATTTCATCTTGCTACTTTTCTACTCAGGGTAGGATTCTCAATTTTTGTTTTAGGATCAGTCTCAAACTGCTGAATTCTTTTAAGGTTTGCCTGTCAGTGAAATTCCCTAGCTCTGCCGTTGTTATAAACGGCGGTCATTTGGCATAGGCTACCCTAGATTGCAGCTTTTTCTCATTCAGGATATGGTCTATGTCCTGGCACTCCTCCCCGTGCTGCAAAATTTCTGCCGAGATATGAGCTGAAACCCCTCTGGAGGTTCTGTTGTGACTAAGTTGCTTTCCTCGAGGTGCATTTTACATCACTGGGATGATCATGAAATTTGTTTATTTGAATTGTACAGCTGCTTGTTGGTCTATTGGTATTCCGCCTCTTTTGGATGCTGTGTACTTCCAGAATTCGTATAGATGATACTTTCTTGGCTTTCAGCAAGTTTCATTCTGATTTTTCTACAAATTCCTTTTCAGAATTTATTATTTTATCTCTTGCTTTTCCATTTGGGAATCTTATGAGTCCTATTCTTACCTGCTTTGTCTTAACCCAGGATTCAACAGTGATGTTAGCGTTGGTTTGCACTTGCTTATCTGTGTCTTCTTCTGATCGAGGGATTTCTGTTCCCCTGTCCTCACAGTCATTCAAGAGTCCCTCTGCATTATGTAGTCTGCTTAGGATTGACTTTAGCCCAGTTTTTATCTCATCCATTGAGTTTTCTGATACTATTGGGTTCTTCTTTAGAGTTTCTCTTCCCCTTTTCTGGTATTCTGCCTTTTGTGATTCTGAGGCACTGTGGTTCATCAGTGTTTTCCTCACCTCCATTTTCAGAGCTTGCTCTGGTATCATTTTGCCGTCTAGTTGTTTGAAAGCTTATTTTTTGGGCCTTCAATCTCTTTGGAACTGAAAATGGTACTTCCTGTTTCTTTTACTATACTTCTTTTACACTACAGGTCAGGTACTATCATGTATCTAATTTAGACTTTTAGGGCTTGGTTAAGTGCAAACTTTAGACTCTTTGGTGTACGCAATTCCATGGTATTTCTGTGAGGACAATTTTCCCTAGACCTTGATGCCATGCCCTTTTCCTGTGTGTGTTGTCTGGTATATCTGTAAATCCTGGTGTTGCCTTGGTTGTGATGAACACACCATACTGTTTCAGTTAGTAGAACCTCATTTTTATTACACTAATCTCACAATTCTGGAAGGGCACAGGGCACTTCCTCTAGTGGGAATGAAGCTTCTATAGGTTTTCAGCTCTGCATTCTTCTGTATGTCATTTTGAAGTGTCTCCAAAACAGCCAACATAGAGTGCGCTTGTACTTTCTACTGCCATGGGAATGTCCCAATTTACCAGTTCTTCCCAGAGCTTCTCTGTCTACAGAAACACCAGTGGAAGCATATGTATGGATGTCATAATTCAGGGCCTGCTGGGATGATCCCGCAGACTGACCTATGTGTCCTTCGTGCAGTACCCTGTCAGTGCCGTCCAAAATGTATCATCTGCATTTGGGTGATAATGCTGTAAGAAATGCTTCATCTTCTCATGCTGTGGACTTGGACCACTCTTCCTAGTTCTCTCATTCTTGAGTTATGGATTCACGGAAGCAACCACAGAGCTGTTCCACATCCTCTGCCTCAAACCAGACTGTAATCCCAATCCAGGTTATGAATGTAGCAGATCCTAAATCTTTTAAAACTGATTTCAAACCCAACGCCCCCTGGAACCCTCAGTCCAGATGCATGATACCTCTGATTGAGCCCCACACGTGCTCTATTGGCAAAATGTCAAATTGGACCCTGGTCCTGCAGATGCAGTGGATGTGGCCATAGGACATATCGATAAACTCAACCTCACGCGCCAGTGCGGTTGCTGTCTCACTGAGGTCACAGTTCTCTTTGCTCTCTTGAAAGTACCCACCAAAACACACAACGCACTCTAGATCCCTGAGTTGTGCGAGAGCTATCATCCGTAGCCCCACCCCTCTTTTTCCGCTGCCTCTGCTAGCTCAGATTTGGCAGCTCAGAACGTGGTCTCAGATTCAATTGTGGGGATATCTTGAGCTGATTTCTTTGAGTTCTGTCAGCCAAGCATCTGCTGTGCACTCTGCTAACACTCAGCACATCACCTTCAATCCCATGCCTGCTGCCTGCTTGAGAGTGAGCTTCCAAGGAAAACAGAGTTTCACCTTTGATGCTCCATTACCAGAGGTCAGATCCTGCACTGGTTTCCATTCTCTACTTTGCCTTTTCCTGCTTCCAGGTTTTCTGAGGCCTCATCCTGTCTTTGGAAGTAACAGACCACTCTTAGGAAAGTGTCCTTGCCAAGGGCTGGGTGAGTGGGTGTTTACAATATTTTGTGTATGGTAGCTAGTGAGAGCAGTTTGCACTGGTTCTCTTCCTACTGGGCATCGACAAATCAACACTTTTCACAAATAATTCACAGAAATTGGATATGTGTTTCGCTCCTTTTTTTTACAGCCATCGTCGGAGGGCTTTTCTGAAGACCCCTGCTTTGATCTTATGTTGATAAGGCATTTGCAGTCTTTAAGAAAGTTAACAGTATCGAATTACATGTTTTGGAATTTATATGAAAGTGAAGTTAGATTTTGAAAATTACCAAACCAACCTAGAAGCCAGACTTGACAATTTCTGTAAGATTTTGTCAGCTCTAAGGAATAAACAGACAGTCTCAATGTAAAAATGCAGTCCAAAAGTTTGAAGGGGACATGCCAACCCTTTTCTCTTGAAGCCTCCAACAACAAAAGGAACAATGAAATACCTATTGGAACCATGAAATAACCCCCATCCTGGGTTTCCCTTGTGCACCTGGTGCCCTTTACTCTCAATGACACATACAAGGTTATGTTGGCATTTCAAGGGGTAACATTCCTCTCTAGAACTATACAAGAAAATTTAAACAGAATATACACATTTAGGCTTGATTCCAAAAGCACCTAGAGGCATTTAACTATGAGAAACCTGCTGCAGCTATGCTAGGCTATTGAGAACCAGGTGCTCTTCTATCAGTGCTGAGAAGGCTTAATCATCCGATCATGTTGGGTTAAGCAATTTAACACAACCAAGTCTGCACCTCCAAGATATAGTGCACCCGGGGCTTGACGGAAGTGAATGACTGTCCACATAACCTGTGTCTTTAATGTGTTTGGTGACTTTTACAGTTCAGTTCACTATCTGACTTCTAATATTTTCCTGTACTGTCTTGAAAAACTGAGGCCTAATACATATTCAAGTTCATTCAAAGATTCCCCTCACTTCCCACACTCCTTTCAGCCCAAAGAATACATAACCCCAGCATTTCCTGAATCTAGGGGAAGGTCATCATTTCTTTGTGTGAGCTAAGTATTCAATTCCTATCTATTTTAGTCGAGAGTATTTGACCTTTAAGGAGTTCACTGTTGTTCACCGAGTGTGAAGGAGGAGGAACTCTGATTCTAGTAGGGGCTTGCTCTCCTCCTACTGGATTCATTGCAGCTCAGGTTCTGATCCTTTGAAATGGATGCCTGAGTGGAGTGGAGGGAAGAGCATGTGATTGATAGCTAGGCACAAACGTGGGAATAGGCTTACCTGGGCTTGGTGCATTTCGATAGGAATGATTCTTAAATGCCCCTTGGGATGTGTGGAATCTCACGACGTCTTCCAAGAATATGAGCGCTTTTATCATCTCTGCCAGCTCTTCTCTTTTAGACGTCAGGAATCTTGGACCCGTTCTTGGAGCAGGGAATCGAGTAACTTTCTCAAGGGCACGTTGACTCTCCGTATGACTCTTTCTGCCAGTATCAGCGAGGTTCAGTAGGTCTCATGAATGTCTTTCGAGCCTGGTATGCTCTAGAGATGTCTCCATGCCGATATTCTCCACTGTAGCAGAACAACTTTCATCAATGTGTTCGCACATCTCCTCAATCCATGCAGCCAGTTTTTCTGCCAGCTTCTCTTCGTGTCTCCCATGAAGTCGACGTCAACAGGACTGGGCAAGTCTGAAAATACCTCGGAGCCTCACCAGTAAGCTGATGACAGGCAGATCTTCCACTGTCTGCCCTTTCAGATTCTGGAAACTGCCCCGTGAACTCAGGTCTCTGGGCAGCAGCAGTATCTCGAACTTACTCAGCTTCCCGAACAAAAGACCTAAGCCAATCTCCACATAGGGCAGCAGACCCACCATCAAACTGATCCACCCACAGAATTCTGCCCAGTTACCTTGGATCCACCAGCCGCAACAAGCCTCGTGGTACACACCAACATTCCACCTGGAATCCAACCGGTAACTGCCATCCCCAGTGGTTGATGCATCAAGTGCGTGTTGGGGGTGATGCTGCATTAGACGAGAGTTTCCTAAGGGAAATGTGATTCTATCCACAAGGGTCCCATGGTCCTTTTCTCTTCCCTCTTTCCTTTTGTTCAGATCTGTATACACAGTACAAACGGAGGGAAGAGTGTCCATGTTCAGTTTATGGATTCACACCTATTTAAACTTTCTAAGAGTTCACAGTACACAGAGACCCACTCAAGGAAACTCATGTTTGTGTAATATCCATTCACCCAGATTACATATCCGTCTGTTGCTTTCTGCTGAAACACCCACACTCTCAGAACATGGATCCATTGGTTTCATGGGGGCTGAAATTCCTAGAAATGAAACCAATCCCAACGTGCACTTTCCTGTCTGTCTCTTTTGCTCTTAGTAGAGTTTTGCAGAGCTACTTGTCTTTGTTATAGGCTTATGCCATTTCTTCTCTACGTAGGGTAGAATAAGGCATTCGTTCATCCTGTTGGAAGACTTGTAAGTCTATGTCCCGTTCTATGTCCCACTCTTATTCAAAACCGTCATTTGTGTTGGCTCACGATATGCACTTCTGGATCAGTATCTATGAATAGTCATGCTCGCGTCTGTTTTTGGAATACAAGTGTGTTGAGTACATGCTAAAAGCGATAATAGGTCGATGCGTGCTGAAGGAACCTTGACATCACTTTGAGTATTTTGTCTTGAATAATCATGGTTGTTTGGTATATGTCAGCCAACTGTAACCTTTTGGTGCTTGTTTGTTTGTCTGATTGTTTTGCAAACACATTAGGCCATGCATCTATCCTTTTGCTTCAGACAGACAGTCACGTAAGCTGATTCACTTAAGATACTGCTTAAAATCAACTATGATTTCCTGCTACTCTCTCCCATCTTTAGGATTTTGATGTCCTCCTTGCCTTCTTCTTCTTACTTCTTTGCAACTCAGGCTCTTCTTGCATTTGCAATAATGGTTTTGCTATTTCCCTTTCATCTTGCTACTTTTCTACTCAGGGTAGGATTCTCAATTTTTGTTTTAGGATCAGTCTCAAACTGCTGAATTCTTTTAAGGTTTGCCTGTCAGTGAAATTCCCTAGCTCTGCCGTTGTTATAAACGGCGGTCATTTGGCATAGGCTACCCTAGATTGCAGCTTTTTCTCATTCAGGATATGGTCTACGTCCTGGCACTCCTCCCCGTGCTGCAAAATTTCTGCCGAGATATCAGCTGAAACCCCTCTGGAGGTTCTGTTGTGACTAAGTTGCTTTCCTCGAGGTGCATTTTACATCACTGGGATGATCATGAAATTTGTTTATTTGAATTGTACAGCTGCTTGTTGGTCTATTGGTATTCCGCCTCTTTTGGATGCTGTGTACTTCCAGAATTCGTATAGATGATACTTTCTTGGCTTTCAGCAAGTTTCATTCTGATTTTTCTACAAATTCCTTTTCAGAATTTATTATTTTATCTCTTGCTTTTCCACTTGGGAATCCTATGAGTCCTATTCTTACCTGCTTTGTGTTAACCCAGGATTCAACAGTGATGTTAGCATTGGTTTGCACTTGCTTATCTGTGTCTTCTTCTGATCGAGGGATTTCTGTTCCCCTGTCCTCACAGTCATTCAAGAGTCCCTCTGCGGTATTTAGTCTGCTTAGGATTGACTTTAGCCCAGTTTTTATCTCATCCATTGAGTTTTCTGATACTATTGTGTTCTTCTTTAGAGTTTCTCTTCCCCTTTTCTGGTATTCTGCCTTTTGTGATTCTGAGGCACTGTGGTTCATCAGTGTTTTCCTCACCTCCATTTTCAGAGCTTGCTCTGGTATCATTTTGCCGTCTAGTTGTTTGAAATCTTATTTTTTGGGCCTTCAATCTCTTTGGAACTGAAAATGGTACTTCCTGTTTCTTTTACTATACTTCTTTTACTCTACAGGTCAGGTACTATCATGTATCTAATTTAGACTTTTAGGGCTTGGTTAAGTGCAAACTTTAGACTCTTTGGTGTACGCAATTCCATGGTATTTCTGTGAGGACAATTTTCCCTAGACCTTGATGCCATGCCCTTTTCCTGTGTGTGTTGTCTGGTATATCTGTAAATCCTGGTGTTGCCTTGGTTGTGATGAACACACCATACTGTTTCAGTTAGTAGAACCTCATTTTTATTACACTAATCTCACAATTCTGAAAGGGCACAGGGCACTTCCTCTAGTGGGAATGAAGCTTCTATAGGTTTTCAGCTCTGCATTCTTCTGTATGTCATTTTGAAGTGTCTCCAAAACAGCCAACATAGAGTGCGCTTGTACTTTCTACTGCCATGGGAATGCCCCAATTTACCAGTTCTTCCCAGAGCTTCTCTGTCTACAGAAACACCAGTGGAAGCATATGTATGGATGTCATACTTCAGGGCCTGCTGGGATGATCCGGCAGACTGACCAATGTGTCCTCGGTGCAGTACCCTGTCAGTGCCGTCCAAAATGAAGCATCTGCATTTGGGTGATAATGCTGTAAGAAATGCTTCATCTTCTCATGCTGTGGACTTGGACCACTCTTCCTAGTCCTCTCATTCTTGAGTAATGGGTTCACGAAAGCAACCACAGAGCTGTTCCGCATCCTCTGCCTCAAACCAGACTGTAATCCCAATCCAGGTTATGAATGTAGCAGATCCTAAATCTTTTAATACTGATTTCAAACCCAACGCCCCCTGGAACCCTCAGTCCAGATGCATGATACCTCTGATTGAGCCCCACACGTGCTCTATTGGCAAAATGTCAAATTGGACCCTGGTCCTGCAGATGCAGTGGATGTGGCCATAGGACATATCGATAAACTCAACCTCACGCGCCAGTGTGGTTGCTGTCTCACTGAGGTCACAGTTCTCTTTGCTCTCTTGAAAGTACCCACCAAAACACACAACGCACTCTAGATCCCTGAGTTGTGCGAGAGCCATCATCCGTAGCCCCACCCCTCTTTTCCCGCTGCCTCTGCTAGCTCAGATTTGGCAGCTCAGAACGTGGTCTCAGATTCAATTGTGGGGATATCTTGAGCTGATTTCTTTGAGTTCTGTCAGCCAAGCATCTGCTGTGCACTCTGCTAACACTCAGCACATCACCTTCAATCCCATGCCTGCTGCCTGCTTGAGAGTGTGCTTCCAAGGAATACAGAGTTTCACCTTTGATGCTCCATTACCAGAGGTCAGATCCTGCACTGGTTTCCATTCTCTACTTTGCCTTTTCCTGCTTCCAGGGTTTCTGAGGCCTCATCCTGTCTTTGGAAGTAACAGACCACTCTTAGGAAAGTGTCCTTGCCAAGGGCTGGGTGAGTGGGTGTTTACAATATTTTGTGTATGGTAGCTAGTGAGAGCAGTTTGCACTGGTTCTCTTCCTACTGGGCATCGACAAATCAACACTTTTCACAAATAATTCACAGAAATTGGATATTTGTTTCGCTCCGTTTTCTTTACAGCCATCGTCGGAGTGTTTTTCTGAAGACCCCAGCTTTGACCTTATGTTGATAAGGCAGTTGCAGTCTTTAAGAAAGTTAACAGTATCGAATTACATGTTTTGGGATTTATATGAAAGTGAAGTTAGATTTTGAAAATTACCAAACCAACCTAGAAGCCAGACTTGACAATTTCTGTAAGATTTTGTCAGCTCTAAGGAATAAACAGACAGTCTCAATGTAAAAAAGCAGTCCAAAAGTTTGAAGGGGACATGCCAACCCTTTTCTCTTGAAGCCTCCAACAACAAAAGGAACAATGAAATACCTATTGGAAGCATGAAATAACCCCCATCCTGGGTTTCCCTTGTGCACCTGGTGCCCTTTACTCTCAATGACACATACAAGGTTATGTTGGCATTTCAAGGGGTAACATTCCTCTCTAGAACTATACAAGAAAATTTAAACAGAATATACACATTTAGGCTTGATTCCAAAAGCACCTAGAGGCATTTAACTATGAGAAACCTGCTGCAGCTATGCTAGGCTATTGAGAACCAGGTGCTCTTCTATCAGTGCTGAGAAGGCTTAATCATCCGATCATGTTGGGTTAAGCAATTTAACACAACCAAGTCTGCACCTCCAAGATATAGTGCACCCGGGGCTTGACGGAAGTGAATGACTGTCCACATAACCTGTGTCTTTAATGTGTTTGGTGACTTTTACAGTTCAGTTCACTATCTGACTTCTAATATTTTCCTGTACTGTCTTGAAAAACTGAGGCCTAATACATATTCAAGTTCATTCAAAGATTCCCCTCACTTCCCACACTCCTTTCAGCCCAAAGAATACATAACCCCAGCATTTCCTGAATCTAGGGGAAGGTCATCATTTCTTTGTGTGAGCTAAGTATTCAATTCCTATCTATTTTAGTCGAGAGTATTTGACCTTTAAGGAGTTCACTGTTGTTCACCGAGTGTGAAGGAGGAGGAACTCTGATTCTAGTAGGGGCTTGCTCTCCTCCTACTGGATTCATTGCAGCTCAGGTTCTGATCCTTTGAAATGGATGCCTGAGTGGAGTGGAGGGAAGAGCATGTGATTGATAGCTAGGCACAAACGTGGGAATAGGCTTACCTGGGCTTGGTGCATTTCGATAGGAATGATTCTTAAATGCCCCTTGGGATGTGTGGAATCTCACGACGTCTTCCAAGAACATGAGCGCTTTTATCATCTCTGCCAGCTCTTCTCTTTTAGACGTCAGGAATCTTGGACCCGTTCTTGGAGCAGGGAATCGAGTAACTTTCTCAAGGGCACGTTGACTCTCCGTATGACTCTTTCTGCCAGTATCAGCGAGGTTCAGTAGGTCTCATGAATGTCTTTCGAGCCTGGTATGCTCTAGAGATGTCTCCATGCCGATATTCTCCACTGTAGCAGAACAACTTTCATCAATGTGTTCGCACATCTCCTCAATCCATGCAGCCAGTTTTTCTGCCAGCTTCTCTTCGTGTCTCCCATGAAGTCGACGTCAACAGGACTGGGCAAGTCTGAAAATACCTCGGAGCCTCACCAGTAAGCTGATGACAGGCAGATCTTCCACTGTCTGCCCTTTCAGATTCTGGAAACTGCCCCGTGAACTCAGGTCTCTGGGCAGCAGCAGTATCTCGAACTTACTCAGCTTCCCGAACAAAAGACCTAAGCCAATCTCCACATAGGGCAGCAGACCCACCATCAAACTGATCCACCCACAGAATTCTGCCCAGTTACCTTGGATCCACCAGCCGCAACAAGCCTCGTGGTACACACCAACATTCCACCTGGAATCCAACCGGTAACTGCCATCCCCAGTGGTTGATGCATCAAGTGCGTGTTGGGGGTGATGCTGCATTAGACGAGAGTTTCCTAAGGGAAATGTGATTCTATCCACAAGGGTCCCATGGTCCTTTTCTCTTCCCTCTTTCCTTTTGTTCAGATCTGTATACACAGTACAAACGGAGGGAAGAGTGTCCATGTTCAGTTTATGGATTCACACCTATTTAAACTTTCTAAGAGTTCACAGTACACAGAGACCCACTCAAGGAAACTCATGTTTGTGTAATATCCATTCACCCAGATTACATATCCGTCTGTTGCTTTCTGCTGAAACACCCACACTCTCAGAACATGGATCCATTGGTTTCATGGGGGCTGAAATTCCTAGAAATGAAACCAATCCCAACGTGCACTTTCCTGTCTGTCTCTTTTGCTCTTAGTAGAGTTTTGCAGAGCTACTTGTCTTTGTTATAGGCTTATGCCATTTCTTCTCTACGTAGGGTAGAATAAGGCATTCGTTCATCCTGTTGGAAGACTTGTAAGTCTATGTCCCGTTCTATGTCCCACTCTTATTCAAAACCGTCATTTGTGTTGGCTCACGATATGCACTTCTGGATCAGTATCTATGAATAGTCATGCTCGCGTCTGTTTTTGGAATACAAGTGTGTTGAGTACATGCTAACAGCGATAATAGGTCGATGCGTGCTGAAGGAACCTTGACATCACTTTGAGTATTTTGTCTTGAATAATCATGGTTGTTTGGTATATGTCAGCCAACTGTAACCTTTTGGTGCTTGTTTGTTTGTCTGATTGTTTTGCAAACACATTAGGCCATGCATCTATCCTTTTGCTTCAGACAGACAGTCACGTAAGCTGATTCCCTTAAGATACTGCTTAAAATCAACTATGATTTCCTGCTACTCTCTCCCATCTTTAGGATTTTGATGTCCTCCTTGCCTTCTTCTTCTTACTTCTTTGCAACTCAGGCTCTTCTTGCATTTGCAATAATGGTTTTGTTATTTCCATTTCATCTTGCTACTTTTCTACTCAGGGTAGGATTCTCAATTTTTGTTTTAGGATCAGTCTCAAACTGCTGAATTCTTTTAAGGTTTGCCTGTCAGTGAAATTCCCTAGCTCTGCCGTTGTTATAAACGGCGGTCATTTGGCATAGGCTACCCTAGATTGCAGCTTTTTCTCATTCAGGATATGGTCTATGTCCTGGCACTCCTCCCCGTGCTGCAAAATTTCTGCCGAGATATGAGCTGAAACCCCTCTGGAGGTTCTGTTGTGACTAAGTTGCTTTCCTCGAGGTGCATTTTACATCACTGGGATGATCATGAAATTTGTTTATTTGAATTGTACAGCTGCTTGTTGGTCTATTGGTATTCCGCCTCTTTTGGATGCTGTGTACTTCCAGAATTCGTATAGATGATACTTTCTTGGCTTTCAGCAAGTTTCATTCTGAGTTTTCTACAAATTCCTTTTCAGAATTTATTATTTTATCTCTTGCTTTTCCATTTGGGAATCCTATGAGTCCTATTCTTACCTGCTTTGTCTTAACCCAGGATTCAACAGTGATGTTAGCGTTGGTTTGCACTTGCTTATCTGTGTCTTCTTCTGATCGAGGGATTTCTGTTCCCCTGTCCTCACAGTCATTCAAGAGTCCCTCTGCATTATGTAGTCTGCTTAGGATTGACTTTAGCCCAGTTTTTATCTCATCCATTGAGTTTTCTGATACTATTGGGTTCTTCTTTAGAGTTTCTCTTCCCCTTTTCTGGTATTCTGCCTTTTGTGATTCTGAGGCACTGTGGTTCATCAGTGTTTTCCTCACCTCCATTTTCAGAGCTTGCTCTGGTATCATTTTGCCGTCTAGTTTTTGAAAGCTTATTTTTTGGGCCTTCAATCTCTTTGGAACTGAAAATGGTACTTCCTGTTTCTTTTACTATACTTCTTTTACTCTACAGGTCAGGTACTATCATGTATCTAATTTAGACTTTTAGGGCTTGGTTAAGTGCAAACTTTAGACTCTTTGGTGTACGCAATTCCATGGTATTTCTGTGAGGACAATTTTCCCTAGACCTTGATGCCATGCCGTTTTCCTGTGTGTGTTGTCTGGTATATCTGTAAATCCTGGTGTTGCCTTGGTTGTGATGAACACACCATACTGTTTCAGTTAGTAGAACCTCATTTTTATTACACTAATCTCACAATTCTGAAAGGGCACAGGGCACTTCCTCTAGTGGGAATGAAGCTTCTATAGGTTTTCAGCTCTGCATTCTTCTGTATGTCATTTTGAAGTGTCTCCAAAACAGCCAACATAGAGTGCGCTTGTACTTTCTACTGCCATGGGAATGTCCCAATTTACCAGTTCTTCCCAGAGCTTCTCTGTCTACAGAAACACCAGTGGAAGCATATGTATGGATGTCATACTTCAGGGCCTGCTGGGATGATCCGGCAGACTGACCAATGTGTCCTCGGTGCAGTAACCTGTCAGTGCCGTCCAAAATGAAGCATCTGCATTTGGGTGATAATGCTGTAAGAAATGCTTCATCTTCTCATGCTGTGGACTTGGACCACTCTTCCTAGTCCTCTCATTCTTGAGTAATGGGTTCACGAAAGCAACCACAGAGCTGTTCCACATCCTCTGCCTCAAACCAGACGGTATTCCCAATCCAGGTTATGAATGTAGCAGATCCTAAATCTTTTAATACTGATTTCAAACCCAACGCCCCCTGGAACCCTCAGTCCAGATGCATGATACCTCTGATTGAGCCCCACACGTGCTCTATTGGCAAAATGTCAAATTGGACCCTGGTCCTGCAGATGCAGTGGATGTGGCCATAGGACATATCGATAAACTCAACCTCACGCGCCAGTGCGGTTGCTGTCTCACTGAGGTCACAGTTCTCTTTGCTCTCTTGAAAGTACCCACCAAAACACACAACGCACTCTAGATCCCTGAGTTGTGCGAGAGCCATCATCCGTAGCCCCACCCCTCTTTTTCCGCTGCCTCTGCTAGCTCAGATTTGGCAGCTCGGAACGTGGTCTCAGATTCAATTGTGGGGATATCTTGAGCTGATTTCTTTGAGTTCTGTCAGCCAAGCATCTGCTGTGCACTCTGCTAACACTCAGCACATCACCTTCAATCCCATGCCTGCTGCCTGCTTGAGAGTGTGCTTCCAAGGAAAACAGAGTTTCACCTTTGATGCTCCATTACCAGAGGTCAGATCCTGCACTGGTTTCCATTCTCTACTTTGCCTTTTCCTGCTTCCAGGGTTTCTGAGGCCTCATCCTGTCTTTGGAAGTAACAGACCACTCTTAGGAAAGTGTCCTTGCCAAGGGCTGGGTGAGTGGGTGTTTACAATATTTTGTGTATGGTAGCTAGTGAGAGCAGTTTGCACTGGTTCTCTTCCTACTGGGCATCGACAAATCAACACTTTTCACAAATAATTCACAGAAATTGGATATTTGTTTCGCTCCGTTTTCTTTACAGCCATCGTCGGAGTGTTTTTCTGAAGACCCCAGCTTTGACCTTATGTTGATAAGGCAGTTGCAGTCTTTAAGAAAGTTAACAGTATCGAATTACATGTTTTGGGATTTATATGAAAGTGAAGTTAGATTTTGAAAATTACCAAACCAACCTAGAAGCCAGACTTGACAATTTCTGTAAGATTTTGTCAGCTCTAAGGAATAAACAGACAGTCTCAAAGTAAAATAGCAGTCCAAAAGTTTGAAGGGGACATGCCAACTCTTTTCTCTTGAAGCCTCCAACAACAAAAGGAACAATGAAATACCTATTGGAACCATGAAATAACCCCCATCCTGGGTTTCCCTTGTGCACCTGGTGCCCTTTACTCCCAATGACACATACTAGGCTATGTTGGAATTTCAAGGGGTAACATTCCTCTCTAGGAATATACAAGAAAATCTAAACAGAATATACACATTTAGGCTTGACTCCAAAAGCACCTAGAGGCATTTAACTATGAGAAACCTGCTGCAGCTATGCTAGGCTATTGAGAACCAGGTGCTCTTCTATCAGTGCTGAGAAGGCTTAATCATCCGATCATGTTGGGTAAAGGAATTTAACACATCCAAGTCTGCACCTCCAAGATATAGTGCACCCGGGGCTTGACGGAAGTGAATGAGTGTCCACATAACCTGTGTCTTTAATGTGTTTGGTGACTTTTACAGTTCAGTTCACTATCTGACTTCTAATATTTTCCTGTACTGTCTTGAAAAACTGAGGCCTAATACATATTCAAGTTCTTTCAAAGATTCCCCTCACTTCCCACACTCCTTTCAGCCCAAAGAATACATAACCCCAGCATTTCCTGAATCTAGGGGAAGGTCATCATTTCTTTGTGTGAGCTAAGTATTCAATTCCTATCTATTTTAGTCGAGAGTATTTGACCTTTAAGGAGTTCACTGTTGTTCACCGAGTGTGAAGGAGGAGGAACTCTGATTCTAGTAGGGGCTTGCTCTCCTCCTACTGGATTCATTGCAGCTCAGGTTCTGATCCTTTGAAATGGATGCCTGAGTGGAGTGGAGGGAAGAGCATGTGATTGATAGCTAGGCACAAACGTGGGAATAGGCTTACCTGGGCTTGGTGCATTTCGATAGGATTGATTCGTAAAAGCCCCTTGGGATGTGTGGAATCTCACGACGTCTTCCATGAACACGAGCGCTTTTATCATCTCTGCCATCTCTTCTCTTTTAGACGTCAGGAATCTTGGACCCGTTCTTGGAGCAGGGAATCGAGTAACTTTCTCAAGGGCACGTTGACTCTCCGTATGACTCTTTCTGCCAGTATCAGCGAGGTTCAGTAGGTCTCATGAATGTCTTTCGAGCCTGGTATGCTCTAGAGATGTCTCCATGCCGATATTCTCCACTGTAGCAGAACAACTTTCATCAATGTGTTCGCACATCTCCTCAATCCATGCAGCCAGTTTTTCTGCCAGCTTCTCTTCGTGTCTCCCATGAAGTCGACGTCAACAGGACTGGGCAAGTCTGAAAATACCTCGGAGCCTCACCAGTAAGCTGATGACAGGCAGATCTTCCACTGTCTGCCCTTTCAGATTCTGGAAACTGCCCCGTGAACTCAGGTCTCTGGGCAGCAGCAGTATCTCGAACTTACTCAGCTTCCCGAACAAAAGACCTAAGCCAATCTCCACATAGGGCAGCAGACCCACCATCAAACTGATCCACCCACAGAATTCTGCCCAGTTACCTTGGATCCACCAGCCGCAACAAGCCTCGTGGTACACACCAACATTCCACCTGGAATCCAACCGGTAACTGCCATCCCCAGTGGTTGATGCATCAAGTGCGTGTTGGGGGTGATGCTGCATTAGACGAGAGTTTCCTAAGGGAAATGTGATTCTATCCACAAGGGTCCCATGGTCCTTTTCTCTTCCCTCTTTCCTTTTGTTCAGATCTGTATACACAGTACAAACGGAGGGAAGAGTGTCCATGTTCAGTTTATGGATTCACACCTATTTAAACTTTCTAAGAGTTCACAGTACACAGAGACCCACTCAAGGAAACTCATGTTTGTGTAATATCCATTCACCCAGATTACATATCCGTCTGTTGCTTTCTGCTGAAACACCCACACTCTCAGAACATGGATCCATTGGTTTCATGGGGGCTGAAATTCCTAGAAATGAAACCAATCCCAACGTGCACTTTCCTGTCTGTCTCTTTTGCTCTTAGTAGAGTTTTGCAGAGCTACTTGTCTTTGTTATAGGCTTATGCCATTTCTTCTCTACGTAGGGTAGAATAAGGCATTCGTTCATCCTGTTGGAAGACTTGTAAGTCTATGTCCCGTTCTATGTCCCACTCTTATTCAAAACCGTCATTTGGGTTGGCTCACGATATGCACTTCTGGATCAGTATTTATGAATAGTAGTGCTCGCGTCTGTTTTTGGAATACAAGTGTGTTGAGTACATGCTAACAGCGATAATAGGTCGATGCGTGCTGAAGGAACCTTGACATCACTTTGAGTATTTTGTCTTGAATAATCATGGTTGTTTGGTATATGTCAGCCAACTGTAACCTTTTGGTGCTTGTTTGTTTGTCTGATTGTTTTGCAAACACATTAGGCCATGCATCTATCCTTTTGCTTCAGACAGACAGTCACGTAAGCTGATTCACTTAAGATACTGCTTAAAATCAACTATGATTTCCTGCTACTCTCTCCCATCTTTAGGATTTTGATGTCCTCCTTGCCTTCTTCTTCTTACTTCTTTGCAACTCAGGCTCTTCTTGCATTTGCAATAATGGTTTTGTTATTTCCATTTCATCTTGCTACTTTTCTACTCAGGGTAGGATTCTCAATTTTTGTTTTAGGATCAGTCTCAAACTGCTGAATTCTTTTAAGGTTTGCCTGTCAGTGAAATTCCCTAGCTCTGCCGTTGTTATAAACGGCGGTCATTTGGCATAGGCTACCCTAGATTGCAGCTTTTTCTCATTCAGGATATGGTCTATGTCCTGGCACTCCTCCCCGTGCTGCAAAACTTCTGCCGAGATATGAGCTGAAACCCCTCTGGAGGTTCTGTCGTGACTAAGTTGCTTTCCTCGAGGTGCATTTTACATCACTGGGATGATCTTGAAATTTGTTTATTTGAATTGTACAGCTGCTTGTTGGTCTATTGGTATTCCGCCTCTTTTGGATGCTGTGTACTTCCAGAATTCGTATAGATGATACTTTCTTGGCTTTCAGCAAGTTTCATTCTGATTTTTCTACAAATTCCTTTT
This sequence comes from Camelus bactrianus, assembly GCF_048773025.1. Classification (NCBI taxonomy): domain Eukaryota; kingdom Metazoa; phylum Chordata; class Mammalia; order Artiodactyla; family Camelidae; genus Camelus; species Camelus bactrianus. The sequence continues at coordinate 859,789 of NC_133573.1, read as the reverse complement.
CAGAATTTATTATTTTATCTCTTGCTTTTCCATTTGGGAATCCTATGAGTCCTATTCTTACCTGCTTTGTCTTAACCCAGGATTCAACAGTGATGATAGCGTTGGTTTGCACTTGCTTATCTGTGTCTTCTTCTGATCGAGGGATTTCTGTTCCCCTGTCCTCACAGTCATTCAAGAGTCCCTCTGCATTATGTAGTCTGCTTAGGATTGACTTTAGCCCAGTTTTTATCTCATCCATTGAGTTTTCTGATACTATTGTGTTCTTCTTTAGAGTTTCTCTTCCCCCTTTCTGGTATTCTGCCTTTTGTGATTCTGAGGCACTGTGGTTCATCAGTGTTTTCCTCACCTCCATTTTCAGAGCTTGCTCTGGTATCATTTTGCCGTCTAGTTGTTTGAAATCTTATTTTTTGGGCCTTCAATCTCTTTGGAACTGAAAATGGTACTTCCTGTTTCTTTTACTATACTTCTTTTACTCTACATGTCAGGTACTATCATGTATCTAATTTAGACTTTTAGGGCTTGGTTAAGTGCAAACTTTAGACTCTTTGGTGTACGCAATTCCATGGTATTACTGTGAGGACAATTTTCCCTAGACCTTGATGCCATGCCGTTTTCCTGTGTGTGTTGTCTGGTATATCTGTAAATCCTGGTGTTGCCTTGGTTGTGATGAACACACCATACTGTTTCAGTTAGTAGAACCTCATTTTTATTACACTAATCTCACAATTCTGAAAGGGCACAGGGCACTTCCTCTAGTGGGAATGAAGCTTCTATATGTTTTCAGCTCTGCATTCTTCTGTATGTCATTTTGAAGTGTCTCCAAAACAGCCAACATAGAGTGCGCTTGTACTTTCTACTGCCATGGGAATGCCCCAATTTACCAGTTCTTCCCAGAGCTTCTCTGTCTACAGAAACACCAGTGGAAGCATATGTATGGATGTCATACTTCAGGGCCTGCTGGGATGATCCGGCAGACTGACCAATGTGTCCTCGGTGCAGTACCCTGTCAGTGCCGTCCAAAATGTAGCATCTGCATTTGGGTGATAATGCTGTAAGAAATGCTTCATCTTCTCATGCTGTGGACTTGGACCACTCTTCCTAGTCCTCTCATTCTTGAGTAATGGGTTCACGAAAGCAACCACAGAGCTGTTCCGCATCCTCTGCCTCAAACCAGAGTGTAATTCCAATCCAGGTTATGAATGTAGCAGATCCTAAATCTTTTAATACTGATTTCAAACCCAACGCCCCCTGGAACCCTCAGTCCAGATGCATGATACCTCTGATTGAGCCCCACACGTGCTCTATTGGCAAAATGTCAAATTGGACCCTGGTCCTGCAGATGCACTGGATGTGGCCATAGGACATATCGATAAACTCAACCTCACGCGCCAGTGCGGTTGCTGTCTCACTGAGGTCACAGTTCTCTTTGCTCTCTTGAAAGTACCCACCAAAACACACAACGCACTCTAGATCCCTGAGTTGTGCGAGAGCCATCATCCGTAGCCCCACCCCTCTTTTTCCGCTGCCTCTGCTAGCTCAGATTTGGCAGCTCAGAACGTGGTCTCAGATTCAATTGTGGGGATATCTTGAGCTGATTTCTTTGAGTTCTGTCAGCCAAGCATCTGCTGTGCACTCTGCTAACACTCAGCACATCACCTTCAATCCCATGCCTGCTGCCTGCTTGAGAGTGAGCTTCCAAGGAAAACAGAGTTTCACCTTTGATGCTCCATTACCAGAGGTCAGATCCTGCACTGGTTTCCATTCTCTACTTTGCCTTTTCCTGCTTCCAGGGTTTCTGAGGCCTCATCCTGTCTTTGGAAGTAACAGACCACTCTTAGGAAAGTGTCCTTGCCAAGGGCTGGGTGAGTGTGTGTTTACAATATTTTGTGTATGGTAGCTAGTGAGAGCAGTTTGCACTGGTTCTCTTCCTACTGGGCATCGACAAATCAACACTTTTCACAAATAATTCACAGAAATTGGATATTTGTTTCGCTCCGTTTTCTTTACAGCCATCGTCGGAGTGTTTTTCTGAAGACCCCAGCTTTGACCTTATGTTGATAAGGCAGTTGCAGTCTTTAAGAAAGTTAACAGTATCGAATTACATGTTTTGGGATTTATATGAAAGTGAAGTTAGATTTTGAAAATTACCAAACCAACCTAGAAGCCAGACTTGACAATTTCTGTAAGATTTTGTCAGCTCTAAGGAATAAACAGACAGCCTGAATGAAAAATAGCAGTCCAAAAGTTTGAAGGGGACATGCCAACTCTTTTCTCTTGAAGCCTCCAACAACAAAAGGAACAATGAAATACCTATTGGAACCATGAAATAACCCCCATCCTGGGTTTCCCTTGTGCACCTGGTGCCCTTTACTCCCAATGACACATACTAGGCTATGTTGGAATTTCAAGGGGTAACATTCCTCTCTAGGAATATACAAGAAAATCTAAACAGAATATACACATTTAGGCTTGACTCCAAAAGCACCTAGAGGCATTTAACTATGAGAAACCTGCTGCAGCTATGCTAGGCTATTGAGAACCAGGTGCTCTTCTATCAGTGCTGAGAAGGCTTAATCATCCGATCATGTTGGGTAAAGCAATTTAACACAACCAAGTCTGCACCTCCAAGATATAGTGCACCCGGGGCTTGACGGAAGTGAATGAGTGTCCACATAACCTGTGTCTTTAATGTGTTTGGTGACTTTTACAGTTCAGTTCACTATCTGACTTCTAATATTTTCCTGTACTGTCTTGAAAAACTGAGGCCTAATACATATTCAAGTTCATTCAAAGATTCCCCTCACTTCCCACACTCCTTTCAGCCCAAAGAATACATAACCCCAGCATTTCCTGAATCTAGGGGAAGGTCATCATTTCTTTGTGTGAGCTAAGTATTCAATTCCTATCTATTTTAGTCGAGAGTATTTGACCTTTAAGGAGTTCACTGTTGTTCACCGAGTGTGAAGGAGGAGGAACTCTGATTCTAGTAGGGGCTTGCTCTCCTCCTACTGGATTCATTGCAGCTCAGGTTCTGATCCTTTGAAATGGATGCCTGAGTGGAGTGGAGGGAAGAGCATGTGATTGATAGCTAGGCACAAACGTGGGAATAGGCTTACCTGGGCTTGGTGCATTTCGATAGGAATGATTCGTAAAAGCCCCTTGGGATGTGTGGAATCTCACGACGTCTTCCATGAACACGAGCGCTTTTATCATCTCTGCCATCTCTTCTCTTTTAGACGTCAGGAATCTTGGACCCATTCTTGGAGCAGGGAATCGAGTAAATTTCTCAAGGGCACGTTGACTCTCCGTATGACTCTTTCTGCCAGTATCAGCGAGGTTCAGTAGGTCTCATGAATGTCTTTCGAGCCTGGTATGCTCTAGAGATGTCTCCATGCCGATATTCTCCACTGTAGCAGAACAACTTTCATCAATGTGTTCGCACATCTCCTCAATCCATGCAGCCAGTTTTTCTGCCAGCTTCTCTTCGTGTCTCCCATGAAGTCGACGTCAACAGGACTGGGCAAGTCTGAAAATACCTCGGAGCCTCACCAGTAAGCTGATGACAGGCAGATCTTCCACTGTCTGCCCTTTCAGATTCTGGAAACTGCCCCGTGAACTCAGGTCTCTGGGCAGCAGCAGTATCTCGAACTTACTCAGCTTCCCGAACAAAAGACCTAAGCCAATCTCCACATAGGGCAGCAGACCCACCATCAAACTGATCCACCCACAGAATTCTGCCCAGTTACCTTGGATCCACCAGCCGCAACAAGCCTCGTGGTACACACCAACATTCCACCTGGAATCCAACCGGTAACTGCCATCCCCAGTGGTTGATGCATCAAGTGCGTGTTGGGGGTGATGCTGCATTAGACGAGAGTTTCCTAAGGGAAATGTGATTCTATCCACAAGGGTCCCATGGTCCTTTTCTCTTCCCTCTTTCCTTTTGTTCAGATCTGTATACACAGTACAAACGGAGGGAAGAGTGTCCATGTTCAGTTTATGGATTCACACCTATTTAAACTTTCTAAGAGTTCACAGTACACAGAGACCCACTCAAGGAAACTCATGTTTGTGTAATATCCATTCACCCAGATTACATATCCGTCTGTTGCTTTCTGCTGAAACACCCACACTCTCAGAACATGGATCCATTGGTTTCATGGGGGCTGAAATTCCTAGAAATGAAACCAATCCCAACGTGCACTTTCCTGTCTGTCTCTTTTGCTCTTAGTAGAGTTTTGCAGAGCTACTTGTCTTTGTTATAGGCTTATGCCATTTCTTCTCTACGTAGGGTATAATAAGGCATTCGTTCATCCTGTTGGAAGACTTGTAAGTCTATGTCCCGTTCTATGTCCCACTCTTATTCAAAACCGTCATTTGGGTTGGCTCACGATATGCACTTCTGGATCAGTATTTATGAATAGTAGTGCTCGCGTCTGTTTTTGGAATACAAGTGTGTTGAGTACATGCTAACAGCGATAATAGGTCGATGCGTGCTGAAGGAACCTTGACATCACTTTGAGTATTTTGTCTTGAATAATCATGGTTGTTTGGTATATGTCAGCCAACTGTAACCTTTTAGTGCTTGTTTGTTTGATTGTTTTGCAAACACATTAGGCCATGCATCTATCCTTTTGCTTCAGACAGACAGTCACGTAAGCTGATTCACTTAAGATACTGCTTAAAATCAACTATGATTTCCTGCTACTCTCTCCCATCTTTAGGATTTTGATGTCCTCCTTGCCTTCTTCTTCTTACTTCTTTGCAACTCAGGCTCTTCTTGCATTTGCAATAATGGTTTTGTTATTTCCATTTCATCTTGCTACTTTTCTACTCAGGGTAGGATTCTCAATTTTTGTTTTAGGATCAGTCTCAAACTGCTGAATTCTTTTAAGGTTTGCCTGTCAGTGAAATTCCCTAGCTCTGCCGTTGTTATAAACGGCGGTCATTTGGCATAGGCTACCCTAGATTGCAGCTTTTTCTCATTCAGGATATGGTCTATGTCCTGGCACTCCTCCCCGTGCTGCAAAACTTCTGCCGAGATATGAGCTGAAACCCCTCTGGAGGTTCTGTTGTGACTAAGTTGCTTTCCTCGAGGTGCATTTTACATCACTGGGATGATCATGAAATTTGTTTATTTGAATTGTACAGCTGCTTGTTGGTCTATTGGTATTCCGCCTCTTTTGGATGCTGTGTACTTCCAGAATTCGTATAGATGATACTTTCTTGGCTTTCAGCAAGTTTCATTCTGATTTTTCTACAAATTCCTTTTCAGAATTTATTATTTTATCTCTTGCTTTTCCATTTGGGAATCCTATGAGTCCTATTCTTACCTGCTTTGTCTTAACCCAGGATTCAGCAGTGATGTTAGCGTTGGTTTGCACTTGCTTATCTGTGTCTTCTTCTGATCGAGGGATTTCTGTTCCCCTGTCCTCACAGTCATTCAAGAGTCCCTCTGCATTATGTAGTCTGCTTAGGATTGACTTTAGCCCAGTTTTTATCTCATCCATTGAGTTTTCTGATACTATTGTGTTCTTCTTTAGAGTTTCTCTTCCCCCTTTCTGGTATTCTGCCTTTTGTGATTCTGAGGCACTGTGGTTCATCAGTGTTTTCCTCACCTCCATTTTCAGAGCTTGCTCTGGTATCATTTTGCCGTCTAGTTGTTTGAAATCTTATTTTTTGGGCCTTCAATCTCTTTGGAACTGAAAATGGTAATTCCTGTTCTTTTACTATACTTCTTTTACTCTACAGGTCAGGTACTATCATGTATCTAATTTAGACTTTTAGGGCTTGGTTAAGTGCAAACTTTAGACTCTTTGGTGTACGCAATTCCATGGTATTTCTGTGAGGACAATTTTCCCTAGACCTTGATGCCATGCCGTTTTTCCTGTGTGTGTTGTCTGGTATATCTGTAAATCCTGGTGTTGCCTTGGTTGTGATGAACACACCATACTGTTTCAGTTAGTAGAACCTCATTTTTATTACACTAATCTCACAATTCTGAAAGGGCACAGGGCACTTCCTCTAGTGGGAATGAAGCTTCTATAGGTTTTCAGCTCTGCATTCTTCTGTATGTCATTTTGAAGTGTCTCCAAAACAGCCAACATAGAGTGCGCTTGTACTTTCTACTGCCATGGGAATGCCCCAATTTACCAGTTCTTCCCAGAGCTTCTCTGTCTACAGAAACACCAGTGGAAGCATATGTATGGATGTCATACTTCAGGGCCTGCTGGGATGATCCGGCAGACTGACCAATGTGTCCTCGGTGCAGTACCCTGTCAGTGCCGTCCAAAATGAAGCATCTGCATTTGGGTGATAATGCTGTAAGAAATGCTTCATCTTCTCATGCTGTGGTCTTGGACCACTCTTCCTAGTCCTCTCATTCTTGAGTAATGGGTTCACGAAAGCAACCACAGAGCTGTTCCGCATCCTCTGCCTCAAACCAGACTGTAATCCCAATCCAGGTTATGAATGTAGCAGATCCTAAATCTTTTAATACTGATTTCAAACCCAACGCCCCCTGGAACCCTCAGTCCAGATGCATGATACCTCTGATTGAGCCCCACACGTGCTCTATTGGCAAAATGTCAAATTGGACCCTGGTCCTGCAGATGCAGTGGATGTGGCCATAGGACATATCGATAAACTCAACCTCACGCGCCAGTGCGGTTGCTGTCTCACTGAGGTCACAGTTCTCTTTGCTCTCTTGAAAGTACCCACCAAAACACACAACGCACTCTAGATCCCTGAGTTGTGCGAGAGCCATCATCCGTAGCCCCACCCCTCTTTTTCCGCTGCCTCTGCTAGCTCAGATTTGGCAGCTCGGAACGTGGTCTCAGATTCAATTGTGGGGATATCTTGAGCTGATTTCTTTGAGTTCTGTCAGCCAAGCATCTGCTGTGCACTCTGCTAACACTCAGCACATCACCTTCAATCCCATGCCTGCTGCCTGCTTGAGAGTGAGCTTCCAAGGAAAACAGAGTTTCACCTTTGATGCTCCATTACCAGAGGTCAGATCCTGCACTGGTTTCCATTCTCTACTTTGCCTTTTCCTGCTTCCAGGTTTTCTGAGGCCTCATCCTGTCTTTGGAAGTAACAGACCACTCTTAGGAAAGTGTCCTTGCCAAGGGCTGGGTGAGTGGGTGTTTACAATATTTTGTGTATGGTAGCTAGTGAGAGCAGTTTGCACTGGTTCTCTTCCTACTGGGCATCGACAAATCAACACTTTTCACAAATAATTCACAGAAATTGGATATGTGTTTCGCTCCTTTTTTTTACAGCCATCGTCGGAGGGCTTTTCTGAAGACCCCTTCTTTGATCTTATGTTGATAAGGCAGTTGCAGTCTTTAAGAAAGTTAACAGTATCGAATTACATGTTTTGGAATTTATATGAAAGTGAAGTTAGATTTTGAAAATTACCAAACCAACCTAGAAGCCAGACTTGACAATTTCTGTAAGATTTTGTCAGCTCTAAGGAATAAACAGACATCTCAATGTAAAATAGCAGTCCAAAAGTTTGAAGGGGACATGCCAACCCTTTTCTGTTGAAGCCTCCAACAACAAAAGGAGCAATGAAATACCTATTGGAACCATGAAATAACCCCCATCCTGGGTTTCCCTTGTGCACCTGGTGCCCTTTACTCTCAATGACACATACAAGGTTATGTTGGCATTTCAAGGGGTAACATTCCTCTCTAGAACTATACAAGAAAATTTAAACAGAATATACACATTTAGGCTTGATTCCAAAAGCACCTAGAGGCATTTAACTATGAGAAACCTGCTGCAGCTATGCTAGGCTATTGAGAACCAGGTGCTCTTCTATCAGTGCTGAGAAGGCTTAATCATCCGATCATGTTGGGTTAAGCAATTTAACACAACCAAGTCTGCACCTCCAAGATATAGTGCACCCGGGGCTTGACGGAAGTGAATGACTGTCCACATAACCTGTGTCTTTAATGTGTTTGGTGACTTTTACAGTTCAGTTCACTATCTGACTTCTAATATTTTCCTGTACTGTCTTGAAAAACTGAGGCCTAATACATATTCAAGTTCATTCAAAGATTCCCCTCACTTCCCACACTCCTTTCAGCCCAAAGAATACATAACCCCAGCATTTCCTGAATCTAGGGGAAGGTCATCATTTCTTTGTGTGAGCTAAGTATTCAATTCCTATCTATTTTAGTCGAGAGTATTTGACCTTTAAGGAGTTCACTGTTGTTCACCGAGTGTGAAGGAGGAGGAACTCTGATTCTAGTAGGGGCTTGCTCTCCTCCTACTGGATTCATTGCAGCTCAGGTTCTGATCCTTTGAAATGGATGCCTGAGTGGAGTGGAGGGAAGAGCATGTGATTGATAGCTAGGCACAAACGTGGGAATAGGCTTACCTGGGCTTGGTGCATTTCGATAGGAATGATTCGTAAAAGCCCCTTGGGATGTGTGGAATCTCACGACGTCTTCCAAGAACACGAGCGCTTTTATCATCTCTGCCATCTCTTCTCTTTTAGACGTCAGGAATCTTGGACCCGTTCTTGGAGCAGGGAATCGAGTAACTTTCTCAAGGGCACGTTGACTCTCCGTATGACTCTTTCTGCCAGTATCAGCGAGGTTCAGTAGGTCTCATGAATGTCTTTCGAGCCTGGTATGCTCTAGAGATGTCTCCATGCCGATATTCTCCACTGTAGCAGAACAACTTTCATCAATGTGTTCGCACATCTCCTCAATCCATGCAGCCAGTTTTTCTGCCAGCTTCTCTTCGTGTCTCCCATGAAGTCGACGTCAACAGGACTGGGCAAGTCTGAAAATACCTCGGAGCCTCACCAGTAAGCTGATGACAGGCAGATCTTCCACTGTCTGCCCTTTCAGATTCTGGAAACTGCCCCGTGAACTCAGGTCTCTGGGCAGCAGCAGTATCTCGAACTTACTCAGCTTCCCGAACAAAAGACCTAAGCCAATCTCCACATAGGGCAGCAGACCCACCATCAAACTGATCCACCCACAGAATTCTGCCCAGTTACCTTGGATCCACCAGCCGCAACAAGCCTCGTGGTACACACCAACATTCCACCTGGAATCCAACCGGTAACTGCCATCCCCAGTGGTTGATGCATCAAGTGCGTGTTGGGGGTGATGCTGCATTAGACGAGAGTTTCCTAAGGGAAATGTGATTCTATCCACAAGGGTCCCATGGTCCTTTTCTCTTCCCTCTTTCCTTTTGTTCAGATCTGTATACACAGTACAAACGGAGGGAAGAGTGTCCATGTTCAGTTTATGGATTCACACCTATTTAAACTTTCTAAGAGTTCACAGTACACAGAGACCCACTCAAGGAAACTCATGTTTGTGTAATATCCATTCACCCAGATTACATATCCGTCTGTTGCTTTCTGCTGAAACACCCACACTCTCAGAACATGGATCCATTGGTTTCATGGGGGCTGAAATTCCTAGAAATGAAACCAATCCCAACGTGCACTTTCCTGTCTGTCTCTTTTGCTCTTAGTAGAGTTTTGCAGAGCTACTTGTCTTTGTTATAGGCTTATGCCATTTCTTCTCTACGTAGGGTAGAATAAGGCATTCGTTCATCCTGTTGGAAGACTTGTAAGTCTATGTCCCGTTCTATGTCCCACTCTTATTCAAAACCGTCATTTGGGTTGGCTCACGATATGCACTTCTGGATCAGTATCTATGAATAGTCATGCTCGCGTCTGTTTTTGGAATACAAGTGTGTTGAGTACATGCTAACAGCGATAATAGGTAGATGCGTGCTGAAGGAACCTTGACATCACTTTGAGTATTTTGTCTTGAATAATCATGGTTGTTTGGTATATGTCAGCCAACTGTAACCTTTTGGTGCTTGTTTGTTTGTCTGATTGTTTTGCAAACACATTAGGCCATGCATCTATCCTTTTGCTTCAGACAGACAGTCACGTAAGCTGATTCACTTAAGATACTGCTTAAAATCAACTATGATTTCCTGCTACTCTCTCCCATCTTTAGGATTTTGATGTCCTCCTTGCCTTCTTCTTCTTACTTCTTTGCAACTCAGGCTCTTCTTGCATTTGCAATAATGGTTTTGTTATTTCCATTTCATCTTGCTACTTTTCTACTCAGGGTAGGATTCTCAATTTTTGTTTTAGGATCAGTCTCAAACTGCTGAATTCTTTTAAGGTTTGCCTGTCAGTGAAATTCCCTAGCTCTGCCGTTGTTATAAACGGCGGTCATTTGGCATAGGCTACCCTAGATTGCAGCTTTTTCTCATTCAGGATATGGTCTATGTCCTGGCACTCCTCCCCGTGCTGCAAAATTTCTGCCGAGATATCAGCTGAAACCCCTCTGGAGGTTCTGTTGTGACTAAGTTGCTTTCCTCGAGGTGCATTTTACATCACTGGGATGATCATGAAATTTGTTTATTTGAATTGTACAGCTGCTTGTTGGTCTATTGGTATTCCGCCTCTTTTGGATGCTGTGTACTTCCAGAATTCGTATAGATGATACTTTCTTGGCTTTCAGCAAGTTTCATTCTGATTTTTCTACAAATTCCTTTTCAGAATTTATTATTTTATCTCTTGCTTTTCCATTTGGGAATCCTATGAGTCCTATTCTTACCTGCTTTGTCTTAACCCAGGATTCAACAGTGATGTTAGCGTTGGTTTGCACTTGCTTATCTGTGTCTTCTTCTGATCGAGGGATTTCTGTTCCCCTGTCCTCACAGTCATTCAAGAGTCCCTCTGCATTATGTAGTCTGCTTAGGATTGACTTTAGCCCAGTTTTTATCTCATCCATTGAGTTTTCTGATACTATTGTGTTCTTCTTTAGAGTTTCTCTTCCCCTTTTCTGGTATTCTGCCTTTTGTGATTCTGAGGCACTGTGGTTCATCAGTGTTTTCCTCACCTCCATTTTCAGAGCTTGCTCTGGTATCATTTTGCCGTCTAGTTGTTTGAAAGCTTATTTTTTGGGCCTTCAATCTCTTTGGAACTGAAAATGGTACTTCCTGTTTCTTTTACTATACTTCTTTTACACTACAGGTCAGGTACTATCATGTATCTAATTTAGACTTTTAGGGCTTGGTTAAGTGCAAACTTTAGACTCTTTGGTGTACGCAATTCCATGGTATTTCTGTGAGGACAATTTTCCCTAGACCTTGATGCCATGCCCTTTTCCTGTGTGTGTTGTCTGGTATATCTGTAAATCCTGGTGTTGCCTTGGTTGTGATGAACACACCATACTGTTTCAGTTAGTAGAACCTCATTTTTATTACACTAATCTCACAATTCTGAAAGGGCACAGGGCACTTCCTCTAGTGGGAATGAAGCTTCTATAGGTTTTCAGCTCTGCATTCTTCTGTATGTCATTTTGAAGTGTCTCCAAAACAGCCAACATAGAGTGCGCTTGTACTTTCTACTGCCATGGGAATGTCCCAATTTACCAGTTCTTCCCAGAGCTTCTCTGTCTACAGAAACACCAGTGGAAGCATATGTATGGATGTCATACTTCAGGGCCTGCTGGGATGATCCGGCAGACTGACCAATGTGTCCTCGGTGCAGTACCCTGTCAGTGCCGTCCAAAATGAAGCATCTGCATTTGGGTGATAATGCTGTAAGAAATGCTTCATCTTCTCATGCTGTGGACTTGGACCACTCTTCCTAGTCCTCTCATTCTTGAGTAATGGGTTCACGAAAGCAACCACAGAGCTGTTCCGCATCCTCTGCCTCAAACCAGACTGTATTCCCAATCCAGGTTATGAATGTAGCAGATCCTAAATCTTTTAATACTGATTTCAAACCCAACGCCCCCTGGAACCCTCAGTCCAGATGCATGATACCTCTGATTGAGCCCCACACGTGCTCTATTGGCAAAATGTCAAATTGGACCCTGGTCCTGCAGATGCAGTGGATGTGGCCATAGGACATATCGATAAACTCAACCTCACGCGCCAGTGCGGTTGCTGTCTCACTGAGGTCACAGTTCTCTTTGCTCTCTTGAAAGTACCCACCAAAACACACAACGCACTCTAGATCCCTGAGTTGTGCGAGAGCCATCATCCGTAGCCCCACCCCTCTTTTTCCGCTGCCTCTGCTAGCTCAGATTTGGCAGCTCGGAACGTGGTCTCAGATTCAATTGTGGGGATATCTTGAGCTGATTTCTTTGAGTTCTGTCAGCCAAGCATCTGCTGTGCACTCTGCTAACACTCAGCACATCACCTTCAATCCCATGCCTGCTGCCTGCTTGAGAGTGAGCTTCCAAGGAAAACAGAGTTTCACCTTTGATGCTCCATTACCAGAGGTCAGATCCTGCACTGGTTTCCATTCTCTACTTTGCCTTTTCCTGCTTCCAGGTTTTCTGAGGCCTCATCCTGTCTTTGGAAGTAACAGACCACTCTTAGGAAAGTGTCCTTGCCAAGGGCTGGGTGAGTGGGTGTTTACAATATTTTGTGTATGGTAGCTAGTGAGAGCAGTTTGCACTGGTTCTCTTCCTACTGGGCATCGACAAATCAACACTTTTCACAAATAATTCACAGAAATTGGATATGTGTTTCGCTCCGTTTTCTTTACAGCCATCGTCGGAGTGTTTTTCTGAAGACCCCAGCTTTGACCTTATGTTGATAAGGCAGTTGCAGTCTTTAAGAAAGTTAACAGTATCGAATTACATGTTTTGGGATTTATATGAAAGTGAAGTTAGATTTTGAAAATTACCAAACCAACCTAGAAGCCAGACTTGACAATTTCTGTAAGATTTTGTCAGCTCTAAGGAATAAACAGACAGACTCAAAGTAAAATAGCAGTCCAAAAGTTTGAAGGGGACATGCCAACTCTTTTCTCTTGAAGCCTCCAACAACAAAAGGAACAATGAAATACCTATTGGAACCATGAAATAACCCCCATCCTGGGTTTCCCTTGTGCACCTGGTGCCCTTTACTCCCAATGACACATACTAGGCTATGTTGGAATTTCAAGGGGTAACATTCCTCTGTAGGAATATACAAGAAAATCTAAACAGAATATACACATTTAGGCTTGACTCCAAAAGCACCTAGAGGCATTTAACTATGAGAAACCTGCTGCAGCTATGCTAGGCTATTGAGAACCAGGTGCTCTTCTATCAGTGCTGAGAATGCTTAATCATCCGATCATGTTGGTTAAAGCAATTTAACACAACCAAGTCTGCACCTCCAAGATATAGTGCACCCGGGGCTTGACGGAAGTGAATGACTGTCCACATAACCTGTGTCTTTAATGTGTTTGGTGACTTTTACAGTTCAGTTCACTATCTGACTTCTAATATTTTCCTGTACTGTCTTGAAAAACTGAGGCCTAATACATATTCAAGTTCATTCAAAGATTCCCCTCACTTCCCACACTCCTTTCAGCCCAAAGAATACATAAACCCAGCATTTCCTGAATCTAGGGGAAGGTCATCATTTCTTTGTGTGAGCTAAGTATTCAATTCCTATCTATTTTAGTCGAGAGTATTTGACCTTTAAGGAGTTCACTGTTGTTCACCGAGTGTGAAGGAGGAGGAACTCTGATTCTAGTAGGGGCTTGCTCTCCTCCTACTGGATTCATTGCAGCTCAGGTTCTGATCCTTTGAAATGGATGCCTGAGTGGAGTGGAGGGAAGAGCATGTGATTGATAGCTAGGCACAAACGTGGGAATAGGCTTACCTGGGCTTGGTGCATTTCGATAGGAATGATTCGTAAAAGCCCCTTGGGATGTGTGGAATCTCACGACGTCTTCCATGAACACGAGCGCTTTTATCATCTCTGCCATCTCTTCTCTTTTAGACGTCAGGAATCTTGGACCCGTTCTTGGAGCAGGGAATCGAGTAACTTTCTCAAGGGCACGTTGACTCTCCGTATGACTCTTTCTGCCAGTATCAGCGAGGTTCAGTAGGTCTCATGAATGTCTTTCGAGCCTGGTATGCTCTAGAGATGTCTCCATGCCGATATTCTCCACTGTAGCAGAACAACTTTCATCAATGTGTTCGCACATCTCCTCAATCCATGCAGCCAGTTTTTCTGCCAGCTTCTCTTCGTGTCTCCCATGAAGTCGACGTCAACAGGACTGGGCAAGTCTGAAAATACCTCGGAGCCTCACCAGTAAGCTGATGACAGGCAGATCTTCCACTGTCTGCCCTTTCAGATTCTGGAAACTGCCCCGTGAACTCAGGTCTCTGGGCAGCAGCAGTATCTCGAACTTACTCAGCTTCCCGAACAAAAGACCTAAGCCAATCTCCACATAGGGCAGCAGACCCACCATCAAACTGATCCACCCACAGAATTCTGCCCAGTTACCTTGGATCCACCAGCCGCAACAAGCCTCGTGGTACACACCAACATTCCACCTGGAATCCAACCGGTAACTGCCATCCCCAGTGGTTGATGCATCAAGTGCGTGTTGGGGGTGATGCTGCATTAGACGAGAGTTTCCTAAGGGAAATGTGATTCTATCCACAAGGGTCCCATGGTCCTTTTCTCTTCCCTCTTTCCTTTTGTTCAGATCTGTATACACAGTACAAACGGAGGGAAGAGTGTCCATGTTCAGTTTATGGATTCACACCTATTTAAACTTTCTAAGAGTTCACAGTACACAGAGACCCACTCAAGGAAACTCATGTTTGTGTAATATCCATTCACCCAGATTACATATCCGTCTGTTGCTTTCTGCTGAAACACCCACACTCTCAGAACATGGATCCATTGGTTTCATGGGGGCTGAAATTCCTAGAAATGAAACCAATCCCAACGTGCACTTTCCTGTCTGTCTCTTTTGCTCTTAGTAGAGTTTTGCAGAGCTACTTGTCTTTGTTATAGGCTTATGCCATTTCTTCTCTACGTAGGGTAGAATAAGGCATTCGTTCATCCTGTTGGAAGACTTGTAAGTCTATGTCCCGTTCTATGTCCCACTCTTATTCAAAACCGTCATTTGGGTTGGCTCACGATATGCACTTCTGGATCAGTATTTATGAATAGTAGTGCTCGCGTCTGTTTTTGGAATACAAGTGTGTTGAGTACATGCTAACAGCGATAATAGGTCGATGCGTGCTGAAGGAACCTTGACATCACTTTGAGTATTTTGTCTTGAATAATCATGGTTGTTTGGTATATGTCAGCCAACTGTAACCTTTTGGTGCTTGTTTGTTTGTCTGATTGTTTTGCAAACACATTAGGCCATGCATCTATCCTTTTGCTTCAGACAGACAGTCACGTAAGCTGATTCACTTAAGATACTGCTTAAAATCAACTATGATTTCCTGCTACTCTCTCCCATCTTTAGGATTTTGATGTCCTCCTTGCCTTCTTCTTCTTACTTCTTTGCAACTCAGGCTCTTCTTGCATTTGCAATAATGGTTTTGTTATTTCCATTTCATCTTGCTACTTTTCTACTCAGGGTAGGATTCTCAATTTTTGTTTTAGGATCAGTCTCAAACTGCTGAATTCTTTTAAGGTTTGCCTGTCAGTGAAATTCCCTAGCTCTGCCGTTGTTATAAACGGCGGTCATTTGGCATAGGCTACCCTAGATTGCAGCTTTTTCTCATTCAGGATATGGTCTATGTCCTGGCACTCCTCCCCGTGCTGCAAAACTTCTGCCGAGATATGAGCTGAAACCCCTCTGGAGGTTCTGTTGTGACTAAGTTGCTTTCCTCGAGGTGCATTTTACATCACTGGGATGATCATGAAATTTGTTTATTTGAATTGTACAGCTGCTTGTTGGTCTATTGGTATTCCGCCTCTTTTGGATGCTGTGTACTTCCAGAATTCGTATAGATGATACTTTCTTGGCTTTCAGCAAGTTTCATTCTGATTTTTCTACAAATTCCTTTTCAGAATTTATTATTTTATCTCTTGCTTTTCCATTTGGGAATCCTATGAGTCCTATTCTTACCTGCTTTGTCTTAACCCAGGATTCAACAGTGATGATAGCATTGGTTTGCACTTGCTTATCTGTGTCTTCTTCTGATCGAGGGATTTCTGTTCCCCTGTCCTCACAGTCATTCAAGAGTCCCTCTGCATTATGTAGTCTGCTTAGGATTGACTTTAGCCCAGTTTTTATCTCATCCATTGAGTTTTCTGATACTATTGTGTTCTTCTTTAGAGTTTCTCTTCCCCCTTTCTGGTATTCTGCCTTTTGTGATTCTGAGGCACTGTGGTTCATCAGTGATTTCCTCACCTCCATTTTCAGAGCTTGCTCTGGTATCATTTTGCCGTCTAGTTGTTTGAAATCTTATTTTTTGGGCCTTCAATCTCTTTGGAACTGAAAATGGTACTTCCTGTTTCTTTTACTATACTTCTTTTACTCTACAGGTCAGGTACTATCATGTATCTAATTTAGACTTTTAGGGCTTGGTTAAGTGCAAACTTTAGACTCTTTGGTGTACGCAATTCCATGGTATTTCTGTGAGGACAATTTTCCCTAGACCTTGATGCCATGCCCTTTTCCTGTGTGTGTTGTCTGGTATATCTGTAAATCCTGGTGTTGCCTTGGTTGTGATGAACACACCATACTGTTTCAGTTAGTAGAACCTCATTTTTATTACACTAATCTCACAATTCTGAAAGGGCACAGGGCACTTCCTCTAGTGGGAATGAAGCTTCTATAGGTTTTCAGCTCTGCATTCTTCTGTATGTCATTTTGAAGTGTCTCCAAAACAGCCAACATAGAGTGCGCTTGTACTTTCTACTGCCATGGGAATGCCCCAATTTACCAGTTCTTCCCAGAGCTTCTCTGTCTACAGAAACACCAGTGGAAGCATATGTATGGATGTCATACTTCAGGGCCTGCTGGGATGATCCGGCAGACTGACCAATGTGTCCTCGGTGCAGTACCCTGTCAGTGCCGTCCAAAATGAAGCATCTGCATTTGGGTGATAATGCTGTAAGAAATGCTTCATCTTCTCATGCTGTGGACTTGGACCACTCTTCCTAGTCCTCTCATTCTTGAGTAATGGGTTCACGAAAGCAACCACAGAGCTGTTCCGCATCCTCTGCCTCAAACCAGACTGTAATCCCAGTCCAGGTTATGAATGTAGCAGATCCTAAATCTTTTAATACTGATTTCAAACCCAACGCCCCCTGGAACCCTCAGTCCAGATGCATGATACCTCTGATTGAGCCCCACACGTGCTCTATTGGCAAAATGTCAAATTGGACCCTGGTCCTGCAGATGAAGTGGATGTGGCCATAGGACATATCGATAAACTCAACCTCACGCGCCAGTGCGGTTGCTGTCTCACTGAGGTCACAGTTCTCTTTGCTCTCATGAAAGTACCCACCAAAACACACAACGCACTCTAGATCCCTGAGTTGTGCGAGAGCCATCATCCGTAGCCCCACCCCTCTTTTTCCGCTGCCTCTGCTAGCTCAGATTTGGCAGCTCAGAACGTGGTCTCAGATTCAATTGTGGGGATATCTTGAGCTGATTTCTTTGAGTTCTGTCAGCCAAGCATCTGCTGTGCACTCTGCTAACACTCAGCACATCACCTTCAATCCCATGCCTGCTGCCTGCTTGAGAGTGAGCTTCCAAGGAAAACAGAGTTTCACCTTTGATGCTCCATTACCAGAGGTCAGATCCTGCACTGGTTTCCATTCTCTACTTTGCCTTTTCCTGCTTCCAGGGTTTCTGAGGCCTCATCCTGTCTTTGGAAGTAACAGACCACTCTTAGGAAAGTGTCCTTGCCAAGGGCTGGGTGAGTGGGTGTTTACAATATTTTGTGTATGGTAGCTAGTGAGCAGTTTGCACTGGTTCTCTTCCTACTGGGCATCGACAAATCAACACTTTTCACAAATAATTCACAGAAATTGGATATGTGTTTCGCTCCTTTTTTTTACAGCCATCGTCGGAGGGCTTTTCTGAAGACCCCTGCTTTGATCTTATGTTGATAAGGCAGTTGCAGTCTTTAAGAAAGTTAACAGTATCGAATTACATGTTTTGGAATTTATATGAAAGTGAAGTTAGATTTTGAAAATTACCAAACCAACCTAGAAGCCAGACTTGACAATTTCTGTAAGATTTTGTCAGCTCTAAGGAATAAACAGACAGTCTCAATGTAAAATAGCAGTCCAAAAGTTTGAAGGGGACATGCCAACCCTTTTCTCTTGAAGCCTCCAACAACAAAAGGAACAATGAAATACCTATTGGAACCATGAAATAACCCCCATCCTGGGTTTCCCTTGTGCACCTGGTGCCCTTTACTCTCAATGACACATACAAGGTTATGTTGGCATTTCAAGGGGTAACATTCCTCTCTAGAAATATACAAGAAAATTTAAACAGAATATACACATTTAGGCTTGATTCCAAAAGCACCTAGAGGCATTTAACTATGAGAAACCTGCTGCAGCTATGCTAGGCTATTGAGAACCAGGTGCTCTTCTATCAGTGCTGAGAAGGCTTAATCATCCGATCATGTTGGGTTAAGCAATTTAACACAACCAAGTCTGCACCTCCAAGATATAGTGCACCCGGGGCTTGACGGAAGTGAATGACTGTCCACATAACCTGTGTCTTTAATGTGTTTGGTGACTTTTACAGTTCAGTTCACTATCTGACTTCTAATATTTTCCTGTACTGTCTTGAAAAACTGAGGCCTAATACATATTCAAGTTCATTCAAAGATTCCCCTCACTTCCCACACTCCTTTCAGCCCAAAGAATACATAACCCCAGCATTTCCTGAATCTAGGGGAAGGTCATCATTTCTTTGTGTGAGCTAAGTATTCAATTCCTATCTATTTTAGTCGAGAGTATTTGACCTTTAAGGAGTTCACTGTTGTTCACCGAGTGTGAAGGAGGAGGAACTCTGATTCTAGTAGGGGCTTGCTCTCCTCCTACTGGATTCATTGCAGCTCAGGTTCTGATCCTTTGAAATGGATGCCTGAGTGGAGTGGAGGGAAGAGCATGTGATTGATAGCTAGGCACAAACGTGGGAATAGGCTTACCTGGGCTTGGTGCATTTCGATAGGAATGATTCTTAAATGCCCCTTGGGATGTGTGGAATCTCACGACGTCTTCCAAGAACATGAGCGCTTTTATCATCTCTGCCAGCTCTTCTCTTTTAGACGTCAGGAATCTTGGACCCGTTCTTGGAGCAGGGAATCGAGTAACTTTCTCAAGGGCACGTTGACTCTCCGTATGACTCTTTCTGCCAGTATCAGCGAGGTTCAGTAGGTCTCATGAATGTCTTTCGAGCCTGGTATGCTCTAGAGATGTCTCCATGCCGATATTCTCCACTGTAGCAGAACAACTTTCATCAATGTGTTCGCACATCTCCTCAATCCATGCAGCCAGTTTTTCTGCCAGCTTCTCTTCGTGTCTCCCATGAAGTCGACGTCAACAGGACTGGGCAAGTCTGAAAATACCTCGGAGCCTCACCAGTAAGCTGATGACAGGCAGATCTTCCACTGTCTGCCCTTTCAGATTCTGGAAACTGCCCCGTGAACTCAGGTCTCTGGGCAGCAGCAGTATCTCGAACTTACTCAGCTTCCCGAACAAAAGACCTAAGCCAATCTCCACATAGGGCAGCAGACCCACCATCAAACTGATCCACCCACAGAATTCTGCCCAGTTACCTTGGATCCACCAGCCGCAACAAGCCTCGTGGTACACACCAACATTCCACCTGGAATCCAACCGGTAACTGCCATCCCCAGTGGTTGATGCATCAAGTGCGTGTTGGGGGTGATGCTGCATTAGACGAGAGTTTCCTAAGGGAAATGTGATTCTATCCACAAGGGTCCCATGGTCCTTTTCTCTTCCCTCTTTCCTTTTGTTCAGATCTGTATACACAGTACAAACGGAGGGAAGAGTGTCCATGTTCATTTTATGGATTCACACCTATTTAAACTTTCTAAGAGTTCACAGTACACAGAGACCCACTCAAGGAAACTCATGTTTGTGTAATATCCATTCACCCAGATTACATATCCGTCTGTTGCTTTCTGCTGAAACACCCACACTCTCAGAAAATGGATCCATTGTTTTCATGGGGGCTGAAATTCCTAGAAATGAAACCAATCCCAACGTGCACTTTCCTGTCTGTCTCTTTTGCTCTTAGTAGAGTTTTGCAGAGCTACTTGTCTTTGTTATAGGCTTATGCCATTTCTTCTCTACGTAGGGTAGAATAAGGCATTCGTTCATCCTGTTGGAAGACTTGTAAGTCTATGTCCCGTTCTATGTCCCACTCTTATTCAAAACCGTCATTTGGGTTGGCTCACGATATGCACTTCTGGATCAGTATTTATGAATAGTAGTGCTCGCGTCTGTTTTTGGAATACAAGTGTGTTGAGTACATGCTAACAGCGATAATAGGTCGATGCGTGCTGAAGGAACCTTGACATCACTTTGAGTATTTTGTCTTGAATAATCATGGTTGTTTGGTATATGTCAGCCAACTGTAACCTTTTGGTGCTTGTTTGTTTGTCTGATTGTTTTGCAAACACATTAGGCCATGCATCTATCCTTTTGCTTCAGACAGACAGTCACGTAAGCTGATTCACTTAAGATACTGCTTAAAATCAACTATGATTTCCTGCTACTCTCTCCCATCTTTAGGATTTTGATGTCCTCCTTGCCTTCTTCTTCTTACTTCTTTGCAACTCAGGCTCTTCTTGCATTTGCAATAATGGTTTTGTTATTTCCATTTCATCTTGCTACTTTTCTACTCAGGGTAGGATTCTCAATTTTTGTTTTAGGATCAGTCTCAAACTGCTGAATTCTTTTAAGGTTTGCCTGTCAGTGAAATTCCCTAGCTCTGCCGTTGTTATAAACGGCGGTCATTTGGCATAGGCTACCCTAGATTGCAGCTTTTTCTCATTCAGGATATGGTCTATGTCCTGGCACTCCTCCCCGTGCTGCAAAATTTCTGCCGAGATATCAGCTGAAACCCCTCTGGAGGTTCTGTTGTGACTAAGTTGCTTTCCTCGAGGTGCATTTTACATCACTGGGATGATCATGAAATTTGTTTATTTGAATTGTACAGCTGCTTGTTGGTCTATTGGTATTCCGCCTCTTTTGGATGCTGTGTACTTCCAGAATTCGTATAGATGATACTTTCTTGGCTTTCAGCAAGTTTCATTCTGATTTTTCTACAAATTCCTTTTCAGAATTTATTATTTTATCTCTTGCTTTTCCATTTGGGAATCCTATGAGTCCTATTCTTACCTGCTTTGTCTTAACCCAGGATTCAACAGTGATGTTAGCGTTGGTTTGCACTTGCTAATCTGTGTCTTCTTCTGATCGAGGGATTTCTGTTCCCCTGTCCTCACAGTCATTCAAGAGTCCCTCTGCATTATGTAGTCTGCTTAGGATTGACTTTAGCCCAGTTTTTATCTCATCCATTGAGTTTTCTGATACTATTGTGTTCTTCTTTAGAGTTTCTCTTCCCCTTTTCTGGTATTCTGCCTTTTGTGATTCTGAGGCACTGTGGTTCATCAGTGTTTTACTCACCTCCATTTTCAGAGCTTGCTCTGGTATCATTTTGCCGTCTAGTTGTTTGAAATCTTATTTTTTGGGCCTTCAATCTCTTTGGAACTGAAAATGGTACTTCCTGTTACTTTTACTATACTTCTTTACTCTACAGGTCAGGTACTATCATGTATCTAATTTAGACTTTTAGGGCTTGGTTAAGTGCAAACTTTAGACTCTTTGGTGTACGCAATTCCATGGTATTTCTGTGAGGACAATTTTCCCTAGACCTTGATGCCATGCCGTTTTCCTGTGTGTGTTGTCTGGTATATCTGTAAATCCTGGTGTTGCCTTGGTTGTGATGAAC
This sequence comes from Camelus bactrianus, assembly GCF_048773025.1. Lineage (NCBI taxonomy): Eukaryota > Metazoa > Chordata > Mammalia > Artiodactyla > Camelidae > Camelus > Camelus bactrianus. The sequence continues at coordinate 838,023 of NC_133573.1, read as the reverse complement.
ACACCATACTGTTTCAGTTAGTAGAACCTCATTTTTATTACACTAATCTCACAATTCTGAAAGGGCACAGGGCACTTCCTCTAGTGGGAATGAAGCTTCTATATGTTTTCAGCTCTGCATTCTTCTGTATGTCATTTTGAAGTGTCTCCAAAACAGCCAACATAGAGTGCGCTTGTAATTTCTACTGCCAAGGGAATGTCCCAATTTACCAGTTCTTCCCAGAGCTTCTCTGTCTACAGAAACACCAGTGGAAGCATATGTATGGATGTCATACTTCAGGGCCTGCTGGGATGATCCGGCAGACTGACCAATGTGTCCTCGGTGCAGTAACCTGTCAGTGCCGTCCAAAATGAAGCATCTGCATTTGGGTGATAATGCTGTAAGAAATGCTTCATCTTCTCATGCTGTGGACTTGGACCACTCTTCCTAGTCCTCTCATTCTTGAGTAATGGGTTCACGAAAGCAACCACAGAGCTGTTCCGCATCCTCTGCCTCAAACCAGACTGTATTCCCAATCCAGGTTATGAATGTAGCAGATCCTAAATCTTTTAATACTGATTTCAAACCCAACGCCCCCTGGAACCCTCAGTCCAGATGCATGATACCTCTGATTGAGCCCCACACGTGCTCTATTGGCAAAATGTCAAATTGGACCCTGGTCCTGCAGATGCAGTGGATGTGGCCATAGGACATATCGATAAACTCAACCTCACGCGCCAGTGCGGTTGCTGTCTCACTGAGGTCACAGTTCTCTTTGCTCTCTTGAAAGTACCCACCAAAACACACAACGCACTCTAGATCCCTGAGTTGTGCGAGAGCCATCATCCGTAGCCCCACCCCTCTTTTTCCGCTGCCTCTGCTAGCTCAGATTTGGCAGCTCGGAACGTGGTCTCAGATTCAATTGTGGGGATATCTTGAGCTGATTTCTTTGAGTTCTGTCAGCCAAGCATCTGCTGTGCACTCTGCTAACACTCAGCACATCACCTTCAATCCCATGCCTGCTGCCTGCTTGAGAGTGTGCTTCCAAGGAAAACAGAGTTTCACCTTTGATGCTCCATTACCAGAGGTCAGATCCTGCACTGGTTTCCATTCTCTACTTTGCCTTTTCCTGCTTCCAGGTTTTCTGAGGCCTCATCCTGTCTTTGGAAGTAACAGACCACTCTTAGGAATGTGTCCTTGCCAAGGGCTGGGTGAGTGTGTGTTTACAATATTTTGTGTATGGTAGCTAGTGAGAGCAGTTTGCACTGGTTCTCTTCCTACTGGGCATCGACAAATCAACACTTTTCACAAATAATTCACAGAAATTGGATATTTGTTTCGCTCCGTTTTCTTTACAGCCATCGTCGGTGTGTTTTTCTGAAGACCCCAGCTTTGACCTTATGTTGATAAGGCAGTTGCAGTCTTTAAGAAAGTTAACAGTATCGAATTACATGTTTTGGGATTTATATGAAAGTGAAGTTAGATTTTGAAAATTACCAAACCAACCTAGAAGCCAGACTTGACAATTTCTGTAAGATTTTGTCAGCTCTAAGGAATAAACAGACAGTCTCAAAGTAAAATAGCAGTCCAAAAGTTTGAAGGGGACATGCCAACTCTTTTCTCTTGAAGCCTCCAACAACAAAAGGAACAATGAAATACCTATTGGAACCATGAAATAACCCCCATCCTGGGTTTCCCTTGTGCACCTGGTGCCCTTTACTCCCAATGACAGATACTAGGCTATGTTGGCATTTCAAGGGGTAACATTCCTCTCTAGGAATATACAAGAAAATCTAAACAGAATATACACATTTAGGCTTGACTCCAAAAGCACCTAGAGGCATTTAACTATGAGAAACCTGCTGCAGCTATGCTAGGCTATTGAGAACCAGGTGCTCTTCTATCAGTGCTGAGAAGGCTTAATCATCCGATCATGTTGGGTAAAGCAATTTAACACAACCAAGTCTGCACCTCCAAGATATAGTGCACCCGGGGCTTGACGGAAGTGAATGACTGTCCACATAACCTGTGTCTTTAATGTGTTTGGTGACTTTTACAGTTCAGTTCACTATCTGACTTCTAATATTTTCCTGTACTGTCTTGAAAAACTGAGGCCTAATACATATTCAAGTTCATTCAAAGATTCCCCTCACTTCCCACACTCCTTTCAGCCCAAAGAATACATAACCCCAGCATTTCCTGAATCTAGGGGAAGGTCATCATTTCTTTGTGTGAGCTAAGTATTCAATTCCTATCTATTTTAGTCGAGAGTATTTGACCTTTAAGGAGTTCACTGTTGTTCACCGAGTGTGAAGGAGGAGGAACTCTGATTCTAGTAGGGGCTTGCTCTCCTCCTACTGGATTCATTGCAGCTCAGGTTCTGATCCTTTGAAATGGATGCCTGAGTGGAGTGGAGGGAAGAGCATGTGATTGATAGCTAGGCACAAACGTGGGAATAGGCTTACCTGGGCTTGGTGCATTTCGATAGGAATGATTATTAAATGCCCCTTGGGATGTGTGGAATCTCACGACGTCTTCCATGAACACGAGCGCTTTTATCATCTCTGCCATCTCTTCTCTTTTAGACGTCAGGAATCTTGGACCCGTTCTTGGAGCAGGGAATCGAGTAACTTTCTCAAGGGCACGTTGACTCTCCGTATGACTCTTTCTGCCAGTATCAGCGAGGTTCAGTAGGTCTCATGAATGTCTTTCGAGCCTGGTATGCTCTAGAGATGTCTCCATGCCGATATTCTCCACTGTAGCAGAACAACTTTCATCAATGTGTTCGCACATCTCCTCAATCCATGCAGCCAGTTTTTCTGCCAGCTTCTCTTCGTGTCTCCCATGAAGTCAACGTCAACAGGACTGGGCAAGTCTGAAAATACCTCGGAGCCTCACCAGTAAGCTGATGACAGGCAGATCTTCCACTGTCTGCCCTTTCAGATTCTGGAAACTGCCCCGTGAACTCAGGTCTCTGGGCAGCAGCAGTATCTCGAACTTACTCAGCTTCCCGAACAAAAGACCTAAGCCAATCTCCACATAGGGCAGCAGACCCACCATCAAACTGATCCACCCACAGAATTCTGCCCAGTTACCTTGGATCCACCAGCCGCAACAAGCCTCGTGGTACACACCAACATTCCACCTGGAATCCAACCGGTAACTGCCATCCCCAGTGGTTGATGCATCAAGTGCGTGTTGGGGGTGATGCTGCATTAGACGAGAGTTTCCTAAGGGAAATGTGATTCTATCCACAAGGGTCCCATGGTCCTTTTCTCTTCCCTCTTTCCTTTTGTTCAGATCTGTATACACAGAACAAACGGAGGGAAGAGTGTCCATGTTCAGTTTATGGATTCACACCTATTTAAACTTTCTAAGAGTTCACAGTACACAGAGACCCACTCAAGGAAACTCATGTTTGTGTAATATCCATTCACCCAGATTACATATCCGTCTGTTGCTTTCTGCTGAAACACCCACACTCTCAGAACATGGATCCATTTGTTTCATGGGGGCTGAAATTCCTAGAAATGAAACCAATCCCAACGTGCACTTTCCTGTCTGTCTCTTTTGCTCTTAGTAGAGTTTTGCAGAGCTACTTGTCTTTGTTATAGGCTTATGCCATTTCTTCTCTACGTAGGGTAGAATAAGGCATTCGTTCATCCTGTTGGAAGACTTGTAAGTCTATGTCCCGTTCTATGTCCCACTCTTATTCAAAACCGTCATTTGTGTTGGCTCACGATATGCACTTCTGGATCAGTATCTATGAATAGTCATGCTCGCGTCTGTTTTTGGAATACAAGTGTGTTGAGTACATGCTAACAGCGATAATAGGTCGATGCGTGCTGAAGGAACCTTGACATCACTTTGAGTATTTTGTCTTGAATAATCATGGTTGTTTGGTATATGTCAGCCAACTGTAACCTTTTGGTGCTTGTTTGTTTGTCTGATTGTTTTGCAAACACATTAGGCCATGCATCTATCCTTTTGCTTCAGACAGACAGTCACGTAAGCTGATTCACTTAAGATACTGCTTAAAATCAACTATGATTTCCTGCTACTCTCTCCCATCTTTAGGATTTTGATGTCCTCCTTGCCTTCTTCTTCTTACTTCTTTGCAACTCAGGCTCTTCTTGCATTTGCAATAATGGTTTTGTTATTTCCATTTCATCTTGCTACTTTTCTACTCAGGGTAGGATTCTCAATTTTTGTTTTAGGATCAGTCTCAAACTGCTGAATTCTTTTAAGGTTTGCCTGTCAGTGAAATTCCCTAGCTCTGCCGTTGTTATAAACGGCGGTCATTTGGCATAGGCTACCCTAGATTGCAGCTTTTTCTCATTCAGGATATGGTCTATGTCCTGGCACTCCTCCCCGTGCTGCAAAATTTCTGCCGAGATATGAGCTGAAACCCCTCTGGAGGTTCTGTTGTGACTAAGTTGCTTTCCTCGAGGTGCATTTTACATCACTGGGATGATCATGAATTTTGTTTATTTGAATTGTACAGCTGCTTGTTGGTCTATTGGTATTCCGCCTCTTTTGGATGCTGTGTACTTCCAGAATTCGTATAGATGATACTTTCTTGGCTTTCAGCAAGTTTCATTCTGATTTTTCTACAAATTCCTTTTCAGAATTTATTATTTTATCTCTTGCTTTTCCATTTGGGAATCCTATGAGTCCTATTCTTACCTGCTTTGTCTTAACCCAGGATTCAACAGTGATGATAGCGTTGGTTTGCACTTGCTTATCTGTGTCTTCTTCTGATCGAGGGATTTCTGTTCCCCTGTCCTCACAGTCATTCAAGAGTCCCTCTGCATTATGTAGTCTGCTTAGGATTGACTTTAGCCCAGTTTTTATCCCATCCATTGAGTTTTCTGATACTATTGTGTTCTTCTTTAGAGTTTCTCTTCCCCCTTTCTGGTATTCTGCCTTTTGTGATTCTGAGGCACTGTGGTTCATCAGTGTTTTCCTCACCTCCATTTTCAGAGCTTGCTCTGGTATCATTTTGCCGTCTAGTTGTTTGAAAGCTTATTTTTTGGGCCTTCAATCTCTTTGGAACTGAAAATGGTACTTCCTGTTTCTTTTACTATACTTCTTTTACTCTACAGGTCAGGTACTATCATGTATCTAATTTAGACTTTTAGGGCTTGGTTAAGTGCAAACTTTAGACTCTTTGGTGTACGCAATTCCATGGTATTTCTGTGAGGACAATTTTCCCTAGACCTTGATGCCATGCCCTTTTCCTGTGTGTGTTGTCTTGTATATCTGTCAATCCTGGTGTTGCCTTGGTTGTGTTGAATACACCATACTGTTTCAGTTAGTAGAACCTCATTTTTATTACACTAATCTCACAATTCTGAAAGGGCACAGGGCACTTCCTCTAGTGGGAATGAAGCTTCTATAGGTTTTCATCTCTGCATTCTTCTGTATGTCATTTTGAAGTGTCTCCAAAACAGCCAACATAGAGTGCGCTTGTACTTTCTACTGCCATGGGAATGTCCCAATTTACCAGTTCTTCCCAGAGCTTCTCTGTCTACAGAAACACCAGTGGAAGCATATGTATGGATGTCATACTTCAGGGCCTGCTGGGATGATCCCGCAGACCGACCAATGTGTCCTCGGTGCAGTACCCTGTCAGTGCCGTCCAAAATGTAGCATCTGCATTTGGGTGATAATGCTGTAAGAAATGCTTCACCTTCTCATGCTGTGGACTTTGACCACTCTTCCTAGTCCTCTCATTCTTGAGTAATGGGTTCACGAAAGCAACCACAGAGCTGTTCTGCATCCTCTGCCTCAAACCAGACTGTAATCCCAATCCAGGTTATGAATGTAGCAGATCCTAAGTCTTTTAATACTGATTTCAAACCCAACGCCCCCTGGAACCCTCAGTCCAGATGCATGATACCTCTGATTGAGCCCCACACGTGCTCTATTGGCAAAATGTCAAATTGGACCCTGGTCCTGCAGATGCAGTGGATGTGGCCATAGGACATATCGATAAACTCAACCTCACGCGCCACTGCGGTTGCTGTCTCACTGAGGTCACAGTTCTCTTTGCTCTCTTGAAAGTACCCACCAAAACACACAACGCACTCTAGATCCCTGAGTTGTGCGAGAGCCATCATCCGTAGCCCCACCCCTCTTTTTCCGCTGCCTCTGCTAGCTCAGATTTGGCAGCTCGGAACGTGGTCTCAGATTCAATTGTGGGGATATCTTGAGCTGATTTCTTTGAGTTCTGTCAGCCAAGCATCTGCTGTGCACTCTGCTAACACTCAGCACATCACCTTCAATCCCATGCCTGCTGCCTGCTTGAGAGTGAGCTTCCAAGGAAAACAGAGTTTCACCTTTGATGCTCCATTACCAGAGGTCAGATCCTGCACTGGTTTCCATTCTCTACTTTGCCTTTTCCTGCTTCCAGGTTTTCTGAGGCCTCATCCTGTCTTTGGAAGTAACAGACCACTCTTAGGAAAGTGTCCTTGCCAAGGGCTGGGTGAGTGGGTGTTTACAATATTTTGTGTATGGTAGCTAGTGAGAGCAGTTTGCACTGGCTCTCTTCCTAATGGGCATCGACAAATCAACACTTTTCACAAATAATTCACAGAAATTGGATATTTGTTTCGCTCCGTTTTCTTTACAGCCATCGTCGGAGTGTTTTTCTGAAGACCCCAGCTTTGACCTTATGTTGATAAGGCAGTTGCAGTCTTTAAGAAAGTTAACAGTATCGAATTACATGTTTTGGGATTTATATGAAAGTGAAGTTAGATTTTGAAAATTACCAAACCAACCTAGAAGCCAGACTTGACAATTTCTGTAAGATTTTGTCAGCTCTAAGGAATAAACAGACAGTCTCAATGTAAAATAGCAGTCCAAAAGTTTGAAGGGGACATGCCAACTCTTTTCTCTTGAAGCCTCCAACAACAAAAGGAACAATGAAATACCTATTGGAACCATGAAATAACCCCCATCCTGGGTTTCCCTTGTGCACCTGGTGCCCTTTATTCCCAATGACACATACAAGGCTATGTTGGCATTTCAAGGGGTAACATTCCTCTCTAGGAATATACAAGAAAATCTAAACAGAATATACACATTTAGGCTTGACTCCAAAAGCACCTAGAGGCATTTAACTATGAGAAACCTGCTGCAGCTATGCTAGGCTATTGAGAACCAGGTGCTCTTCTATCAGTGCTGAGAAGGCTTAATCATCCGATCATGTTGGGTAAAGGAATTTAACACAACCAAGTCTGCACCTCCAAGATATAGTGCACCCGGGGCTTGACGGAAGTGAATGACTGTCCACATAACCTGTGTCTTTAATGTGTTTGGTGACTTTTACAGTTCAGTTCACTATCTGACTTCTAATATTTTCCTGTACTGTCTTGAAAAACTGAGGCCTAATACATATTCAAGTTCATTCAAAGATTCCCCTCACTTCCCACACTCCTTTCAGCCTAAAGAATACATAACCCCAGCATTTCCTGAATCTAGGGGAAGGTCATCATTTCTTTGTGTGAGCTAAGTATTCAATTCCTATCTATTTTAGTCGAGAGTATTTGACCTTTAAGGAGTTCACTGTTGTTCACCGAGTGTGAAGGAGGAGGAACTCTGATTCTAGTAGGGGCTTGCTCTCCTCCTACTGGATTCATTGCAGCTCAGGTTCTGATCCTTTGAAATGGATGCCTGAGTGGAGTGGAGGGAAGAGCATGTGATTGATAGCTAGGCACAAACGTGGGAATAGGCTTACCTGGGCTTGGTGCATTTCGATAGGAATGATTCTTAAACGCCCTTTGGGATGTGTGGAATCTCACGACGTCTTCCAAGAACACGAGTGCTTTTATCATCTCTGCCATCTCTTCTCTTTTAGACGTCAGGAATCTTGGACCCGTTCTTGGAGCAGGGAATCGAGTAACTTTCTCAAGGGCACGTTGACTCTCCGTATGACTCTTTCTGCCAGTATCAGCGAGGTTCAGTAGGTCTCATGAATGTCTTTCGAGCCTGGTATGCTCTAGAGATGTCTCCATGCCGATATTCTCCACTGTAGCAGAACAACTTTCATCAATGTGTTCGCACATCTCCTCAATCCATGCAGCCAGTTTTTCTGCCAGCTTCTCTTCGTGTCTCCCATGAAGTCGACGTCAACAGGACTGGGCAAGTCTGAAAATACCTCGGAGCCTCACCAGTAAGCTGATGACAGGCAGATCTTCCACTGTCTGCCCTTTCAGATTCTGGAAACTGCCCCGTGAACTCAGGTCTCTGGGCAGCAGCAGTATCTCGAACTTACTCAGCTTCCCGAACAAAAGACCTAAGCCAATCTCCACATAGGGCAGCAGACACACCATCAAACTGATCCACCCACAGAATTCTGCCCAGTTACCTTGGATCCACCAGCCGCAACAAGCCTCGTGGTACACACCAACTTTCCACCTGGAATCCAACCGGTAACTGCCATCCCCAGTGGTTGATGCATCAAGTGCGTGTTGGGGGTGATGCTGCATTAGACGAGAGTTTCCTAAGGGAAATGTGATTCTATCCACAAGGGTCCCATGGTCCTTTTCTCTTCCCTCTTTCCTTTTGTTCAGATCTGTATACACAGTACAAACGGAGGGAAGAGTGTCCATGTTCAGTTTATGGATTCACACCTATTTAAACTTTCTAAGAGTTCACAGTACACAGAGACCCACTCAAGGAAACTCATGTTTGTGTAATATCCATTCACCCAGATTACATATCCGTCTGTTGCTTTCTGCTGAAACACCCACACTCTCAGAACATGGATCCATTTGTTTCATGGGGGCTGAAATTCCTAGAAATGAAACCAATCCCAACGTGCACTTTCCTGTCTGTCTCTTTTGCTCTTAGTAGAGTTTTGCAGAGCTACTTGTCTTTGTTATAGGCTTATGCCATTTCTTCTCTACGTAGGGTAGAATAAGGCATTCGTTCATCCTGTTGGAAGACTTGTAAGTCTATGTCCCGTTCTATGTCCCACTCTTATTCAAAACCGTCATTTGGGTTGGCTCACGATATGCACTTCTGGATCAGTATCTATGAATAGTCATGCTCGCGTCTGTTTTTGGAATACAAGTGTGTTGAGTACATGCTAACAGCGATAATAGGTCGATGCGTGCTGAAGGAACCTTGACATCACTTTGAGTATTTTGTCTTGAATAATCATGGTTGTTTGGTATATGTCAGCCAACTGTAACCTTTTGGTGCTTGTTTGTTTGTCTGATTGTTTTGCAAACACATTAGGCCATGCATCTATCCTTTTGCTTCAGACAGACAGTCACGTAAGCTGATTCACTTAAGATACTGCTTAAAATCAACTATGATTTCCTGCTACTCTCTCCCATCTTTAGGATTTTGATGTCCTCCTTGCCTTCTTCTTCTTACTTCTTTGCAACTCAGGCTCTTCTTGCATTTGCAATAATGGTTTTGTTATTTCCATTTCATCTTGCTACTTTTCTACTCAGGGTAGGATTCTCAATTTTTGTTTTAGGATCAGTCTCAAACTGCTGAATTCTTTTAAGGTTTGCCTGTCAGTGAAATTCCCTAGCTCTGCCGTTGTTATAAACGGCGGTCATTTGGCATAGGCTACCCTAGATTGCAGCTTTTTCTCATTCAGGATATGGTCTATGTCCTGGCACTCCTCCCCGTGCTGCAAAATTTCTGCCGAGATATGAGCTGAAACCCCTCTGGAGGTTCTGTTGTGACTAAGTTGCTTTCCTCGAGGTGCATTTTACATCACTGGGATGATCATGAAATTTGTTTATTTGAATTGTACAGCTGCTTGTTGGTCTATTGGTATTCCGCCTCTTTTGGATGCTGTGTACTTCCAGAATTCGTATAGATGATACTTTCTTGGCTTTCAGCAAGTTTCATTCTGATTTTTCTACAAATTCCTTTTCAGAATTTATTATTTTATCTCTTGCTTTTCCATTTGGGAATCCTATGAGTCCTATTCTTACCTGCTTTGTCTTAACCCAGGATTCAACAGTGATGTTAGCGTTGGTTTGCACTTGCTTATCTGTGTCTTCTTCTGATCGAGGGATTTCTGTTCCCCTGTCCTCACAGTCATTCAAGAGTCCCTCTGCATTATGTAGTCTGCTTAGGATTGACTTTAGCCCAGTTTTTATCTCATCCATTGAGTTTTCTGATACTATTGGGTTCTTCTTTAGAGTTTCTCTTCCCCTTTTCTGGTATTCTGCCTTTTGTGATTCTGAGGCACTGTGGTTCATCAGTGTTTTCCTCACCTCCATTTTCAGAGCTTGCTCTGGTATCATTTTGCCGTCTAGTTGTTTGAAATCTTATTTTTTGGGCCTTCAATCTCTTTGGAACTGAAAATGGTACTTCCTGTTTCTTTTACTATACTTCTTTTACTCTACAGGTCAGGTACTATCATGTATCTAATTTAGACTTTTAGGGCTTGGTTAAGTGCAAACTTTAGACTCTTTGGTGTACGCAATTCCATGGTATTTCTGTGAGGACAATTTTCCCTAGACCTTGATGCCATGCCCTTTTCCTGTGTGTGTTGTCTGGTATATCTGTAAATCCTGGTGTTGCCTTGGTTGTGATGAACACACCATACTGTTTCAGTTAGTAGAACCTCATTTTTATTACACTAATCTCACAATTCTGAAAGGGCACAGGGCACTTCCTCTAGTGGGAATGAAGCTTCTATATGTTTTCAGCTCTGCATTCTTCTGTATGTCATTTTGAAGTGTCTCCAAAACAGCCAACATAGAGTGCGCTTGTACTTTCTACTGCCATGGGAATGTCCCAATTTACCAGTTCTTCCCAGAGCTTCTCTGTCTACAGAAACACCAGTGGAAGCATATGTATGGATGTCATACTTCAGGGCCTGCTGGGATGATCCGGCAGACTGACCAATGTGTCCTCGGTGCAGTAACCTGTCAGTGCCGTCCAAAATGAAGCATCTGCATTTGGGTGATAATGCTGTAAGAAATGCTTCATCTTCTCATGCTGTGGACTTGGACCACTCTTCCTAGTCCTCTCATTCTTGAGTAATGGGTTCACGAAAGCAACCACAGAGCTGTTCCGCATCCTCTGCCTCAAACCAGACTGTATTCCCAATCCAGGTTATGAATGTAGCAGATCCTAAATCTTTTAATACTGATTTCAAACCCAACGCCCCCTGGAACCCTCAGTCCAGATGCATGATACCTCTGATTGAGCCCCACACGTGCTCTATTGGCAAAATGTCAAATTGGACCCTGGTCCTGCAGATGCAGTGGATGTGGCCATAGGACATATCGATAAACTCAACCTCACGCGCCAGTGCGGTTGCTGTCTCACTGAGGTCACAGTTCTCTTTGCTCTCTTGAAAGTACCCACCAAAACACACAACGCACTCTAGATCCCTGAGTTGTGCGAGAGCCATCATCCGTAGCCCCACCCCTCTTTTTCCGCTGCCTCTGCTAGCTCAGATTTGGCAGCTCGGAACGTGGTCTCAGATTCAATTGTGGGGATATCTTGAGCTGATTTCTTTGAGTTCTGTCAGCCAAGCATCTGCTGTGCACTCTGCTAACACTCAGCACATCACCTTCAATCCCATGCCTGCTGCCTGCTTGAGAGTGTGCTTCCAAGGAAAACAGAGTTTCACCTTTGATGCTCCATTACCAGAGGTCAGATCCTGCACTGGTTTCCATTCTCTACTTTGCCTTTTCCTGCTTCCAGGTTTTCTGAGGCCTCATCCTGTCTTTGGAAGTAACAGACCACTCTTAGGAATGTGTCCTTGCCAAGGGCTGGGTGAGTGTGTGTTTACAATATTTTGTGTATGGTAGCTAGTGAGAGCAGTTTGCACTGGTTCTCTTCCTACTGGGCATCGACAAATCAACACTTTTCACAAATAATTCACAGAAATTGGATATTTGTTTCGCTCCGTTTTCTTTACAGCCATCGTCGGAGTGTTTTTCTGAAGACCCCAGCTTTGACCTTATGTTGATAAGGCAGTTGCAGTCTTTAAGAAAGTTAACAGTATCGAATTACATGTTTTGGGATTTATATGAAAGTGAAGTTAGATTTTGAAAATTACCAAACCAACCTAGAAGCCAGACTTGACAATTTCTGTAAGATTTTGTCAGCTCTAAGGAATAAACAGACAGTCTCAATGTAAAATAGCAGTCCAAAAGTTTGAAGGGGACATGCCAACTCTTTTCTCTTGAAGCCTCCAACAACAAAAGGAACAATGAAATACCTATTGGAACCATGAAATAACCCCCATCCTGGGTTTCCCTTGTGCACCTGGTGCCCTTTACTCCCAATGACACATACTAGGCTATGTTGGAATTTCAAGGGGTAACATTCCTCTCTAGGAATATACAAGAAAATCTAAACAGAATATACACATTTAGGCTTGACTCCAAAATCACCTAGAGGCATTTAACTATGAGAAACCTGCTGCAGCTATGCTAGGCTATTGAGAACCAGGTGCTCTTCTATCAGTGCTGAGAAAGCTTAATCATCCGATCATGTTGGGTAAAGCAATTTAACACAACCAAGTCTGCACCTCCAAGATATAGTGCACCCGGGGCTTGACGGAAGTGAATGACTGTCCACATAACCTGTGTCTTTAATGTGTTTGGTGACTTTTACAGTTCAGTTCACTATCTGACTTCTAATATTTTCCTGTACTGTCTTGAAAAACTGAGGCCTAATACATATTCAAGTTCATTCAAAGATTCCCCTCACTTCCCACACTCCTTTCAGCCCAAAGAATACATAACCCCAGAATTTCCTGAATCTAGGGGAAGGTCATCATTTCTTTGTGTGAGCTAAGTATTCAATTCCTATCTATTTTAGTCGAGAGTATTTGACCTTTAAGGAGTTCACTGTTGTTCACCGAGCGTGAAGGAGGAGGAACTCTGATTCTAGTAGGGGCTTGCTCTCCTCCTACTGGATTCATTGCAGCTCAGGTTCTGATCCTTTGAAATGGATGCCTGAGTGGAGTGGAGGGAAGAGCATGTGATTGATAGCTAGGCACAAACGTGGGAATAGGCTTACCTGGGCTTGGTGCATTTCGATTGGAATGATTCTTAAACGCCCCTTGGGATGTGTGGAATCTCACGACGTCTTCCATGAACACGAGCGCTTTTATCATCTCTGCCATCTCTTCTCTTTTAGACGTCAGGAATCTTGGACCCGTTCTTGGAGCAGGGAATCGAGTAACTTTCTCAAGGGCACGTTGACTCTCCGTATGACTCTTTCTGCCAGTATCAGCGAGGTTCAGTAGGTCTCATGAATGTCTTTCGAGCCTGGTATGCTCTAGAGATGTCTCCATGCCGATATTCTCCACTGTAGCAGAACAACTTTCATCAATGTGTTCGCACATCTCCTCAATCCATGCAGCCAGTTTTTCTGCCAGCTTCTCTTCGTGTCTCCCATGAAGTCGACGTCAACAGGACTGGGCAAGTCTGAAAATACCTCGGAGCCTCACCAGTAAGCTGATGACAGGCAGATCTTCCACTGTCTGCCCTTTCAGATTCTGGAAACTGCCCCGTGAACTCAGGTCTCTGGGCAGCAGCAGTATCTCGAACTTACTCAGCTTCCCGAACAAAAGACCTAAGCCAATCTCCACGTAGGGCAGCAGACCCACCATCAAACTGATCCACCCACAGAATTCTGCCCAGTTACCTTGGATCCACCAGCCGCAACAAGCCTCGTGGTACACACCAACATTCCACATGGAATCCAACCGGTAACTGCCATCCCCAGTGGTTGATGCATCAAGTGCGTGTTGGGGGTGATGCTGCATTAGACGAGAGTTTCCTAAGGGAAATGTGATTCTATCCACAAGGGTCCCATGGTCCTTTTCTCTTCCCTCTTTCCTTTTGTTCAGATCTGTATACACAGTACAAACGGAGGGAAGAGTGTCCATGTTCAGTTTATGGATTCACACCTATTTAAACTTTCTAAGAGTTCACAGTACACAGAGACCCACTCAAGGAAACTCATGTTTGTGTAATATCCATTCACCCAGATTACATATCCGTCTGTTGCTTTCTGCTGAAACACCCACACTCTCAGAACATGGATCCATTGTTTTCATGGGGGCTGAAATTCCTAGAAATGAAACCAATCCCAACGTGCACTTTCCTGTCTGTCTCTTTTGCTCTTAGTAGAGTTTTGCAGAGCTACTTGTCTTTGTTATAGGCTTATGCCATTTCTTCTCTACGTAGGGTAGAATAAGGCATTCGTTCATCCTGTTGGAAGACTTGTAAGTCTATGTCCCGTTCTATGTCCCACTCTTATTCAAAACCGTCATTTGTGTTGGCTCACGATATGCACTTCTGGATCAGTATTTATGAATAGTAGTGCTCGCGTCTGTTTTTGGAATACAAGTGTGTTGAGTACATGCTAACAGCGATAATAGGTCGATGCGTGCTGAAGGAACCTTGACATCACTTTGAGTATTTTGTCTTGAATAATCATGGTTGTTTGGTATATGTCAGCCAACTGTAACCTTTTGGTGCTTGTTTGTTTGTCTGATTGTTTTGCAAACACATTAGGCCATGCATCTATCCTTTTGCTTCAGACAGACAGTCACGTAAGCTGATTCACTTAAGATACTGCTTAAAATCAACTATGATTTCCTGCTACTCTCTCCCATCTTTAGGATTTTGATGTCCTCCTTGCCTTCTTCTTCTTACTTCTTTGCAACTCAGGCTCTTCTTGCATTTGCAATAATGGTTTTGTTATTTCCATTTCATCTTGCTACTTTTCTACTCAGGGTAGGATTCTCAATTTTTGTTTTAGGATCAGTCTCAAACTGCTGAATTCTTTTAAGGTTTGCCTGTCAGTGAAATTCCCTAGCTCTGCCGTTGTTATAAACGGCGGTCATTTGGCATAGGCTACCCTAGATTGCAGCTTTTTCTCATTCAGGATATGGTCTATGTCCTGGCACTCCTCCCCGTGCTGCAAAACTTCTGCCGAGATATGAGCTGAAACCCCTCTGGAGGTTCTGTCGTGACTAAGTTGCTTTCCTCGAGGTGCATTTTACATCACTGGGATGATCATGAAATTTGTTTATTTGAATTGTACAGCTGCTTGTTGGTCTATTGGTATTCCGCCTCTTTTGGATGCTGTGTACTTCCAGAATTCGTATAGATGATACTTTCTTGGCTTTCAGCAAGTTTCATTCTGATTTTTCTACAAATTCCTTTTCAGAATTTATTATTTTATCTCTTGCTTTTCCATTTGGGAATCCTATGAGTCCTATTCTTACCTGCTTTGTCTTAACCCAGGATTCAACAGTGATAATAGCGTTGGTTTGCACTTGCTTATCTGTGTCTTCTTCTGATCGAGGGATTTCTGTTCCCCTGTCCTCACAGTCATTCAAGAGTCCCTCTGCATTATGTAGTCTGCTTAGGATTGACTTTAGCCCAGTTTTTATCCCATCCATTGAGTTTTCTGATACTATTGTGTTCTTCTTTAGAGTTTCTCTTCCCCCTTTCTGGTATTCTGCCTTTTGTGATTCTGAGGCACTGTGGTTCATCAGTGTTTTCCTCACCTCCATTTTCAGAGCTTGCTCTGGTATCATTTTGCCGTCTAGTTGTTTGAAAGCTTATTTTTTGGGCCTTCAATCTCTTTGGAACTGAAAATGGTACTTCCTGTTTCTTTTACTATACTTCTTTTACTCTACAGGTCAGGTACTATCATGTATCTAATTTAGACTTTTAGGGCTTGGTTAAGTGCAAACTTTAGACTCTTTGGTGTACGCAATTCCATGGTATTTCTGTGAGGACAATTTTCCCTAGACCTTGATGCCATGCCCTTTTCCTGTGTGTGTTGTCTGGTATATCTGTAAATCCTGGTGTTGCCTTGGTTGTGATGAATACACCATACTGTTTCAGTTAGTAGAACCTCATTTTTATTACACTAATCTCACAATTCTGAAAGGGCACAGGGCACTTCCTCTAGTGGGAATGAAGTTTCTATAGGTTTTCATCTCTGCATTCTTCTGTATGTCATTTTGAAGTGTCTCCAAAACAGCCAACATAGAGTGCGCTTGTACTTTCTACTGCCATGGGAATGTCCCAATTTACCAGTTCTTCCCAGAGCTTCTCTGTCTACAGAAACACCAGTGGAAGCATATGTATGGATGTCATACTTCAGGGCCTGCTGGGATGATCCCGCAGACCGACCAATGTGTCCTCGGTGCAGTACCCTGTCAGTGCCGTCCAAAATGTAGCATCTGCATTTGGGTGATAATGCTGTAAGAAATGCTTCACCTTCACATGCTGTGGACTTTGACCACTCTTCCTAGTCCTCTCATTCTTGAGTAATGGGTTCACGATAGCAACCACAGAGCTGTTCCGCATCCTCTGCCTCAAACCAGACTGTAATCCCAATCCAGGTTATGAATGTAGCAGATCCTAAGTCTTTTAATACTGATTTCAAACCCAACGCCCCCTGGAACCCTCAGTCCAGATGCATGATACCTCTGATTGAGCCCCACACGTGCTCTATTGGCAAAATGTCAAATTGGACCCTGGTCCTGCAGATGCAGTGGATGTGGCCATAGGACATATCGATAAACTCAACCTCACGCGCCAGTGCGGTTGCTGTCTCACTGAGGTCACAGTTCTCTTTGCTCTCTTGAAAGTACCCACCAAAACACACAACGCACTCTAGATCCCTGAGTTGTGCGAGAGCCATCATCCGTAGCCCCACCCCTCTTTTTCCGCTGCCTCTGCTAGCTCAGATTTGGCAGCTCGGAACGTGGTCTCAGATTCAATTGTGGGGATATCTTGAGCTGATTTCTTTGAGTTCTGTCAGCCAAGCATCTGCTGTGCACTCTGCTAACACTCAGCACATCACCTTCAATCCCATGCCTGCTGCCTGCTTGAGAGTGAGCTTCCAAGGAAAACAGAGTTTCACCTTTGATGCTCCATTACCAGAGGTCAGATCCTGCACTGGTTTCCATTCTCTACTTTGCCTTTTCCTGCTTCCAGGTTTTCTGAGGCCTCATCCTGTCTTTGGAAGTAACAGACCACTCTTAGGAAAGTGTCCTTGCCAAGGGCTGGGTGAGTGGGTGTTTACAATATTTTGTGTATGGTAGCTAGTGAGAGCAGTTTGCACTGGCTCTCTTCCTAATGGGCATCGACAAATCAACACTTTTCACAAATAATTCACAGAAATTGGATATTTGTTTCGCTCCGTTTTCTTTACAGCCATCGTCGGAGTGTTTTTCTGAAGACCCCAGCTTTGACCTTATGTTGATAAGGCAGTTGCAGTCTTTAAGAAAGTTAACAGTATCGAATTACATGTTTTGGGATTTATATGAAAGTGAAGTTAGATTTTGAAAATTACCAAACCAACCTAGAAGCCAGACTTGACAATTTCTGTAAGATTTTGTCAGCTCTAAGGAATAAACAGACAGTCTCAATGTAAAATAGCAGTCCAAAAGTTTGAAGGGGACATGCCAACTCTTTTCTCTTGAAGCCTCCAACAACAAAAGGAACAATGAAATACCTATTGGAACCATGAAATAACCCCCATCCTGGGTTTCCCTTGTGCACCTGGTGCCCTTTATTCCCAATGACACATACAAGGCTATGTTGGCATTTCAAGGGGTAACATTCCTCTCTAGGAATAGACAAGAAAATCTAAACAGAATATACACATTTAGGCTTGACTCCAAAAGCACCTAGAGGCATTTAACTATGAGAAACCTGCTGCAGCTATGCTAGGCTATTGAGAACCAGGTGCTCTTCTATCAGTGCTGAGAAGGCTTAATCATCCGATCATGTTGGGTAAAGGAATTTAACACAACCAAGTCTGCACCTCCAAGATATAGTGCACCCGGGGCTTGACGGAAGTGAATGACTGTCCACATAACCTGTGTCTTTAATGTGTTTCGTGACTTTTACAGTTCAGTTCACTATCTGACTTCTAATATTTTCCTGTACTGTCTTGAAAAACTGAGGCCTAATACATATTCAAGTTCATTCAAAGATTCCCCTCACTTCCCACACTCCTTTCAGCCTAAAGAATACATAACCCCAGCATTTCCTGAATCTAGGGGAAGGTCATCATTTCTTTGTGTGAGCTAAGTATTCAATTCCTATCTATTTTAGTCGAGAGTATTTGACCTTTAAGGAGTTCACTGTTGTTCACCGAGTGTGAAGGAGGAGGAACTCTGATTCTAGTAGGGGCTTGCTCTCCTCCTACTGGATTCATTGCAGCTCAGGTTCTGATCCTTTGAAATGGATGCCTGAGTGGAGTGGAGGGAAGAGCATGTGATTGATAGCTAGGCACAAACGTGGGAATAGGCTTACCTGGGCTTGGTGCATTTCGATAGGAATGATTTTTAAACGCCCTTTGGGATGTGTGGAATCTCACGACGTCTTCCATGAACACGAGCGCTTTTATCATCTCTGCCATCTCTTCTCTTTTAGACGTCAGGAATCTTGGACCCGTTCTTGGAGCAGGGAATCGAGTAACTTTCTCAAGGGCACGTTGACTCTCCGTATGACTCTTTCTGCCAGTATCAGCGAGGTTCAGTAGGTCTCATGAATGTCTTTCGAGCCTGGTATGCTCTAGAGATGTCTCCATGCCGATATTCTCCACTGTAGCAGAACAACTTTCATCAATGTGTTCGCACATCTCCTCAATCCATGCAGCCAGTTTTTCTGCCAGCTTCTCTTCGTGTCTCCCATGAAGTCGACGTCAACAGGACTGGGCAAGTCTGAAAATACCTCGGAGCCTCACCAGTAAGCTGATGACAGGCAGATCTTCCACTGTCTGCCCTTTCAGATTCTGGAAACTGCCCCGTGAACTCAGGTCTCTGGGCAGCAGCAGTATCTCGAACTTACTCAGCTTCCCGAACAAAAGACCTAAGCCAATCTCCACATAGGGCAGCAGACCCACCATCAAACTGATCCACCCACAGAATTCTGCCCAGTTACCTTGGATCCACCAGCCGCAACAAGCCTCGTGGTACACACAAACTTTCCACCTGGAATCCAACCGGTAACTGCCATCCCCAGTGGTTGATGCATCAAGTGCGTGTTGGGGGTGATGCTGCATTAGACGAGAGTTTCCTAAGGGAAATGTGATTCTATCCACAAGGGTCCCATGGTCCTTTTCTCTTCCCTCTTTCCTTTTGTTCAGATCTGTATACACAGTACAAACGGAGGGAAGAGTGTCCATGTTCAGTTTATGGATTCACACCTATTTAAACTTTCTAAGAGTTCACAGTACACAGAGACCCACTCAAGGAAACTCATGTTTGTGTAATATCCATTCACCCAGATTACATATCCGTCTGTTGCTTTCTGCTGAAACACCCACACTCTCAGAACATGGATCCATTGTTTTCATGGGGGCTGAAATTCCTAGAAATGAAACCAATCCCAACGTGCACTTTCCTGTCTGTCTCTTTTGCTCTTAGTAGAGTTTTGCAGAGCTACTTGTCTTTGTTATAGGCTTATGCCATTTCTTCTCTACGTAGGGTAGAATAAGGCATTCGTTCATCCTGTTGGAAGACTTGTAAGTCTATGTCCCGTTCTATGTCCCACTCTTATTCAAAACCGTATTTTGGGTTGGCTCACGATATGCACTTCTGGATCAGTATCTATGAATAGTCGTGCTCGCGTGTGTTTTTGGAATACAAGTGTGTTGAGTACATGCTAACAGCGATAATAGGTCGATGCGTGCTGAAGGAACCTTGACATCACTTTGAGTATTTTGTCTTGAATAATCATGGTTGTTTGGTATATGTCAGCCAACTGTAACCTTTTGGTGCTTGTTTGTTTGTCTGATTGTTTTGCAAACACATTAGGCCATGCATCTATCCTTTTGCTTCAGACAGACAGTCACGTAAGCTGATTCACTTAAGATACTGCTTAAAATCAACTATGATTTCCTGCTACTCTCTCCCATCTTTAGGATTTTGATGTCCTCCTTGCCTTCTTCTTCTTACTTCTTTGCAACTCAGGCTCTTCTTGCATTTGCAATAATGGTTTTGTTATTTCCATTTCATCTTGCTACTTTTCTACTCAGGGTAGGATTCTCAATTTTTGTTTTAGGATCAGTCTCAAACTGCTGAATTCTTTTAAGGTTTGCCTGTCAGTGAAATTCCCTAGCTCTGCCGTTGTTATAAACGGCGGTCATTTGGCATAGGCTACCCTAGATTGCAGCTTTTTCTCATTCAGGATATGGTCTATGTCCTGGCACTCCTCCCCGTGCTGCAAAACTTCTGCCGAGATATGAGCTGAAACCCCTCTGGAGGTTCTGTCGTGACTAAGTTGCTTTCCTCGAGGTGCATTTTACATCACTGGGATGATCATGAAATTTGTTTATTTGAATTGTACAGCTGCTTGTTGGTCTATTGGTATTCCGCCTCTTTTGGATGCTGTGTACTTCCAGAATTCGTATAGATGATACTTTCTTGGCTTTCAGCAAGTTTCATTCTGATTTTTCTACAAATTCCTTTTCAGAATTTATTATTTTATCTCTTGCTTTTCCATTTGGGAATCCTATGAGTCCTATTCTTACCTGCTTTGTCTTAACCCAGGATTCAACAGTGATGTTAGCATTGATTTGCACTTGCTTATCTGTGTCTTCTTCTGATCGAGGGATTTCTGTTCCCCTGTCCTCACAGTCATTCAAGAGTCCCTCTGCATTATGTAGTCTGCTTAGGATTGACTTTAGCCCAGTTTTTATCCCATCCATTGAGTTTTCTGATACTATTGTGTTCTTCTTTAGAGTTTCTCTTCCCCCTTTCTGGTATTCTGCCTTTTGTGATTCTGAGGCACTGTGGTTCATCAGTGTTTTCCTCACCTCCATTTTCAGAGCTTGCTCTGGTATCATTTTGCCGTCTAGTTGTTTGAAAGCTTATTTTTTGGGCCTTCAATCTCTTTGGAACTGAAAATGGTACTTCCTGTTTCTTTTACTATACTTCTTTTACTCTACAGGTCAGGTACTATCATGTATCTAATTTAGACTTTTAGGGCTTGGTTAAGTGCAAACTTTAGACTCTTTGGTGTACGCAATTCCATGGTATTTCTGTGAGGACAATTTTCCCTAGACCTTGATGCCATGCCCTTTTCCTGTGTGTGTTGTCTGGTATATCTGTAAATCCTGGTGTTGCCTTGGTTGTGATGAACACACCATACTGTTTCAGTTAGTAGAACCTCATTTTTATTACACTAATCTCACAATTCTGAAAGGGCACAGGGCACTTCCTCTAGTGGGAATGAAGTTTCTATAGGTTTTCATCTCTGCATTCTTCTGTATGTCATTTTGAAGTGTCTCCAAAACAGCCAACATAGAGTGCGCTTGTACTTTCTACTGCCATGGGAATGTCCCAATTTACCAGTTCTTCCCAGAGCTTCTCTGTCTACAGAAACACCAGTGGAAGCATATGTATGGATGTCATACTTCAGGGCCTGCTGGGATGATCCGGCAGACTGACCAATGTGTCCTCGGTGCAGTACCCTGTCAGTGCCGTCAAAAATGAAGCATCTGCATTTGGGTGATAATGCTGTAAGAAATGCTTCATCTTCTCATGCTGTGGACTTGGACCACTCTTCCTAGTCCTCTCATTCTTGAGTAATGGGTTCACGAAAGCAACCACAGAGCTGTTCCGCATCCTCTGCCTCAAACCAGACTGTATTCCCAATCCAGGTTATGAATGTAGCAGATCCTAAATCTTTTAATACTGATTTCAAACCCAACGCCCCCTGGAACCCTCAGTCCAGATGCATGATACCTCTGATTGAGCCCCACACGTGCTCTATTGGCAAAATGTCAAATTGGACCCTGGTCCTGCAGATGCAGTGGATGTGGCCATAGGACATATCGATAAACTCAACCTCACGCGCCAGTGCGGTTGCTGTCTCACTGAGGTCACAGTTCTCTTTGCTCTCTTGAAAGTACCCACCAAAACACACAACGCACTCTAGATCCCTGAGTTGTGCGAGAGCCATCATCCGTAGCCCCACCCCTCTTTTTCCGCTGCCTCTGCTAGCTCAGATTTGGCAGCTCGGAACGTGGTCTCAGATTCAATTGTGGGGATATCTTGAGCTGATTTCTTTGAGTTCTGTCAGCCAAGCATCTGCTGTGCACTCTGCTAACACTCAGCACATCACCTTCAATCCCATGCCTGCTGCCTGCTTGAGAGTGTGCTTCCAAGGAAAACAGAGTTTCACCTTTGATGCTCCATTACCAGAGGTCAGATCCTGCACTGGTTTCCATTCTCTACTTTGCCTTTTCCTGCTTCCAGGTTTTCTGAGGCCTCATCCTGTCTTTGGAAGTAACAGACCACTCTTAGGAATGTGTCCTTGCCAAGGGCTGGGTGAGTGTGTGTTTACAATATTTTGTGTATGGTAGCTAGTGAGAGCAGTTTGCACTGGTTCTCTTCCTACTGGGCATCGACAAATCAACACTTTTCACAAATAATTCACAGAAATTGGATATTTGTTTCGCTCCGTTTTCTTTACAGCCATCGTCGGAGTGTTTTTCTGAAGACCCCAGCTTTGACCTTATGTTGATAAGGCAGTTGCAGTCTTTAAGAAAGTTAACAGTATCGAATTACATGTTTTGGGATTTATATGAAAGTGAAGTTAGATTTTGAAAATTACCAAACCAACCTAGAAGCCAGACTTGACAATTTCTGTAAGATTTTGTCAGCTCTAAGGAATAAACAGACAGTCTCAATGTAAAATAGCAGTCCAAAAGTTTGAAGGGGACATGCCAACTCTTTTCTCTTGAAGCCTCCAACAACAAAAGGAACAATGAAATACCTATTGGAACCATGAAATAACCCCCATCCTGGGTTTCCCTTGTGCACCTGGTGCCCTTTACTCCCAATGACAGATACTAGGCTATGTTGGAATTTCAAGGGGTAACATTCCTCTCTAGGAATATACAAGAAAATCTAAACAGAATATACACATTTAGGCTTGACTCCAAAAGCACCTAGAGGCATTTAACTATGAGAAACCTGCTGCAGCTATGCTAGGCTATTGAGAACCAGGTGCTCTTCTATCAGTGCTGAGAAGGCTTAATCATCCGATCATGTTGGGTAAAGCAATTTAACACAACCAAGTCTGCACCTCCAAGATATAGTGCACCCGGGGCTTGACGGAAGTGAATGACTGTCCACATAACCTGTGTCTTTAATGTGTTTGGTGACTTTTACAGTTCAGTTCACTATCTGACTTCTAATATTTTCCTGTACTGTCTTGAAAAACTGAGGCCTAATACATATTCAAGTTCATTCAAAGATTCCCCTCACTTCCCACACTCCTTTCAGCCTAAAGAATACATAACCCCAGCATTTCCTGAATCTAGGGGAAGGTCATCATTTCTTTGTGTGAGCTAAGTATTCAATTCCTATCTATTTTAGTCGAGAGTATTTGACCTTTAAGGAGTTCACTGTTGTTCACCGAGTGTGAAGGAGGAGGAACTCTGATTCTAGTAGGGGCTTGCTCTCCTCCTACTGGATTCATTGCAGCTCAGGTTCTGATCCTTTGAAATGGATGCCTGAGTGGAGTGGAGGGAAGAGCATGTGATTGATAGCTAGGCACAAACGTGGGAATAGGCTTACCTGGGCTTGGTGCATTTCGATAGGAATGATTCTTAAATGCCCTTTGGGATGTGTGGAATCTCACGACGTCTTCCAAGAACACGAGCGCTTTTATCATCTCTGCCATCTCTTCTCTTTTAGACGTCAGGAATCTTGGACCCGTTCTTGGAGCAGGGAATCGAGTAACTTTCTCAAGGGCACGTTGACTCTCCGTATGACTCTTTCTGCCAGTATCAGCGAGGTTCAGTAGGTCTCATGAATGTCTTTCGAGCCTGGTATGCTCTAGAGATGTCTCCATGCCGATATTCTCCACTGTAGCAGAACAACTTTCATCAATGTGTTCGCACATCTCCTCAATCCATGCAGCCAGTTTTTCTGCCAGCTTCTCTTCGTGTCTCCCATGAAGTCGACGTCAACAGGACTGGGCAAGTCTGAAAATACCTCGGAGCCTCACCAGTAAGCTGATGACAGGCAGATCTTCCACTGTCTGCCCTTTCAGATTCTGGAAACTGCCCCGTGAACTCAGGTCTCTGGGCAGCAGCAGTATCTCGAACTTACTCAGCTTCCCGAACAAAAGACCTAAGCCAATCTCCACATAGGGCAGCAGACACACCATCAAACTGATCCACCCACAGAATTCTGCCCAGTTACCTTGGATCCACCAGCCGCAACAAGCCTCGTGGTACACACCAACTTTCCACCTGGAATCCAACCGGTAACTGCCATCCCCAGTGGTTGATGCATCAAGTGCGTGTTGGGGGTGATGCTGCATCAGACGAGAGTTTCCTAAGGGAAATGTGATTCTATCCACAAGGGTCCCATGGTCCTTTTCTCTTCCCTCTTTCCTTTTGTTCAGATCTGTATACACAGTACAAACGGAGGGAAGAGTGTCCATGTTCAGTTTATGGATTCACACCTATTTAAACTTTCTAAGAGTTCACAGTACACAGAGACCCACTCAAGGAAACTCATGTTTGTGTAATATCCATTCACCCAGATTACATATCCGTCTGTTGCTTTCTGCTGAAACACCCACACTCTCAGAACATGGATCCATTGGTTTCATGGGGGCTGAAATTCCTAGAAATGAAACCAATCCCAACGTGCACTTTCCTGTCTGTCTCTTTTGCTCTTAGTAGAGTTTTGCAGAGCTACTTGTCTTTGTTATAGGCTTATGCCATTTCTTCTCTACGTAGGGTAGAATAAGGCATTCGTTCATCCTGTTGGAAGACTTGTAAGTCTATGTCCCGTTCTATGTCCCACTCTTATTCAAAACCGTCATTTGGGTTGGCTCACGATATGCACTTCTGGATCAGTATCTATGAATAGTCATGCTCGCGTCTGTTTTTGGAATACAAGTGTGTTGAGTACATGCTAACAGCGATAATAGGTCGATGCGTGCTGAAGGAACCTTGACATCACTTTGAGTATTTTGTCTTGAATAATCATGGTTGTTTGGTATATGTCAGCCAACTGTAACCTTTTGGTGCTTGTTTGTTTGTCTGATTGTTTTGCAAACACATTAGGCCATGCATCTATCCTTTTGCTTCAGACAGACAGTCACGTAAGCTGATTCACTTAAGATACTGCTTAAAATCAACTATGATTTCCTGCTACTCTCTCCCATCTTTAGGATTTTGATGTCCTCCTTGCCTTCTTCTTCTTACTTCTTTGCAACTCAGGCTCTTCTTGCATTTGCAATAATGGTTTTGTTATTTCCATTTCATCTTGCTACTTTTCTACTCAGGGTAGGATTCTCAATTTTTGTTTTAGGATCAGTCTCAAACTGCTGAATTCTTTTAAGGTTTGCCTGTCAGTGAAATTCCCTAGCTCTGCCGTTGTTATAAACGGCGGTCATTTGGCATAGGCTACCCTAGATTGCAGCTTTTTCTCATTCAGGATATGGTCTATGTCCTGGCACTCCTCCCCGTGCTGCAAAACTTCTGCCGAGATATCAGCTGAAACCCCTCTGGAGGTTCTGTTGTGACTAAGTTGCTTTCCTCGAGGTGCATTTTACATCACTGGGATGATCATGAAATTTGTTTATTTGAATTGTACAGCTGCTTGTTGGTCTATTGGTATTCCGCCTCTTTTGGATGCTGTGTACTTCCAGAATTCGTATAGATGATACTTTCTTGGCTTTCAGCAAGTTTCATTCTGATTTTTCTACAAATTCCTTTTCAGAATTTATTATTTTATCTCTTGCTTTTCCATTTGGGAATCCTATGAGTCCTATTCTTACCTGCTTTGTCTTAACCCAGGATTCAACAGTGATGTTAGCGTTGGTTTGCACTTGCTTATCTGTGTCTTCTTCTGATCGAGGGATTTCTGTTCCCCTGTCCTCACAGTCATTCAAGAGTCCCTCTGCATTATGTAGTCTGCTTAGGATTGACTTTAGCCCAGTTTTTATCCCATCCATTGAGTTTTCTGATACTATTGTGTTCTTCTTTAGAGTTTCTCTTCCCCCTTTCTGGTATTCTGCCTTTTGTGATTCTGAGGCACTGTGGTTCATCAGTGTTTTCCTCACCTCCATTTTCAGAGCTTGCTCTGGTATCATTTTGCCGTCTAGTTGTTTGAAAGCTTATTTTTTGGGCCTTCAATCTCTTTGGAACTGAAAATGGTACTTCCTGTTTCTTTTACTATACTTCTTTTACTCTACAGGTCAGGTACTATCATGTATCTAATTTAGACTTTTAGGGCTTGGTTAAGTGCAAACTTTAGACTCTTTGGTGTACGCAATTCCATGGTATTTCTGTGAGGACAATTTTCCCTAGACCTTGATGCCATGCCCTTTTCCTGTGTGTGTTGTCTGGTATATCTGTAAATCCTGGTGTTGCCTTGGTTGTGATGAATACACCATACTGTTTCAGTTAGTAGAACCTCATTTTTATTACACTAATCTCACAATTCTGAAAGGGCACAGGGCACTTCCTCTAGTGGGAATGAAGTTTCTATAGGTTTTCATCTCTGCATTCTTCTGTATGTCATTTTGAAGTGTCTCCAAAACAGCCAACATAGAGTGCGCTTGTACTTTCTACTGCCATGGGAATGTCCCAATTTACCAGTTCTTCCCAGAGCTTCTCTGTCTACAGAAACACCAGTGGAAGCATATGTATGGATGTCATACTTCAGGGCCTGCTGGGATGATCCCGCAGACCGACCAATGTGTCCTCGGTGCAGTACCCTGTCAGTGCCGTCCAAAATGTAGCATCTGCATTTGGGTGATAATGCTGTAAGAAATGCTTCAACTTCTCATGCTGTGGACTTTGACCACTCTTCCTAGTCCTCTCATTCTTGAGTAATGGGTTCACGAAAGCAACCACAGAGCTGTTCTGCATCCTCTGCCTCAAACCAGACTGTAATCCCAATCCAGGTTATGAATGTAGCAGATCCTAAGTCTTTTAATACTGATTTCAAACCCAACGCCCCCTGGAACCCTCAGTCCAGATGCATGATACCTCTGATTGAGCCCCACACGTGCTCTATTGGCAAAATGTCAAATTGGACCCTGGTCCTGCAGATGCAGTGGATGTGGCCATAGGACATATCGATAAACTCAACCTCACGCGCCAGTGCGGTTGCTGTCTCACTGAGGTCACAGTTCTCTTTGCTCTCTTGAAAGTACCCACCAAAACACACAACGCACTCTAGATCCCTGAGTTGTGCGAGAGCCATCATCCGTAGCCCCACCCCTCTTTTTCCGCTGCCTCTGCTAGCTCAGATTTGGCAGCTCGGAACGTGGTCTCAGATTCAATTGTGGGGATATCTTGAGCTGATTTCTTTGAGTTCTGTCAGCCAAGCATCTGCTGTGCACTCTGCTAACACTCAGCACATCACCTTCAATCCCATGCCTGCTGCCTGCTTGAGAGTGAGCTTCCAAGGAAAACAGAGTTTCACCTTTGATGCTCCATTACCAGAGGTCAGATCCTGCACTGGTTTCCATTCTCTACTTTGCCTTTTCCTGCTTCCAGGTTTTCTGAGGCCTCATCCTGTCTTTGGAAGTAACAGACCACTCTTAGGAAAGTGTCCTTGCCAAGGGCTGGGTGAGTGGGTGTTTACAATATTTTGTGTATGGTAGCTAGTGAGAGCAGTTTGCACTGGCTCTCTTCCTAATGGGCATCGACAAATCAACACTTTTCACAAATAATTCACAGAAATTGGATATTTGTTTCGCTCCGTTTTCTTTACAGCCATCGTCGGAGTGTTTTTCTGAAGACGCCAGCTTTGACCTTATGTTGATAAGGCAGTTGCAGTCTTTAAGAAAGTTAACAGTATCGAATTACATGTTTTGGGATTTATATGAAAGTGAAGTTAGATTTTGAAAATTACCAAACCAACCTAGAAGCCAGACTTGACAATTTCTGTAAGATTTTGTCAGCTCTAAGGAATAAACAGACAGTCTCAATGTAAAATAGCAGTCCAAAAGTTTGAAGGGGACATGCCAACTCTTTTCTCTTGAAGCCTCCAACAACAAAAGGAACAATGAAATACCTATTGGAACCATGAAATAACCCCCATCCTGGGTTTCCCTTGTGCACCTGGTGCCCTTTATTCCCAATGACACATACAAGGCTATGTTGGCATTTCAAGGGGTAACATTCCTCTCTAGGAATAGACAAGAAAATCTAAACAGAATATACACATTTAGGCTTGACTCCAAAAGCACCTAGAGGCATTTAACTATGAGAAACCTGCTGCAGCTATGCTAGGCTATTGAGAACCAGGTGCTCTTCTATCAGTGCTGAGAAGGCTTAATCATCCGATCATGTTGGGTAAAGCAATTTAACACAACCAAGTCTGCACCTCCAAGATATAGTGCACCCGGGGCTTGACGGAAGTGAATGACTGTCCACATAACCTGTGTCTTTAATGTGTTTGGTGACTTTTACAGTTCAGTTCACTATCTGACTTCTAATATTTTCCTGTACTGTCTTGAAAAACTGAGGCCTAATACATATTCAAGTTCATTCAAAGATTCCCCTCACTTCCCACACTCCTTTCAGCCTAAAGAATACATAACACCAGCATTTCCTGAATCTAGGGGAAGGTCATCATTTCTTTGTGTGAGCTAAGTATTCAATTCCTATCTATTTTAGTCGAGAGTATTTGACCTTTAAGGAGTTCACTGTTGTTCACCGAGTGTGAAGGAGGAGGAACTCTGATTCTAGTAGGGGCTTGCTCTCCTCCTACTGGATTCATTGCAGCTCAGGTTCTGATCCTTTGAAATGGATGCCTGAGTGGAGTGGAGGGAAGAGCATGTGATTGATAGCTAGGCACAAACGTGGGAATAGGCTTACCTGGGCTTGGTGCATTTCGATAGGAATGATTCTTAAATGCCCTTTGGGATGTGTGGAATCTCACGACGTCTTCCAAGAACACGAGTGCTTTTATCATCTCTGCCATCTCTTCTCTTTTACACGTCAGGAATCTTGGACCCGTTCTTGGAGCAGGGAATCGAGTAACTTTCTCAAGGGCACGTTGACTCTCCGTATGACTCTTTCTGCCAGTATCAGCGAGGTTCAGTAGGTCTCATGAATGTCTTTCGAGCCTGGTATGCTCTAGAGATGTCTCCATGCCGATATTCTCCACTGTAGCAGAACAACTTTCATCAATGTGTTCGCACATCTCCTCAATCCATGCAGCCAGTTTTTCTGCCAGCTTCTCTTCGTGTCTCCCATGAAGTCGACGTCAACAGGACTGGGCAAGTCTGAAAATACCTCGGAGCCTCACCAGTAAGCTGATGACAGGCAGATCTTCCACTGTCTGCCCTTTCAGATTCTGGAAACTGCCCCGTGAACTCAGGTCTCTGGGCAGCAGCAGTATCTCGAACTTACTCAGCTTCCCGAACAAAAGACCTAAGCCAATCTCCACATAGGGCAGCAGACACACCATCAAACTGATCCACCCACAGAATTCTGCCCAGTTACCTTGGATCCACCAGCCGCAACAAGCCTCGTGGTACACACCAACTTTCCACCTGGAATCCAACCGGTAACTGCCATCCCCAGTGGTTGATGCATCAAGTGCGTGTTGGGGGTGATGCTGCATCAGACGAGAGTTTCCTAAGGGAAATGTGATTCTATCCACAAGGGTCCCATGGTTCTTTTCTCTTCCCTCATTCCTTTTGTTCAGATCTGTATACACAGTACAAACGGAGGGAAGAGTGTCCATGTTCAGTTTATGGATTCACACCTATTTAAACTTTCTAAGAGTTCACAGTACACAGAGACCCACTCAAGGAAACTCATGTTTGTGTAATATCCATTCACCCAGATTACATATCCGTCTGTTGCTTTCTGCTGAAACACCCACACTCTCAGAACATGGATCCATTGGTTTCATGGGGGCTGAAATTCCTAGAAATGAAATCAATCCCAACGTGCACTTTCCTGTCTGTCTCTTTTGCTCTTAGTAGAGTTTTGCAGAGCTACTTGTCTTTGTTATAGGCTTATGCCATTTCTTCTCTACGTAGGGTAGAATAAGGCATTCGTTCATCCTGTTGGAAGACTTGTAAGTCTATGTCCCGTTCTATGTCCCACTCTTATTCAAAACCGTCATTTGGGTTGGCTCACGATATGCACTTCTGGATCAGTATCTATGAATAGTCATGCTCGCGTCTGTTTTTGGAATACAAGTGTGTTGAGTACATGCTAACAGCGATAATAGGTCGATGCGTGCTGAAGGAACCTTGACATCACTTTGAGTATTTTGTCTTGAATAATCATGGTTGTTTGGTATATGTCAGCCAACTGTAACCTTTTGGTGCTTGTTTGTTTGTCTGATTGTTTTGCAAACACATTAGGCCATGCATCTATCCTTTTGCTTCAGACAGAGAGTCACGTAAGCTGATTCACTTAAGATACTGCTTAAAATCAACTATGATTTCCTGCTACTCTCTCCCATCTTTAGGATTTTGATGTCCTCCTTGCCTTCTTCTTACTTCTTTGCAACTCAGGCTCTTCTTGCATTTGCAATAATGGTTTTGTTATTTCCATTTCATCTTGCTACTTTTCTACTCAGGGTAGGATTCTCAATTTTTGTTTTAGGATCAGTCTCAAACTGCTGAATTCTTTTAAGGTTTGCCTGTCAGTGAAATTCCCTAGCTCTGCCGTTGTTATAAACGGCGGTCATTTGGCATAGGCTACCCTAGATTGCAGCTTTTTCTCATTCAGGATATGGTCTATGTCCTGGCACTCCTCCCCGTGCTGCAAAACTTCTGCCGAGATATGAGCTGAAACCCCTCTGGAGGTTCTGTTGTGACTAAGTTGCTTTCCTCGAGGTGCATTTTACATCACTGGGATGATCATGAAATTTGTTTATTTGAATTGTACAGCTGCTTGTTGGTCTATTGGTATTCCGCCTCTTTTGGATGCTGTGTACTTCCAGAATTCGTATAGATGATACTTTCTTGGCTTTCAGCAAGTTTCATTCTGATTTTTCTACAAATTCCTTTTCAGAATTTATTATTTTATCTCTTGCTTTTCCATTTGGGAATCCTATGAGTCCTATTCTTACCTGCTTTGTCTTAACCCAGGATTCAACAGTGATGTTAGCGTTGGTTTGCACTTGCTTATCTGTGTCTTCTTCTGATCGAGGGATTTCTGTTCCCCTGTCCTCACAGTCATTCAAGAGTCCCTCTGCATTATGTAGTCTGCTTAGGATTGACTTTAGCCCAGTTTTTATCTCATCCATTGAGTTTTCTGATACTATTGGGTTCTTCTTTAGAGTTTCTCTTCCCCCTTTCTGGTATTCTGCCTTTTGTGATTCTGAGGCACTGTGGTTCATCAGTGTTTTCCTCACCTCCATTTTCAGAGCTTGCTCTGGTATCATTTTGCCGTCTAGTTTTTGAAAGCTTATTTTTTGGGCCTTCAATCTCTTTGGAACTGAAAATGGTACTTCCTGTTTCTTTTACTATACTTCTTTTACTCTACAGGTCAGGTACTATCATGTATCTAATTTAGACTTTTAGGGCTTGGTTAAGTGCAAACTTTAGACTCTTTGGTGTACGCAATTCCATGGTATTTCTGTGAGGACAATTTTCCCTAGACCTTGATGCCATGCCCTTTTCCTGTGTGTGTTGTCTGGTATATCTGTAAATCCTGGTGATGCCTTGGTTGTGATGAACACACCATACTGTTTCAGTTAGTAGAACCTCATTTTTATTACACTAATCTCACAATTCTGAAAGGGCACAGGGCACTTCCTCTAGTGGGAATGAAGTTTCTATAGGTTTTCAGCTCTGCATTCTTCTGTATGTCATTTTGAAGTGTCTCCAAAACAGCCAACATAGAGTGCGCTTGTACTTTCTACTGCCATGGGAATGTCCCAATTTACCAGTTCTTCCCAGAGCTTCTCTGTCTACAGAAACACCAGTGGAAGCATATGTATGGATGTCATACTTCAGGGCCTGCTGGGATGATCCGGCAGACTGACCAATGTGTCCTCGGTGCAGTACCCTGTCAGTGCCGTCCAAAATGAAGCATCTGCATTTGGGTGATAATGCTGTAAGAAATGCTTCATCTTCTCATGCTGTGGACTAGGACCACTCTTCCTAGTCCTCTCATTCTTGAGTAATGGGTTCACGAAAGCAACCACAGAGCTGTTCCGCATCCGCTGCCTCAAACCAGACTGTATTCCCAATCCAGGTTATGAATGTAGCAGATCCTAAATCTTTTAATACTGATTTCAAACCCAACGCCCCCTGGAACCCTCAGTCCAGATGCATGATACCTCTGATTGAGCCCCACACGTGCTCTATTGGCAAAATGTCAAATTGGACCCTGGTCCTGCAGATGCAGTGGATGTGGCCATAGGACATATCGATAAACTCAACCTCACGCGCCAGTGCGGTTGCTGTCTCACTGAGGTCACAGTTCTCTTTGCTCTCTTGAAAGTACCCACCAAAACACACAACGCACTCTAGATCCCTGAGTTGTGCGAGAGCCATCATCCATAGCCCCACCCCTCTTTTTCCGCTGCCTCTGCTAGCTCAGATTTGGCAGCTCGGAACGTGGTCTCAGATTCAATTGTGGGGATATCTTGAGCTGATTTCTTTGAGTTCTGTCAGCCAAGCATCTGCTGTGCACTCTGCTAACACTCAGCACATCACCTTCAATCCCATGCCTGCTGCCTGCTTGAGAGTGTGCTTCCAAGGAAAACAGAGTTTCACCTTTGATGCTCCATTACCAGAGGTCAGATCCTGCACTGGTTTCCATTCTCTACTTTGCCTTTTCCTGCTTCTAGGTTTCCTGAGGCCTCATCCTGTCTTTGGAAGTAACAGACCACTCTTAGGAAAGTGTCCTTGCCAAGGGCTGGGTGAGTGGGTGTTTACAATATTTTGTGTATGGTAGCTAGTGAGAGCAGTTTGCACTGGTTCTCTTCCTACTGGGCATCGACAAATCAACACTTTTCACAAATAATTCACAGAAATTGGATATTTGTTTCGCTCCGTTTTCTTTACAGCCATCGTCGGAGTGTTTTTCTGAAGACCCCAGCTTTGACCTTATGTTGATAAGGCAGTTGCAGTCTTTAAGAAAGTTAACAGTATCGAATTACATGTTTTGGGATTTATATGAAAGTGAAGTTAGATTTTGAAAATTACCAAACAAACCTAGAATCCAGACTTGACAATTTCTGTAAGATTTTGTCAGCTCTAAGGAATAAACAGACAGTCTCAATGTAAAATAGCAGTCCAAAAGTTTGAAGGGGACATGCCAACTCTTTTCTCTTGAAGCCTCCAACAACAAAAGGAACAATGAAATACCTATTGGAACCATGAAATAACCCCCATCCTGGGTTTCCCTTGTGCACCTGGTGCCCTTTACTCCCAATGACACATACTAGGCTATGTTGGCATTTCAAGGGGTAACATTCCTCTCTAGGAATATACAAGAAAATCTAAACAGAATATACACATTTAGGCTTGACTCCAAAAGCACCTAGAGGCCTTTAACTATGAGAAACCTGCTGCAGCTATGCTAGGCTATTGAGAACCAGGTGCTCTTCTATCAGTGCTGAGAAGGCTTAATCATCCGATCATGTTGGGTAAAGCAATTTAACACAACCAAGTCTGCACCTCCAAGATATAGTGCACCCGGGGCTTGACGGAAGTGAATGACTGTCCACATAACCTGTGTCTTTAATGTGTTTGGTGACTTTTACAGTTCAGTTCACTATCTGACTTCTAATATTTTCCTGTACTGTCTTGAAAAACTGAGGCCTAATACATATTCAAGTTCATTCAAAGATTCCCCTCACTTCCCACACTCCTTTCAGCCTAAAGAATACATAACCCCAGCATTTCCTGAATCTAGGGGAAGGTCATCATTTCTTTGTGTGAGCTAAGTATTCAATTCCTATCTATTTTAGTCGAGAGTATTTGACCTTTAAGGAGTTCACTGTTGTTCACCGAGTGTGAAGGAGGAGGAACTCTGATTCTAGTAGGGGCTTGCTCTCCTCCTACTGGATTCATTGCAGCTCAGGTTCTGATCCTTTGAAATGGATGCCTGAGTGGAGTGGAGGGAAGAGCATGTGATTGATAGCTAGGCACAAACGTGGGAATAGGCTTACCTGGGCTTGGTGCATTTCGATTGGAATGATTCTTAAACGCCCCTTGGGATGTGTGGAATCTCACGACGTCTTCCATGAACACGAGCGCTTTTATCATCTCTGCCATCTCTTCTCTTTTACACGTCAGGAATCTTGGACCCGTTCTTGGAGCAGGGAATCGAGTAACTTTCTCAAGGGCACGTTGACTCTCCGTATGACTCTTTCTGCCAGTATCAGCGAGGTTCAGTAGGTCTCATGAATGTCTTTCGAGCCTGGTATGCTCTAGAGATGTCTCCATGCCGATATTCTCCACTGTAGCAGAACAACTTTCATCAATGTGTTCGCACATCTCCTCAATCCATGCAGCCAGTTTTTCTGCCAGCTTCTCTTCGTGTCTCCCATGAAGTCGACGTCAACAGGACTGGGCAAGTCTGAAAATACCTCGGAGCCTCACCAGTAAGCTGATGACAGGCAGATCTTCCACTGTCTGCCCTTTCAGATTCTGGAAACTGCCCCGTGAACTCAGGTCTCTGGGCAGCAGCAGTATCTCGAACTTACTCAGCTTCCCGAACAAAAGACCTAAGCCAATCTCCACATAGGGCAGCAGACACACCATCAAACTGATCCACCCACAGAATTCTGCCCAGTTACCTTGGATCCACCAGCCGCAACAAGCCTCGTGGTACACACCAACATTCCACCTGGAATCCAACCGGTAACTGCCATCCCCAGTGGTTGATGCATCAAGTGCGTGTTGGGGGTGATGCTGCATTAGACGAGAGTTTCCTAAGGGAAATGTGATTCTATCCACAAGGGTCCCATGGTCCTTTTCTCTTCCCTCTTTCCTTTTGTTCAGATCTGTATACACAGTACAAACGGAGGGAAGAGTGTCCATGTTCAGTTTATGGATTCACACCTATTTAAACTTTCTAAGAGTTCACAGTACACAGAGACCCACTCAAGGAAACTCATGTTTGTGTAATATCCGTTCACCCAGATTACATATCCGTCTGTTGCTTTCTGCTGAAACACCCACACTCTCAGAACATGGATCCATTTGTTTCATGGGGGCTGAAATTCCTAGAAATGAAATCAATCCCAACGTGCACTTTCCTGTCTGTCTCTTTTGCTCTTAGTAGAGTTTTGCAGAGCTACTTGTCTTTGTTATAGGCTTATGCCATTTCTTCTCTACGTAGGGTAGAATAAGGCATTCGTTCATCCTGTTGGAAGACTTGTAAGTCTATGTCCCGTTCTATGTCCCACTCTTATTCAAAACCGTCATTTGGGTTGGCTCACGATATGCACTTCTGGATCAGTATCTATGAATAGTCATGCTCGCGTCTGTTTTTGGAATACAAGTGTGTTGAGTACATGCTAACAGCGATAATAGGTCGATGCGTGCTGAAGGAACCTTGACATCACTTTGAGTATTTTGTCTTGAATAATCATGGTTGTTTGGTATATGTCAGCCAACTGTAACCTTTTGGTGCTTGTTTGTTTGTCTGATTGTTTTGCAAACACATTAGGCCATGCATCTATCCTTTTGCTTCAGACAGACAGTCACGTAAGCTGATTCACTTAAGATACTGCTTAAAATCAACTATGATTTCCTGCTACTCTCTCCCATCTTTAGGATTTTGATGTCCTCCTTGCCTTCTTCTTCTTACTTCTTTGCAACTCAGGCTCTTCTTGCATTTGCAATAATGGTTTTGTTATTTCCATTTCATCTTGCTACTTTTCTACTCAGGGTAGGATTCTCAATTTTTGTTTTAGGATCAGTCTCAAACTGCTGAATTCTTTTAAGGTTTGCCTGTCAGTGAAATTCCCTAGCTCTGCCGTTGTTATAAACGGCGGTCATTTGGCATAGGCTACCCTAGATTGCAGCTTTTTCTCATTCAGGATATGGTCTATGTCCTGGCACTCCTCCCCGTGCTGCAAAATTTCTGCCGAGATATCAGCTGAAACCCCTCTGGAGGTTCTGTTGTGACTAAGTTGCTTTCCTCGAGGTGCATTTTACACCACTGGGATGATCATGAAATTTGTTTATTTGAATTGTACAGCTGCTTGTTGGTCTATTGGTATTCCGCCTCTTTTGGATGCTGTGTACTTCCAGAATTCGTATAGATGATACTTTCTTGGCTTTCAGCAAGTTTCATTCTGATTTTTCTACAAATTCCTTTTCAGAATTTATTATTTTATCTCTTGCTTTTCCATTTGGGAATCCTATGAGTCCTATTCTTACCTGCTTTGTCTTAACCCAGGATTCAACAGTGATGTTAGCGTTGGTTTGCACTTGCTTATCTGTGTCTTCTTCTGATCGAGGGATTTCTGTTCCCCTGTCCTCACAGTCATTCAAGAGTCCCTCTGCATTATGTAGTCTGCTTAGGATTGACTTTAGCCCAGTTTTTATCTCATCCATTGAGTTTTCTGATACTATTGTTTTCTTCTTTATAGTTTCACTTCCCCGTTTCTGGTATTATGCCTTTTGTGATTCTGAGGCACTGTGGTTCATCAGTGTTTTCCTCACCTCCATTTTCAGAGCTTGCTCTGGTATCATTTTGCCGTCTAGTTGTTTGAAAGCTTATTTATTGGGCCTTCAATCTCTTTGGAACTGAAAATGGTACTTCCTGTTTCTTTTACTATACTTCTTTTACTCTACAGGTCAGGTACTATCATGTATCTAATTTAGACTTTTAGGGCTTGGTTAAGTGCAAACTTTAGACTCTTTGGTGTACGCAATTCCATGGTATTTCTGTGAGGACAATTTTCCCTAGACCTTGATGCCATGCCCTTTTCCTGTGTGTGTTGTCTGGTATATCTGTAAATCCTGGTGTTGCCTTGGTTGTGATGAACACACCATACTGTTTCAGTTAGTAGAACCTCATTTTTATTACACTAATCTCACAGTTCTGAAAGGGCACAGGGCACTTCCTCTAGTGGGAATGAAGCTTCTATAGGTTTTCAGCTCTGCATTCTTCTGTATGTCATTTTGAAGTGTCTCCAAAACAGCCAACATAGAGTGCACTTGTACTTTCTACTGCCATGGGAATGTCCCAATTTACCAGTTCTTCCCAGAGCTTCTCTGTCTACAGAAACACCAGTGGAAGCATATGTATGGATGTCATACTTCAGGGCCTGCTGGGATGATCCGGCAGACTGACCAATGTGTCCTCAGTGCAGAACCCTGTCAGTGCCGTCCAAAATGTAGCATCTGCATTTGGGTGATAATGCTGTAAGAAATGCTTCACCTTCTCATGCTGTGGACTTGGACCACTCTTCCTAGTCCTCTCATTCTTGAGTAAAGGGTTCACGAAAGCAACCACAGAGCTGTTCCGCATCCTCTGCCTCAAACCAGACTGTAATCCCAATCCAGGTTATGAATGTAGCAGATCCTAAATCTTTTAATACTGATTTCAAACCCAACGCCCCCTGGAACCCTCAGTCCAGATGCATGATACCTCTGATTGAGCCCCACACGTGCTCTATTGGCAAAATGTCAAATTGGACCCTGGTCCTGCAGATGCAGTGGATGTGGCCATAGGACATATCGATAAACTCAACCTCACGCGCCAGTGTGGTTGCTGTCTCACTGAGGTCACAGTTCTCTTTGCTCTCTTGAAAGTACCCACCAAAACACACAACGCACTCTAGATCCCTGAGTTGTGCGAGAGCCATCATCCTTAGCCCCACCCCTCTTTTTCCGCTGCCTCTGCTAGCTCAGATTTGGCAGCTCGGAACGTGGTCTCAGATTCAATTGTGGGGATATCTTGAGCTGATTTCTTTGAGTTCTGTCAGCCAAGCATCTGCTGTGCACTCTGCTAACACTCAGCACATCACCTTCAATCCCATGCCTGCTGCCTGCTTGAGAGAGTGCTCCAAGGAAAACAGAGTTTCACCTTTGATGCTCCATTAGCAGAGGTCAGATCCTGCACTGGTTTCCATTCTCTACTTTGCCTTTTCCTGCTTCCAGGTTTCCTGAGGCCTCATCCTGTCTTTGGAAGTAACAGACCACTCTTAGGAAAGTGTCCTTGCCAAGGGCTGGGTGAGTGGGTGTTTACAATATTTTGTGTATGGTAGCTAGTGAGAGCAGTTTGCACTGGTTCTCTTCCTACTGGGCATCGACAAATCAACACTTTTCACAAATAATTCACAGAAATTGGATATTTGTTTCGCTCCGTTTTCTTTACAGCCATCGTCGGAGTGTTTTTCTGAAGACCCCAGCTTTGACCTTATGTTGATAAGGCAGTTGCAGTCTTTAAGAAAGTTAACAGTATCGAATTACATGTTTTGGGATTTATATGAAAGTGAAGTTAGATTTTGAAAATTACCAAACCAACCTAGAAGCCAGACTTGACAATTTCTGTAAGATTTTGTCAGCTCTAAGGAATAAACAGACAGTCTCAATGTAAAATAGCAGTCCAAAAGTTTGAAGGGGACATGCCAACTCTTTTCTCTTGAAGCCTCCAACAACAAAAGGAACAATGAAATACCTATTGGAACCATGAAATAACCCCCATCCTGGGTTTCCCTTGTGCACCTGGTGCCCTTTATTCCCAATGACACATACAAGGCTATGTTGGCATTTCAAGGGGTAACATTCCTCTCTAGGAATATACAAGAAAATCTAAACAGAATATACACATTTAGGCTTGACTCCAAAAGCACCTAGAGGCATTTAACTATGAGAAACCTGCTGCAGCTATGCTAGGCTATTGAGAACCAGGTGCTCTTCTATCAGTGCTGAGAAGGCTTAATCATCCGATCATGTTGGGTAAAGCAATTTAACACAACCAAGTCTGCACCTCCAAGATATAGTGCACCCGGGGCTTGACGGAAGTGAATGACTGTCCACATAACCTGTGTCTTTAATGTGTTTGGTGACTTTTACAGTTCAGTTCACTATCTGACTTCTAATATTTTCCTGTACTGTCTTGAAAAACTGAGGCCTAATACATATTCAAGTTCATTCAAAGATTCCCCTCACTTCCCACACTCCTTTCAGCCCAAAGAATACATAACCCCAGCATTTCCTGAATCTAGGGGAAGGTCATCATTTCTTTGTGTGAGCTAAGTATTCAATTCCTATCTATTTTAGTCGAGAGTATTTGACCTTTAAGGAGTTCACTGTTGTTCACCGAGTGTGAAGGAGGAGGAACTCTGATTCTAGCAGGGGCTTGCTCTCCTCCTACTGGATTCATTGCAGCTCAGGTTCTGATCCTTTGAAATGGATGCCTGAGTGGAGTGGAGGGAAGAGCATGTGATTGATAGCTAGGCACAAACGTGGGAATAGGCTTACCTGGGCTTGGTGCATTTCGATTGGAATGATTCTTAAACGCCCCTTGGGATGTGTGGAATCTCACGACGTCT
Organism: Camelus bactrianus; assembly: GCF_048773025.1. NCBI lineage: Eukaryota > Metazoa > Chordata > Mammalia > Artiodactyla > Camelidae > Camelus > Camelus bactrianus. The sequence goes on along the minus strand of NC_133573.1, from coordinate 798,581 downwards.
TCCATGAACACGAGCGCTTTTATCATCTCTGCCATCTCTTCTCTTTTACACGTCAGGAATCTTGGACCCGTTCTTGGAGCAGGGAATCGAGTAACTTTCTCAAGGGCACGTTGACTCTCCGTATGACTCTTTCTGCCAGTATCAGCGAGGTTCAGTAGGTCTCATGAATGTCTTTCGAGCCTGGTATGCTCTAGAGATGTCTCCATGCCGATATTCTCCACTGTAGCAGAACAACTTTCATCAATGTGTTCGCACATCTCCTCAATCCATGCAGCCAGTTTTTCTGCCAGCTTCTCTTCGTGTCTCCCATGAAGTCGACGTCAACAGGACTGGGCAAGTCTGAAAATACCTCGGAGCCTCACCAGTAAGCTGATGACAGGCAGATCTTCCACTGTCTGCCCTTTCAGATTCTGGAAACTGCCCCGTGAACTCAGGTCTCTGGGCAGCAGCAGTATCTCGAACTTACTCAGCTTCCCGAACAAAAGACCTAAGCCAATCTCCACATAGGGCAGCAGACACACCATCAAACTGATCCACCCACAGAATTCTGCCCAGTTACCTTGGATCCACCAGCCGCAACAAGCCTCGTGGTACACACCAACATTCCACCTGGAATCCAACCGGTAACTGCCATCCCCAGTGGTTGATGCATCAAGTGCGTGTTGGGGGTGATGCTGCATTAGACGAGAGTTTCCTAAGGGAAATGTGATTCTATCCACAAGGGTCCCATGGTCCTTTTCTCTTCCCTCTTTCCTTTTGTTCAGATCTGTATACACAGTACAAACGGAGGGAAGAGTGTCCATGTTCAGTTTATGGATTCACACCTATTTAAACTTTCTAAGAGTTCACAGTACACAGAGACCCACTCAAGGAAACTCATGTTTGTGTAATATCCGTTCACCCAGATTACATATCCGTCTGTTGCTTTCTGCTGAAACACCCACACTCTCAGAACATGGATCCATTTGTTTCATGGGGGCTGAAATTCCTAGAAATGAAATCAATCCCAACGTGCACTTTCCTGTCTGTCTCTTTTGCTCTTAGTAGAGTTTTGCAGAGCTACTTGTCTTTGTTATAGGCTTATGCCATTTCTTCTCTACGTAGGGTAGAATAAGGCATTCGTTCATCCTGTTGGAAGACTTGTAAGTCTATGTCCCGTTCTATGTCCCACTCTTATTCAAAACCGTCATTTGGGTTGGCTCACGATATGCACTTCTGGATCAGTATCTATGAATAGTCATGCTCGCGTCTGTTTTTGGAATACAAGTGTGTTGAGTACATGCTAACAGCGATAATAGGTCGATGCGTGCTGAAGGAACCTTGACATCACTTTGAGTATTTTGTCTTGAATAATCATGGTTGTTTGGTATATGTCAGCCAACTGTAACCTTTTGGTGCTTGTTTGTTTGTCTGATTGTTTTGCAAACACATTAGGCCATGCATCTATCCTTTTGCTTCAGACAGACAGTCACGTAAGCTGATTCACTTAAGATACTGCTTAAAATCAACTATGATTTCCTGCTACTCTCTCCCATCTTTAGGATTTTGATGTCCTCCTTGCCTTCTTCTTCTTACTTCTTTGCAACTCAGGCTCTTCTTGCATTTGCAATAATGGTTTTGTTATTTCCATTTCATCTTGCTACTTTTCTACTCAGGGTAGGATTCTCAATTTTTGTTTTAGGATCAGTCTCAAACTGCTGAATTCTTTTAAGGTTTGCCTGTCAGTGAAATTCCCTAGCTCTGCCGTTGTTATAAACGGCGGTCATTTGGCATAGGCTACCCTAGATTGCAGCTTTTTCTCATTCAGGATATGGTCTATGTCCTGGCACTCCTCCCCGTGCTGCAAAATTTCTGCCGAGATATCAGCTGAAACCCCTCTGGAGGTTCTGTTGTGACTAAGTTGCTTTCCTCGAGGTGCATTTTACACCACTGGGATGATCATGAAATTTGTTTATTTGAATTGTACAGCTGCTTGTTGGTCTATTGGTATTCCGCCTCTTTTGGATGCTGTGTACTTCCAGAATTCGTATAGATGATACTTTCTTGGCTTTCAGCAAGTTTCATTCTGATTTTTCTACAAATTCCTTTTCAGAATTTATTATTTTATCTCTTGCTTTTCCATTTGGGAATCCTATGAGTCCTATTCTTACCTGCTTTGTCTTAACCCAGGATTCAACAGTGATGTTAGCGTTGGTTTGCACTTGCTTATCTGTGTCTTCTTCTGATCGAGGGATTTCTGTTCCCCTGTCCTCACAGTCATTCAAGAGTCCCTCTGCATTATGTAGTCTGCTTAGGATTGACTTTAGCCCAGTTTTTATCTCATCCATTGAGTTTTCTGATACTATTGTTTTCTTCTTTATAGTTTCACTTCCCCGTTTCTGGTATTATGCCTTTTGTGATTCTGAGGCACTGTGGTTCATCAGTGTTTTCCTCACCTCCATTTTCAGAGCTTGCTCTGGTATCATTTTGCCGTCTAGTTGTTTGAAAGCTTATTTTTTGGGCCTTCAATCTCTTTGGAACTGAAAATGGTACTTCCTGTTTCTTTTACTATACTTCTTTTACTCTACAGGTCAGGTACTATCATGTATCTAATTTAGACTTTTAGGGCTTGGTTAAGTGCAAACTTTAGACTCTTTGGTGTACGCAATTCCATGGTATTTCTGTGAGGACAATTTTCCCTAGACCTTGATGCCATGCCCTTTTCCTGTGTGTGTTGTCTGGTATATCTGTAAATCCTGGTGTTGCCTTGGTTGTGATGAACACACCATACTGTTTCAGTTAGTAGAACCTCATTTTTATTACACTAATCTCACAGTTCTGAAAGGGCACAGGGCACTTCCTCTAGTGGGAATGAAGCTTCTATAGGTTTTCAGCTCTGCATTCTTCTGTATGTCATTTTGAAGTGTCTCCAAAACAGCCAACATAGAGTGCGCTTGTACTTTCTACTGCCATGGGAATGTCCCAATTTACCAGTTCTTCCCAGAGCTTCTCTGTCTACAGAAACACCAGTGGAAGCATATGTATGGATGTCATACTTCAGGGCCTGCTGGGATGATCCGGCAGACTGACCAATGTGTCCTCAGTGCAGAACCCTGTCAGTGCCGTCCAAAATGTAGCATCTGCATTTGGGTGATAATGCTGTAAGAAATGCTTCACCTTCTCATGCTGTGGACTTGGACCACTCTTCCTAGTCCTCTCATTCTTGAGTAAAGGGTTCACGAAAGCAACCACAGAGCTGTTCCGCATCCTCTGCCTCAAACCAGACTGTAATCCCAATCCAGGTTATGAATGTAGCAGATCCTAAATCTTTTAATACTGATTTCAAACCCAACGCCCCCTGGAACCCTCAGTCCAGATGCATGATACCTCTGATTGAGCCCCACACGTGCTCTATTGGCAAAATGTCAAATTGGACCCTGGTCCTGCAGATGCAGTGGATGTGGCCATAGGACATATCGATAAACTCAACCTCACGCGCCAGTGTGGTTGCTGTCTCACTGAGGTCACAGTTCTCTTTGCTCTCTTGAAAGTACCCACCAAAACACACAACGCACTCTAGATCCCTGAGTTGTGCGAGAGCCATCATCCTTAGCCCCACCCCTCTTTTTCCGCTGCCTCTGCTAGCTCAGATTTGGCAGCTCGGAACGTGGTCTCAGATTCAATTGTGGGGATATCTTGAGCTGAATTCTTTGAGTTCTGTCAGCCAAGCATCTGCTGTGCACTCTGCTAACACTCAGCACATCACCTTCAATCCCATGCCTGCTGCCTGCTTGAGAGAGTGCTCCAAGGAAAACAGAGTTTCACCTTTGATGCTCCATTACCAGAGGTCAGATCCTGCACTGGTTTCCATTCTCTACTTTGCCTTTTCCTGCTTCCAGGTTTCCTGAGGCCTCATCCTGTCTTTGGAAGTAACAGACCACTCTTAGGAAAGTGTCCTTGCCAAGGGCTGGGTGAGTGGGTGTTTACAATATTTTGTGTATGGTAGCTAGTGAGAGCAGTTTGCACTGGTTCTCTTCCTACTGGGCATCGACAAATCAACACTTTTCACAAATAATTCACAGAAATTGGATATTTGTTTCGCTCCGTTTTCTTTACAGCCATCGTCGGAGTGTTTTTCTGAAGACGCCAGCTTTGACCTTATGTTGATAAGGCAGTTGCAGTCTTTAAGAAAGTTAACAGTATCGAATTACATGTTTTGGGATTTATATGAAAGTGAAGTTAGATTTTGAAAATTACCAAACCAACCTAGAAGCCAGACTTGACAATTTCTGTAAGATTTTGTCAGCTCTAAGGAATAAACAGACAGTCTCAATGTAAAATAGCAGTCCAAAAGTTTGAAGGGGACATGCCAACTCTTTTCTCTTGAAGCCTCCAACAACAAAAGGAACAATGAAATACCTATTGGAACCATGAAATAACCCCCATCCTGGGTTTCCCTTGTGCACCTGGTGCCCTTTATTCCCAATGACACATACAAGGCTATGTTGGCATTTCAAGGGGTAACATTCCTCTCTAGGAATAGACAAGAAAATCTAAACAGAATATACACATTTAGGCTTGACTCCAAAAGCACCTAGAGGCATTTAACTATGAGAAACCTGCTGCAGCTATGCTAGGCTATTGAGAACCAGGTGCTCTTCTATCAGTGCTGAGAAGGCTTAATCATCCGATCATGTTGGGTAAAGCAATTTAACACAACCAAGTCTGCACCTCCAAGATATAGTGCACCCGGGGCTTGACGGAAGTGAATGACTGTCCACATAACCTGTGTCTTTAATGTGTTTGGTGACTTTTACAGTTCAGTTCACTATCTGACTTCTAATATTTTCCTGTACTGTCTTGAAAAACTGAGGCCTAATACATATTCAAGTTCATTCAAAGATTCCCCTCACTTCCCACACTCCTTTCAGCCCAAAGAATACATAACCCCAGCATTTCCTGAATCTAGGGGAAGGTCATCATTTCTTTGTGTGAGCTAAGTATTCAATTCCTATCTATTTTAGTCGAGAGTATTTGACCTTTAAGGAGTTCACTGTTGTTCACCGAGTGTGAAGGAGGAGGAACTCTGATTCTAGCAGGGGCTTGCTCTCCTCCTACTGGATTCATTGCAGCTCAGGTTCTGATCCTTTGAAATGGATGCCTGAGTGGAGTGGAGGGAAGAGCATGTGATTGATAGCTAGGCACAAACGTGGGAATAGGCTTACCTGGGCTTGGTGCATTTCGATAGGAATGATTCTTAAATGCCCCTTGGGATGTGTGGAATCTCACGACGTCTTCCAAGAACATGAGCGCTTTTATCATCTCTGCCATCTCTTCTCTTTTACACGTCAGGAATCTTGGACCCGTTCTTGGAGCAGGGAATCGAGTAACTTTCTCAAGGGCACATTGACTCTCCGTATGACTCTTTCTGCCAGTATCAGCGAGGTTCAGTAGGTCTCATGAATGTCTTTCGAGCCTGGTATGCTCTAGAGATGTCTCCATGCCGATATTCTCCACTGTAGCAGAACAACTTTCATCAATGTGTTCGCACATCTCCTCAATCCATGCAGCCAGTTTTTCTGCCAGCTTCTCTTCGTGTCTCCCATGAAGTCGACGTCAACAGGACTGGGCAAGTCTGAAAATACCTCGGAGCCTAACCAGTAAGCTGATGACAGGCAGATCTTCCACTGTCTGCCCTTTCAGATTCTGGAAACTGCCCCGTGAACTCAGGTCTCTGGGCAGCAGCAGTATCTCGAACTTACTCAGCTTCCCGAACAAAAGACCTAAGCCAATCTCCACATAGGGCAGCAGACCCACCATCAAACTGATCCACCCACAGAATTCTGCCCAGTTACCTTGGATCCACCAGCCGCAACAAGCCTCGTGGTACACACCAACTTTCCACCTGGAATCCAACCGGTAACTGCCATCCCCAGTGGTTGATGCATCAAGTGCGTGTTGGGGGTGATGCTGCATTAGACGAGAGTTTCCTAAGGGAAATGTGATTCTATCCACAAGGGTCCCATGGTCCTTTTCTCTTCCCTCTTTCCTTTTGTTCAGATCTGTATACACAGTACAAACGGAGGGAAGAGTGTCCATGTTCAGTTTATGGATTCACACCTATTTAAACTTTCTAAGAGTTCACAGTACACAGAGACCCACTCAAGGAAACTCATGTTTGTGTAATATCCATTCACCCAGATTACATATCCGTCTGTTGCTTTCTGCTGAAACACCCACACTCTCAGAACATGGATCCATTGGTTTCATGGGGGCTGAAATTCCTAGAAATGAAACCAATCCCAACGTGCACTTTCCTGTCTGTCTCTTTTGCTCTTAGTAGAGTTTTGCAGAGCTACTTGTCTTTGTTATAGGCTTATGCCATTTCTTCTCTACGTAGGGTAGAATAAGGCATTCGTTCATCCTGTTGGAAGACTTGTAAGTCTATGTCCCGTTCTATGTCCCACTCTTATTCAAAACCGTCATTTGGGTTGGCTCACGATATGCACTTCTGGATCAGTATCTATGAATAGTCATGCTCGCGTCTGTTTTTGGAATACAAGTGTGTTGAGTACATGCTAACAGCGATAATAGGTCGATGCGTGCTGAAGGAACCTTGACATCACTTTGAGTATTTTGTCTTGAATAATCATGGTTGTTTGGTATATGTCAGCCAACTGTAACCTTTTGGTGCTTGTTTGTTTGTCTGATTGTTTTGCAAACACATTAGGCCATGCATCTATCCTTTTGCTTCAGACAGACAGTCACGTAAGCTGATTCACTTAAGATACTGCTTAAAATCAACTATGATTTCCTGCTACTCTCTCCCATCTTTAGGATTTTGATGTCCTCCTTGCCTTCTTCTTCTTACTTCTTTGCAACTCAGGCTCTTCTTGCATTTGCAATAATGGTTTTGTTATTTCCATTTCATCTTGCTACTTTTCTACTCAGGGTAGGATTCTCAATTTTTGTTTTAGGATCAGTCTCAAACTGCTGAATTCTTTTAAGGTTTGCCTGTCAGTGAAATTCCCTAGCTCTGCCGTTGTTATAAACGGCGGTCATTTGGCATAGGCTACCCTAGATTGCAGCTTTTTCTCATTCAGGATATGGTCTATGTCCTGGCACTCCTCCCCGTGCTGCAAAATTTCTGCCGAGATATCAGCTGAAACCCCTCTGGAGGTTCTGTTGTGACTAAGTTGCTTTCCTCGAGGTGCATTTTACATCACTGGGATGATCATGAAATTTGTTTATTTGAATTGTACAGCTGCTTGTTGGTCTATTGGTATTCCGCCTCTTTTGGATGCTGTGTACTTCCAGAATTCGTATAGATGATACTTTCTTGGCTTTCAGCAAGTTTCATTCTGATTTTTCTACAAATTCCTTTTCAGAATTTATTATTTTATCTCTTGCTTTTCCATTTGGGAATCCTATGAGTCCTATTCTTACCTGCTTTGTCTTAACCCAGGATTCAACAGTGATGTTAGCGTTGGTTTGAACTTGCTTATCTGTGTCTTCTTCTGATCGAGGGATTTCTGTTCCCCTGTCCTCACAGTCATTCAAGAGTCCCTCTGCATTATGTAGTCTGCTTAGGATTGACTTTAGCCCAGTTTTTATCTCATCCATTGAGTTTTCTGATACTATTGGGTTCTTCTTTAGAGTTTCTCTTCCCCTTTTCTGGTATTCTGCCTTTTGTGATTCTGAGGCACTGTGGTTCATCAGTGTTTTACTCACCTCCATTTTCAGAGCTTGCTCTGGTATCATTTTGCCGTCTAGTTGTTTGAAATCTTATTTTTTGGGCCTTCAATCTCTTTGGAACTGAAAATGGTACTTCCTGTTTCTTTTACTATACTTCTTTTACTCTACAGGTCAGGTACTATCATGTATCTAATTTAGACTTTTAGGGCTTGGTTAAGTGCAAACTTTAGACTCTTTGGTGTACGCAATTCCATGGTATTTCTGTGAGGACAATTTTCCCTAGACCTTGATGCCATGCCCTTTTCCTGTGTGTGTTGTCTGGTATATCTGTAAATCCTGGTGTTGCCTTGGTTGTGATGAACACACCATACTGTTTCAGTTAGTAGAACCTCATTTTTATTACACTAATCTCACAATTCTGAAAGGGCACAGGGCACTTCCTCTAGTGGGAATGAAGCTTCTATAGGTTTTCAGCTCTGCATTCTTCTGTATGTCATTTTGAAGTGTCTCCAAAACAGCCAACATATAGTGCGCATGTACTATCTACTGCCATGGGAACGTCCCAATTTACCAGTTCTTCCCAGAGCTTCTCTGTCTACAGAAACACCAGTGGAAGCACATGAATGGATGTCATACTTCAGGGCCTGCTGGGATGATCCCGCAGACCGACCAATGTGTCCTCGGTGCAGTACCCTGTCAGTGCCGTCCAAAATGTAGCATCTGCATTTGGGTGATAATGCTGTAAGAAATGCTTCATCTTCTCATGCTGTGGACTTGGACCACTCTTCCTAGTCCTCTCGTTCTTGAGTAATGTGTTCACGAAAGCAACCACAGAGCTGTTCCTCATCCTCTGCCTCAAACCAGACTGTAATCCCAATCCAGGTTATGAATGTAGCAGATCCTAAATCTTTTAATACTGATTTCAAACCCAATGCCCCCTGGAACCCTCAGTCCAGATGCATGATACCTCTGATTGAGCCCCACACGTGCTCTATTGGCAAAATGTCAAATTGGACCCTGGTCCTGCAGATGCAGTGGATGTGGCCATAGGACATATCGATAAACTCAACCTCACGCGCCAGTGCGGTTGCTGTCTCACTGAGGTCACAGTTCTCTTTGCTCTCTTGAAAGTACCCATCCAAAACACACAACGCACTCTAGATCCCTGAGTTGTGCGAGAGCCATCATCCGTAGCCCCACCCCTCTTTTTCCGCTGCCTCTGCTAGCTCAGATTTGGCAGCTCGGAACGTGGTCTCAGATTCAATTGTGGGGATATCTTGAGCTGATTTCTTTGAGTTCTGTCAGCCAAGCATCTGCTGTGCACTCTGCTAACACTCAGCAAATCACCTTCAATCCCATGCCTGCTGCCTGCTTGAGAGTGAGCTTCCAAGGAAAACAGAGTGTCACTTTTGATGCTCCATTACCAGAGGTCAGATCCTGCACTGGTTTCCATTCTCTACTTTGCCTTTTCCTGCTTCCAGGTTTTCTGAGGCCTCATCCTGTCTTTGGAAGTAACAGACCACCCTTAGGAATGTGTCCTTGCCAAGGGATGGGTGAGTGTGTGTTTACAATATTTTGTGTATGGTAGCTAGTGAGAGCAGTTTGCACTGGTTCTCTTCCTACTGGGCATCGACAAATCAACACTTTTCACAAATAATTCACAGAAATTGGATATTTGTTTCGCTCCGTTTTCTTTACAGCCATCGTCGGAGTGTTTTTCTGAAGACCCCAGCTTTGACCTTATGTTGATAAGGCAGTTGCAGTCTTTAAGAAAGTTAACAGTATCGAATTACATGTTTTGGGATTTATATGAAAGTGAAGTTAGATTTTGAAAATTACCAAACCAACCTAGAAGCCAGACTTGACAATTTCTGTAAGATTTTGTCAGCTCTAAGGAATAAACAGACAGCCTCAATGGAAAATAGCAGTCCAAAAGTTTGAAGGTGACATGCCAACTCTTTTCTCTTGAAGCCTCCAACAACAAAAGGAACAATGAAATACCTATTGGAACCATGAAATATCCCCCATCCTGGGTTTCCCTTGTGCACCTGGTGCCCTTTACTCCCAATGGCACATACTAGGCTATGTTGGCATTTCAAGGGGTAACATTCCTCTCTAGGAATATACAAGAAAATCTAAACAGAATATACACATTTAGGCTTGATTCCAAAAGCACCTAGAGGCATTTAACTATGAGAAACCTGCTGCAGCTATGCTAGGCTATTGAGAACCAGGTGCTCTTCTATCAGTGCTGAGAAGGCTTAATCATCCGATCATGTTGGGTAAAGCAATTTAACACAACCAAGTCTGCACCCCCAAGATATAGTGTACCCGTGGCTTGACGGAAGTGAATGACTGTCCACATAAACTGTGTCTTTAATGTGTTTGGTGACTTTTACAGTTCAGTTCACTATCTGACTTCTAATATTTTCCTGTACTGTCTTGAAAAACTGAGGCCTAATACATATTCAAGTTCATTCAAAGATTCCCCTCACTTCCCACACTCCTTTCAGCCCAAAGAATACATAACCCCAGCATTTCCTGAATCTAGGGGAAGGTCATCATTTCTTTGTGTGAGCTAAGTATTCAATTCCTATCTATTTTAGTCGAGAGTATTTGACCTTTAAGGAGTTCACTGTTGTTCACCGAGTGTGAAGGAGGAGGAACTCTGATTCTAGTAGGGGCTTGCTCTCCTCCTACTGGATTCATTGCAGCTCAGGTTCTGATCCTTTGAAATGGATGCCTGAGTGGAGTGGAGGGAAGAGCATGTGATTGATAGCTAGGCACAAACGTGGGAATAGGCTTACCTGGGCTTGGTGCATTTCGATAGGAATGATTCTTAAATGCCCCTTGGGATGTGTGGAATCTCACGACGTCTTCCAAGAACATGAGCGCTTTTATCATCTCTGCCATCTCTTCTCTTTTAGACGTCAGGAATCTTGGACCCGTTCTTGGAGCAGGGAATCGAGTAACTTTCTCAAGGGCACGTTGACTCTCCGTATGACTCTTTCTGCCAGTATCAGCGAGGTTCAGTAGGTCTCATGAATGTCTTTCGAGCCTGGTATGCTCTAGAGATGTCTCCATGCCGATATTCTCCACTGTAGCAGAACAACTTTCATCAATGTGTTCGCACATCTCCTCAATCCATGCAGCCAGTTTTTCTGCCAGCTTCTCTTCGTGTCTCCCATGAAGCCGACGTCAACAGGACTGGGCAAGTCTGAAAATACCTCGGAGCCTCACCAGTAAGCTGATGACAGGCAGATCTTCCACTGTCTGCCCTTTCAGATTCTGGAAACTGCCCCGTGAACTCAGGTCTCTGGGCAGCAGCAGTATCTCGAACTTACTCAGCTTCCCGAACAAAAGACCTAAGCCAATCTCCACATACGGCAGCAGACACACTATCAAACTGATCCACCCACAGAATTCTGCCCAGTTACCTTGGATCCACCAGCCGCAACAAGCCTCGTGGTACACACCAACATTCCACCTTTAATCCAACTGGTAACTGCCATCCGCAGTGGTTGATGCATCAAGTGCGTGTTGGGGGTGATGCTGCATTAGACGAGAGTTTCCTAAGGGAAATGTGATTCTATCCACAAGGGTCCCATCGTCCTTTTCTCTTCCCTCTTTCCTTTTGTTCAGATCTGTATACACAGTACAAACGGAGGGAAGAGTGTCCATGTTCAGTTTATGGATTCACACCTATTTAAACTTTCTAAGAGTTCACAGTACACAGAGACCCACTCAAGGAAACTCATGTTTGTGTAATATCCGTTCACCCAGATTACATATCCGTCTGTTGCTTTCTGCTGAAACACCCACACTCTCAGAACATGGATCCATTTGTTTCATGGGGGCTGAAATTCCTAGAAATGAAACCAATCCCAACGTGCACTTTCCTGTCTGTCTCTTTTGCTCTTAGTAGAGTTTTGCAGAGCTACTTGTCTTTGTTATAGGCTTATGCCATTTCTTCTCTACGTAGGGTAGAATAAGGCATTCGTTCATCCTGTTGGAAGACTTGTAAGTCTATGTCCCGTTCTATGTCCCACTCTTATTCAAAACCGTCATTTGGGTTGGCTCACGATATGCACTTCTGGATCAGTATCTATGAATAGTCATGCTCGCGTCTGTTTTTGGAATACAAGTGTGTTGAGTACATGCTAACAGCGATAATAGGTCGATGCGTGCTGAAGGAACCTTGACATCACTTTGAGTATTTTGTCTTGAATAATCATGGTTGTTTGGTATATGTCAGCCAACTGTAACCTTTTGGTGCTTGTTTGTTTGTCTGATTGTTTTGCAAACACATTAGGCCATGCATCTATCCTTTTGCTTCAGACAGACAGTCACGTAAGCTGATTCACTTAAGATACTGCTTAAAATCAACTATGATTTCCTGCTACTCTCTCCCATCTTTAGGATTTTGATGTCCTCCTTGCCTTCTTCTTCTTACTTCTTTGCAACTCAGGCTCTTCTTGCATTTGCAATAATGGTTTTGTTATTTCCATTTCATCTTGCTACTTTTCTACTCAGGGTAGGATTCTCAATTTTTGTTTTAGGATCAGTCTCAAACTGCTGAATTCTTTTAAGGTTTGCCTGTCAGTGAAATTCCCTAGCTCTGCCGTTGTTATAAACAGCGGTCATTTGGCATAGGCTACCCTAGATTGCAGCTTTTTCTCATTCAGGATATGGTCTATGTCCTGGCACTCCTCCCCGTGCTGCAAAATTTCTGCCGAGATATCAGCTGAAACCCCTCTGGAGGTTCTGTTGTGACTAAGTTGCTTTCCTCGAGGTGCATTTTACACCACTGGGATGATCATGAAATTTGTTTATTTGAATTCTACAGCTGCTTGTTGGTCTATTGGTATTCTGCCTCTTTTGGATGCTGTGTACTTCCAGAATTCGTATAGATGATACTTTCTTGGCTTTCAGCAAGTTTCATTCTGATTTTTCTACAAATTCCTTTTCAGAATTTATTATTTTATCTCTTGCTTTTCCATTTGGGAATCCTATGAGTCCTATTCTTACCTGCTTTGTCTTAACCCAGGATTCAGCAGTGATGTTAGCGTTGGTTTGCACTTGCTAATCTGTGTCTTCTTCTGATCGAGGGATTTCTGTTCCCCTGTCCTCACAGTCATTCAAGAGTCCCTCTGCATTATGTAGTCTGCTTAGGATTGACTTTAGCCCAGTTTTTATCTCATCCATTGAGTTTTCTGATACTATTGGGTTCTTCTTTAGAGTTTCTCTTCCCCTTTTCTGGTATTCTGCCTTTTGTGATTCTGAGGCACTGTGGTTCATCAGTGTTTTCCTCACCTCCATTTTCAGAGCTTGCTCTGGTATCATTTTGCCGTCTAGTTTTTGAAAGCTTATTTTTTGGGCCTTCAATCTCTTTGGAACTGAAAATGGTACTTCCTGTTTCTTTTACTATACTTCTTTTACTCTACAGGTCAGGTACTATCATGTATCTAATTTAGACTTTTAGGGCTTGGTTAAGTGCAAACTTTAGACTCTTTGGTGTACGCAATTCCATGGTATTTCTGTGAGGACAATTTTCCCTAGACCTTGATGCCATGCCCTTTTCCTTTGTGTGTTGTCTGGTATATCTGTAAATCCTGGTGTTGCCTTGGTTGTGATGAACACACCATACTGTTTCAGTTAGTAGAACCTCATTTTTATTACACTAATCTCACAATTCTGAAAGGGCACAGGGCACTTCCTCTAGTGGGAATGAAGCTTCTATAGGTTTTCAGCTCTGCATTCTTCTGTATGTCATTTTGAAGTGTCTCCAAATCAGCCAACATAGAGTGCGCTTGTACTTTCTACTGCCATGGGAACGTCCCAATTTACCAGTTCTTCCCAGAGCTTCTCTGTCTACAGAAACACCAGTGGAAGCATATGTATGGATGTCATACTTCAGGGCCTGCTGGGATGATCCCGCAGACCGACCAATGTGTCCTCGGTGCAGTACCCTGTCAGTGCCGTCCAAAATGTAGCATCTGCATTTGGGTGATAATGCTGTAAGAAATGCTTCATCTTCTCATGCTGTGGACTTGGACCACTCTTCCTAGTCCTCTCGTTCTTGAGTAATGGGTTCACGAAAGCAACCACAGAGCTGTTCCGCATCCTCTGCCTCAAACCAGACTGTAATCCCAATCCAGGTTATGAATGTAGCGAATCCTAAATCTTTTAATACTGATTTCAAACCCAACGCCCCCTGGAATCCTCAGTCCAGATGCATGATACCTCTTATTGAGCCCCACACGTGCTCTATTGGCAAAATGTCAAATTGGACCCTGGTCCTGCAGATGCAGTGGATGTGGCCATAGGACATATCGATAAACTCAACCTCACGCGCCAGTGCGGTTGCTGTCTCACTGAGGTCACAGTTCTCTTTGCTCTCTTGAAAGTACCCACCAAAACACACAACGCACTCTAGATCCCTGAGTTGTGCGAGAGCCATCATCCGTAGCCCCACCCCTCTTTTTCCGCTGCCTCTGCTAGCTCAGATTTGGCAGCTCGGAACGTGGTCTCAGATTCAATTGTGGGGATACCTTGAGCTGATTTCTTTGATTTCTGTCAGCCAAGCATCTGCTGTGCACTCTGCTAACACTCAGCACATCACCTTCAATCCCATGCCTGCTGCCTGCTTGAGAGTGAGCTTCCAAGGAAAACAGTGTTTCACCTTTGATGCTCCATTACCAGAGGTCAGATCCTGCACTGGTTTCCATTCTCTACTTTGCCTTTTCCTGCTTCCAGGTTTTCTGAGGCCTCATCCTGTCTTTGGAAGTAACAGACCACTCTTAGGAAAGTGTCCTTGCTAAGGGCTGGGTGAGTGGGTGTTTACAATATTTTGTGTATGGTAGCTAGTGAGAGAAGTTTGCACTGGTTCTCTTCCTACTGGGCATTGACAAATCAACACTTTTCACAAATAATTCACAGAAATTGGATATTTGTTTCGCTCCGTTTTCTTTACAGCCATCGTCGGAGTGTTTTTCTGAAGACCCCAGCTTTGACCTTATGTTGATTAGGCAGTTGCAGTCTTTAAGAAAGTTAACAGTATCGAATTACATGTTTTGGGATTTATATGAAAGTGAAGTTAGATTTTGAAAATTACCAAACCAACCTAGAAGCCAGACTTGACAATTTCTGTAAGATTTTGTCAGCTCTAAGGAATAAACAGACAGTCTCAATGTAAAATAGCAGTCCAAAAGTTTGAAGGGGACATGCCAACTCTTTTCTCTTGAAGCCTCCAACAACAAAAGGAACAATGAAATACCTATTGGAACCATGAAATAACCCCCATCCTGGGTATCCCTTGTGCACATGGTGCCCTTTATTCCCAATGACACATACTAGGCTATGTTGGTATATGAAGGGGTAACATTCCTCTCTAGGAATAGACAAGAAAATCTAAACAGAATATACACATTTAGGCTTGATTCCAAAAGCACCTAGAGGCATTTAACTATGAGAAACCTGCTGCAGCTATGCAAGGCTATTGAGAACCAGGTGCTCTTCTATCAGTGCTGAGAAGGCTTAATCATCCGATCATGTTGGGTAAAGCAATTTAACACAACCAAGTCTGCACCTCCAAGATATAGTGCACCCGGGGCTTGATGGAAGTGAATTACTGTCCAGATAACCTGTGTCTTTAATGTGTTTGGTGACTTTTACAGTTCAGTTCACTATCTGACTTATAATATTTTCCTGTACTGTTTTGAAAAGCTGAGGCCTAATACATATTCAAGTTCATTCAAAGATTCCCCTCACTTCCCACACTTCTTTCAGCCCAAAGAATACATAACCCCAGCATTTCCTGAATCTAGGGGAAGGTCATCATTTCTTTGTGTGAGCTAAGTATTCAATTCCTATCTATTTTAATCGAGAGTATTTGACCTTTAAGGAGTTCACTGTTGTTCACCGAGTGTGAAGGAGGGGGAACTCTGATTCTAGTAGGGGCTTGCTCTCCTCCTACTGGATTCATTGCAGCTCAGGTTCTGATCCTTTGAAATGGATGCCTGAGTGGAGTGGAGGGAAGAGCATGTGATTGATAGCTAGGCACAAACGTGGGAATAGGCTTACCTGGGCTTGGTGCATTTCGATAGGAATGATTCTTAAATGCCCCTTGGGATGTGTGGAATCTCACGACGTCTTCCAATAACATGAGCGCTTTTATCATCTCTGCCATCTCTTCTCTTTTAGACGTCAGGAATCTTGGACCCGTTCTTGGAGCAGGGAATCGAGTAACTTTCTCAAGGGCACGTTGACTCTCCGTATGACTCTTTCTGCCAGTATCAGCGAGGTTCAGTAGGTCTCATGAATGTCTTTCGAGCTTGGTATGCTCTAGAGATGTCTCCATGCCGATATTCTCCACTGTAGCAGAACAACTTTCATCAATGTGTTCCCACATCTCCTCAATCCATGCAGCCAGTTTTTCTGCCAGCTTCTCTTCGTGTCTCCCATGAAGTCGACGTCAACAGGACTGGGCAAGTCTGAAAATACCTCGGAGCCTCACCAGTAAGCTGATGACAGGCAGATCTTCCACTGTCTGCCCTTTCAGTTTCTGGAAACTGCCCCGTGAACTCAGGTCTCTGGGCAGCAGCAGTATCTCGAACTTACTCAGCTTCCCGAACAAAAGATCAAGCCAATCCCCACATAGGGCAGCAGACCCACCATCAAACTGATCCACCCACAGAATTCTGCCCAGTTACCTTGGATCCACCAGCCGCAACAAGTCTCGTGGTACACACCAACATTCCACCTGGAATCCAACCGGTAACTGCCATCCCCAGTGGTTGATGCATCAAGTGCGTGTTGGGGGTGATGCTGCATTAGATGAGAGTTTCCTAAGGGAAATGTGATTCTATCCACAAGGGTCCCATGGTCCTTTTCTCTTCCCTCTTTCCTTTTGTTCAGATCTGTATACACAGTACACACGGAGGGAAGAGTGTCCATGTTCAGTTTATGGATTCACACCTATTTAAACTTTCTAACAGTTCACAATACACAGAGACCCACTCAAGGAAACTCATGTTTGTGTAATATCCGTTCACCCAGATTACATATCCGTCTGTTGCTTTCTGCTGAAACACCCACACTCTCAGAACATGGATCCATTTGTTTCATGGGGGCTGAAATTCCTAGAAATGAAACCAATCCCAACGTGCACTTTCCTGTCTGTCTCTTTTGCTCTTAGTAGAGTTTTGCAGAGCTACTTGTCTTTGTTATAGGCTTATGCCATTTCTTCTCTACGTAGGGTAGAATAAGGCATTCGTTCATCCTGTTGGAAGACTTGTAAGTCTATGTCCCGTTCTATGTCCCACTCTTATTCAAAACCGTCATTTGGATTGGCTCACGATATGCACTTCTGGATCACTATCTATGAATAGTAATGCTCGCGTCTGTTTTTGGAATACAAGTGTGTTGAGTACATGCTAACAGCGATAATAGGTCGATGCGTGCTGAAGGAACCTTGACATCACTTTGAGTATTTTGTCTTGAATAATCATGGTTGTTTGGTATATGTCAGCCAACTGTAACCTTTTGGTGCTTGTTTGTTTGTCTGATTGTTTTGCAAACACATTAGGCCATGCATCTATCCTTTTGCTTCAGACAGACAGTCACGTAAGCTGAATCTCTTAAGATACTGCTTAAAATCAACTATGATTTCCTGCTACTCTCTCCCATCTTTAGGATTTTGATGTCCTCCTTGCCTTCTTCTTCTTACTTCTTTGCAACTCAGGCTCTTCTTGCATTTGCAATAATGGTTTTGTTATTTCCATTTCATCTTGCTACTTTTCTACTCATGGTAGGATTCTCAATTTTTGTTTTAGGATCAGTCTCAAACTGCTGAATTCTTTTAAGGTTTGCCTGTCAGTGAAATTCCCTAGCTCTGCCGTTGTTATAAACGGCGGTCATTTGTCATAGGCTACCCTAGATTGCAGCTTTTTCTCATTCAGGATATGGTCTATGTCCTGGCACTCCTCCCCGTGCTGCAAAATTTCTGCCGAGATATCAGCTGAAACCCCTCTGGAGGTTCTGTTGTGACTAAGTTGCTTTCCTCGAGGTGCATTTTACATCACTGGGATGATCATGAAATTTGTTTATTTGAATTGTACAGCTGCTTGTTGGTCTATTGGTATTCCGCCTCTTTTGGATGCTGTGTACTTCCAGAATTCGTATAGATGATACTTTCTTGGCTTTCAGCAAGTTTCATTCTGATTTTTCTACAAATTCCTTTTCAGAATTTATTATTTTATCTCTTGCTTTTCCATTTGGGAATCCTATGAGTCCTATTCTTACCTGCTTTGTCTTAACCCAGGATTCAGCAGTGATGTTAGCGTTGGTTTGCACTTGCTTATCTGTGTCTTCTTCTGATCGAGGGATTTCTGTTCCCCTGTCCTCACAGTCATTCAAGAGTCCCTCTGCATTATGTAGTCTGCTTAGGATTGACTTTAGCCCAGTTTTTATCTCATCCATTGAGTTTTCTGATACTATTGGGTTCTTCTTTAGAGTTTCTCTTCCCCTTTTCTGGTATTCTGCCTTTTGTGATTCTGAGGCACTGTGGTTCATCAGTGTTTTACTCACCTCCATTTTCAGAGCTTGCTCTGGTATCATTTTGCCGTCTAGTTGTTTGAAATCTTATTTTTTGGGCCTTCAATCTCTTTGGAACTGAAAATGGTACTTCCTCTTTCTTTTACTATACTTCTTTTACTCTACAGGTCAGGTACTATCATGTATCTAATTTAGAATTTTAGGGCTTGGTTAAGTGCAAACTTTAGACTCTTTGGTGTACGCAATTCCATGGTATTTCTGTGAGGACAATTTTCCCTAGACCTTGATGCCATGCCGTTTTCCTGTGTGTGTTGTCTGGTATATCTGTAAATCCTGGTGTTGCCTTGGTTGTGATGAACACACCATACTGTTTCAGTTAGTAGAACCTCATTTTTATTACACTAATCTCACAATTCTGAAAGGGCACAGGGCACTTCCTCTAGTGGGAATGAAGCTTCTATATGTTTTCAGCTCTGCATTCTTCTGTATGTCATTTTGAAGTGTCTCCAAAACAGCCAACATAGAGTGCGCTTGTACTTTCTACTGCCATGGGAATGTCCCAATTTACCAGTTCTTCCCAGAGCTTCTCTGTCTACAGAAACACCAGTGGAAGCATATGTATGGATGTCATACTTCAGGGCCTGCTGGGATGATCCGGCAGACTGACCAATGTGTCCTCGGTGCAGTACCCTGTCAGTGCCGTCCAAAATGAAGCATCTGCATTTGGGTGATAATGCTGTAAGAAATGCTTCATCTTCTCATGCTGTGGACTTGGACCACTCTTCCTAGTCCTCTCATTCTTGAGTAATGGGTTCACGAAAGCAACCACAGAGCTGTTCCGCATCCTCTGCCTCAAACCAGACTGTATTCCCAATCCAGGTTATGAATGTAGCAGATCCTAAGTCTTTTAATACTGATTTCAAACCCAACGCCCCCTGGAACCCTCAGTCCAGATGCATGATACCTCTGATTGAGCCCCACACGTGCTCTATTGGCAAAATGTCAAATTGGACCCTGGTCCTGCAGATGCAGTGGATGTGGCCATAGGACATATCGATAAACTCAACCTCACGCGCCAGTGCGGTTGCTGTCTCACTGAGGTCACAGTTCTCTTTGCTCTCTTGAAAGTACCCACCAAAACACACAACGCACTCTAGATCCCTGAGTTGTGCGAGAGCCATCATCCGTAGCCCCACCCCTCTTTTTCCGCTGCCTCTGCTAGCTCAGATTTGGCAGCTCGGAACGTGGTCTCAGATTCAATTGTGGGGATATCTTGAGCTGATTTCTTTGAGTTCTGTCAGCCAAGCATCTGCTGTGCACTCTGCTAACACTCAGCACATCACCTTCAATCCCATGCCTGCTGCCTGCTTGAGAGTGTGCTTCCAAGGAAAACAGAGTTTCACCTTTGATGCTCCATTACCAGAGGTCAGATCCTGCACTGGTTTCCATTCTCTACTTTGCCTTTTCCTGCTTCCAGGTTTTCTGAGGCCTCATCCTGTTTTTGGAAGTAACAGACCACTCTTAGGAATGTGTCCTTGCCAAGGGCTGGGTGAGTGTGTGTTTACAATATTTTGTGTATGGTAGCTAGTGAGAGCAGTTTGCACTGGTTCTCTTCCTACTGGGCATCGACAAATCAACACTTTTCACAAATAATTCACAGAAATTGGATATTTGTTTCGCTCCGTTTTCTTTACAGCCATCGTCGGAGTGTTTTTCTGAAGACCCCAGCTTTGACCTTATGTTGATAAGGCAGTTGCAGTCTTTAAGAAAGTTAACAGTATCGAATTACATGTTTTGGGATTTATATGAAAGTGAAGTTAGATTTTGAAAATTACCAAACCAACCTAGAAGCCAGACTTGACAATTTCTGTAAGATTTTGTCAGCTCTAAGGAATAAACAGACAGTCTCAATGTAAAATAGCAGTCCAAAAGTTTGAAGGGGACATGCCAACTCTTTTCTCTTGAAGCCTCCAACAACAAAAGGAACAATGAAATACCTATTGGAACCATGAAATAACCCCCATCCTGGGTATCCCTTGTGCACCTGGTGCCCTTTACTCCCAATGACAGATACTAGGCTATGTTGGAATTTCAAGGGGTAACATTCCTCTCTAGGAATATACAAGAAAATCTAAACAGAATATACACATTTAGGCTTGACTCCAAAAGCACCTAGAGGCATTTAACTATGAGAAACCTGCTGCAGCTATGCTAGGCTATTGAGAACCAGGTGCTCTTCTATCAGTGCTGAGAAGGCTTAATCATCCGATCATGTTGGGTAAAGCAATTTAACACAACCAAGTCTGCACCTCCAAGATATAGTGCACCCGGGGCTTGACGGAAGTGAATGACTGTCCACATAACCTGTGTCTTTAATGTGTTTGGTGACTTTTACAGTTCAGTTCACTATCTGACTTCTAATATTTTCCTGTACTGTCTTGAAAAACTGAGGCCTAATACATATTCAAGTTCATTCAAAGATTCCCCTCACTTCCCACACTCCTTTCAGCCCAAAGAATACATAACCCCAGCATTTCCTGAATCTAGGGGAAGGTCATCATTTCTTTGTGTGAGCTAAGTATTCAATTCCTATCTATTTTAGTCGAGAGTATTTGACCTTTAAGGAGTTCACTGTTGTTCACCGAGTGTGAAGGAGGAGGAACTCTGATTCTAGTAGGGGCTTGCTCTCCTCCTACTGGATTCATTGCAGCTCAGGTTCTGATCCTTTGAAATGGATGCCTGAGTGGAGTGGAGGGAAGAGCATGTGATTGATAGCTAGGCACAAACGTGGGAATAGGCTTACCTGGGCTTGGTGCATTTCGATTGGAATGATTCTTAAACGCCCCTTGGGATGTGTGGAATCTCACGACGTCTTCCATGAACACGAGCGCTTTTATCATCTCTGCCATCTCTTCTCTTTTAGACGTCAGGAATCTTGGACCCGTTCTTGGAGCAGGGAATCGAGTAACTTTCTCAAGGGCACGTTGACTCTCCGTATGACTCTTTCTGCCAGTATCAGCGAGGTTCAGTAGGTCTCATGAATGTCTTTCGAGCCTGGTATGCTCTAGAGATGTCTCCATGCCGATATTCTCCACTGTAGCAGAACAACTTTCATCAATGTGTTCGCACATCTCCTCAATCCATGCAGCCAGTTTTTCTGCCAGCTTCTCTTCGTGTCTCCCATGAAGTCGACGTCAACAGGACTGGGCAAGTCTGAAAATACCTCGGAGCCTCACCAGTAAGCTGATGACAGGCAGATCTTCCACTGTCTGCCCTTTCAGATTCTGGAAACTGCCCCGTGAACTCAGGTCTCTGGGCAGCAGCAGTATCTCGAACTTACTCAGCTTCCCGAACAAAAGACCTAAGCCAATCTCCACATAGGGCAGCAGACCCACCATCAAACTGATCCACCCACAGAATTCTGCCCAGTTACCTTGGATCCACCAGCCGCAACAAGCCTCGTGGTACACACCAACATTCCACCTGGAATCCAACCGGTAACTGCCATCCCCAGTGGTTGATGCATCAAGTGCGTGTTGGGGGTGATGCTGCATTAGACGAGAGTTTCCTAAGGGAAATGTGATTCTATCCACAAGGGTCCCATGGTCCTTTTCTCTTCCCTCTTTCCTTTTGTTCAGATCTGTATACACAGTACAAACGGAGGGAAGAGTGTCCATGTTCAGTTTATGGATTCACACCTATTTAAACTTTCTAAGAGTTCACAGTACACAGAGACCCACTCAAGGAAACTCATGTTTGTGTAATATCCATTCACCCAGATTACATATCCGTCTGTTGCTTTCTGCTGAAACACCCACACTCTCAGAACATGGATCCATTGGTTTCATGGGGGCTGAAATTCCTAGAAATGAAACCAATCCCAACGTGCACTTTCCTGTCTGTCTCTTTTGCTCTTAGTAGAGTTTTGCAGAGCTACTTGTCTTTGTTATAGGCTTATGCCATTTCTTCTCTACGTAGGGTAGAATAAGGCATTCGTTCATCCTGTTGGAAGACTTGTAAGTCTATGTCCCGTTCTATGTCCCACTCTTATTCAAAACCGTCATTTGGGTTGGCTCACGATATGCACTTCTGGATCAGTATTTATGAATAGTAGTGCTCGCGTCTGTTTTTGGAATACAAGTGTGTTGAGTACATGCTAACAGCGATAATAGGTCGATGCGTGCTGAAGGAACCTTGACATCACTTTGAGTATTTTGTCTTGAATAATCATGGTTGTTTGGTATATGTCAGCCAACTGTAACCTTTTGGTGCTTGTTTGTTTGTCTGATTGTTTTGCAAACACATTAGGCCATGCATCTATCCTTTTGCTTCAGACAGACAGTCACGTAAGCTGATTCACTTAAGATACTGCTTAAAATCAACTATGATTTCCTGCTACTCTCTCCCATCTTTAGGATTTTGATGTCCTCCTTGCCTTCTTCTTCTTACTTCTTTGCAACTCAGGCTCTTCTTGCATTTGCAATAATGGTTTTGTTATTTCCATTTCATCTTGCTACTTTTCTACTCAGGGTAGGATTCTCAATTTTTGTTTTAGGATCAGTCTCAAACTGCTGAATTCTTTTAAGGTTTGCCTGTCAGTGAAATTCCCTAGCTCTGCCGTTGTTATAAACGGCGGTCATTTGGCATAGGCTACCCTAGATTGCAGCTTTTTCTCATTCAGGATATGGTCTATGTCCTGGCACTCCTCCCCGTGCTGCAAAACTTCTGCCGAGATATGAGCTGAAACCCCTCTGGAGGTTCTGTTGTGACTAAGTTGCTTTCCTCGAGGTGCATTTTACATCACTGGGATGATCATGAAATTTGTTTATTTGAATTGTACAGCTGCTTGTTGGTCTATTGGTATTCCGCCTCTTTTGGATGCTGTGTACTTCCAGAATTCGTATAGATGATACTTTCTTGGCTTTCAGCAAGTTTCATTCTGATTTTTCTACAAATTCCTTTTCAGAATTTATTATTTTATCTCTTGCTTTTCCATTTGGGAATCCTATGAGTCCTATTCTTACCTGCTTTGTCTTAACCCAGGATTCAACAGTGATGATAGCGTTGGTTTGCACTTGCTTATCTGTGTCTTCTTCTGATCGAGGGATTTCTGTTCCCCTGTCCTCACAGTCATTCAAGAGTCCCTCTGCATTATGTAGTCTGCTTAGGATTGACTTTAGCCCAGTTTTTATCCCATCCATTGAGTTTTCTGATACTATTGTGTTCTTCTTTAGAGTTTCTCTTCCCCCTTTCTGGTATTCTGCCTTTTGTGATTCTGAGGCACTGTGGTTCATCAGTGTTTTCCTCACCTCCATTTTCAGAGCTTGCTCTGGTATCATTTTGCCGTCTAGTTGTTTGAAAGCTTATTTTTTGGGCCTTCAATCTCTTTGGAACTGAAAATGGTACTTCCTGTTTCTTTTACTATACTTCTTTTACTCTAAAGGTCAGGTACTATCATGTATCTAATTTAGACTTTTAGGGCTTGGTTAAGTGCAAACTTTAGACTCTTTGGTGTACGCAATTCCATGGTATTTCTGTGAGGACAATTTTCCCTAGACCTTGATGCCATGCCCTTTTCCTGTGTGTGTTGTCTGGTATATCTGTAAATCCTGGTGTTGCCTTGGTTGTGATGAATACACCATACTGTTTCAGTTAGTAGAACCTCATTTTTATTACACTAATCTCACAATTCTGAAAGGGCACAGGGCACTTCCTCTAGTGGGAATGAAGTTTCTATAGGTTTTCATCTCTGCATTCTTCTGTATGTCATTTTGAAGTGTCTCCAAAACAGCCAACATAGAGTGCGCTTGTACTTTCTACTGCCATGGGAATGTCCCAATTTACCAGTTCTTCCCAGAGCTTCTCTGTCTACAGAAACACCAGTGGAAGCATATGTATGGATGTCATACTTCAGGGCCTGCTGGGATGATCCGGCAGACCGACCAATGTGTCCCCGTTGCAGTACCCTGTCAGTGCCGTCCAAAATGTAGCATCTGCATTTGGGTGATAATGCTGTAAGGAATGCTTCATCTTTTCATGCTGTGGACTTGGACCACTCTTCCTAGTCCTCTCATTCTTGAGTAATGGGTTCACGAAAGCAACCACAGAGCTGTTCCGCATCCTCTGCCTCAAACCAGACTGTAATCCCAATCCAGGTTATGAATGTAGCAGATCCTAAATCTTTTAATACTGATTTCAAACCCAACGCCCCCTGGAACCCTCAGTCCAGATGCATGATACCTCTGATTGAGCCCCACACGTGCTCTATTGGCAAAATGTCAAATTGGACCTTGGTCCTGCAGATGCAGTGGATGTGGCCATAGGACATATCGATAAACTCAACCTCACGCGCCAGTGCGGTTGCTGTCTCACTGAGGTCACAGTTCTCTTTGCTCTCTTGAAAGTACCCACCAAAACACACAACGCACTCTAGATCCCTGAGTTGTGTGAGAGCCATCATCCGTAGCCCCACCCCTCTTTTTCCGCTGCCTCTGCTAGCTCAGATTTGGCAGCTCGGAACGTGGTCTCAGATTCAATTGTGGGGATATCTTGAGCTGATTTCTTTGAGTTCTGTCAGCCAAGCATCTGCTGTGCACTCTGCTAACACTCAGCACATCACCTTCAATCCCATGCCTGCTGCCTGCTTGAGAGTGTGCTTCCAAGGAAAACAGAGTTTCACCTTTGATGCTCCATTACCAGAGGTCAGATCCTGCACTGGTTTCCATTCTCTACTTTGCCTTTTCCTGCTTCCAGGGTTTCTGAGGCCTCATCCTGTCTTTGGAAGTAACAGACCACTCTTAGGAAAGTGTCCTTGCCAAGGGCTGGGTGAGTGGGTGTTTACAATATTTTGTGTATGGTAGCTAGTGAGAGCAGTTTGCACTGGTTCTCTCCCTACTGGGCATCGACAAATCAACACTTTTCACAAATAATTCACAGAAATTGGATATTTGTTTCGCTCCGTTTTCTTTACAGCCATCGTCGGAGTGTTTCTGAAGACCCCAGCTTTGACCTTATGTTGATAAGGCAGTTGCAGTCTTTAAGAAAGTTAACAGTATCGAATTACATGTTTTGGGATTTATATGAAAGTGAAGTTAGATTTTGAAAATTACCAAACCAACCTAGAAGCCAGACTTGACAGTTTCTGTAAGATTTTGTCAGCTCTAAGGAATAAACAGACAGTCTCAATGTAAAATAGCAGTCCAAAAGTTTGAAGGGGACATGCCAACTCTTTTCTCTTGAAGCCTCCAACAACAAAAGGAACAATGAAATACCTATTGAAACCATGAAATAACCCCCATCCTGGGTTTCCCTTGTGCACCTGGTGCCCTTTACTCCCAATGACAGATACTAGGCTATGTTGGCATTTCAAGGGGTAACATTCCTCTCTAGGAATATACAAGAAAATCTAAACAGAATATACACATTTAGGCTTGATTCCAAAAGCACCTAGAGGCCTTTAACTATGAGAAACCTGCTGCAGCTATGCTAGGCTATTGAGAACCAGGTGCTCTTCTATCAGTGCTGAGAAGGCTTAATCATCCGATCATGTTGGGTAAAGCAATTTAACGCAACCAAGTCTGCACCTCCAAGATATAGTGCACCCGGGGCTTGACGGAAGTGAATGACTGTCCACATAACCTGTGTCTTTAATGTGTTTGGTGACTTTTACAGTTCAGTTCACTATCTGACTTCTAATATTTTCCTGTACTGTCTTGAAAAACTGAGGCCTAATACATATTCAAGTTCATTCAAAGATTCCCCTCACTTCCCACACTCCTTTCAGCCCAAAGAATACATAACCCCAGCATTTCCTGAATCTAGGGGAAGGTCATCATTTCTTTGTGTGAGCTAAGTATTCAATTCCTATCTATTTTAGACGAGAGTATTTGACCTTTAAGGAGTTCACTGTTGTTCACCGAGTGTGAAGGAGGAGGAACTCTGATTCTAGTAGGGGCTTGCTCTCCTCCTACTGGATTCATTGCAGCTCAGGTTCTGATCCTTTGAAATGGATGCCTGAGTGGAGTGGAGGGAAGAGCATGTGATTGATAGCTAGGCACAAACGTGGGAATAGGCTTACCTGGGCTTGGTGCATTTCGATAGGAATGATTCTTAAATGCCCCTTGGGATGTGTGGAATCTCACGACGTCTTCCATGAACACGAGCGCTTTTATCATCTCTGCCAGCTCTTCTCTTTTAGACGTCAGGAATCTTGGACCCGTTCTTGGAGCAGGGAATCGAGTAACTTTCTCAAGGGCACGTTGACTCTCCGTATGACTCTTTCTGCCAGTATCAGCGAGGTTCAGTAGGTCTCATGAATGTCTTTCGAGCCTGGTATGCTCTAGAGATGTCTCCATGCCGATATTCTCCACTGTAGCAGAACAACTTTCATCAATGTGTTCGCACATCTCCTCAATCCATGCAGCCAGTTTTTCTGCCAGCTTCTCTTCGTGTCTCCCATGAAGTCGACGTCAACAGGACTGGGCAAGTCTGAAAATACCTCGGAGCCTCACCAGTAAGCTGATGACAGGCAGATCTTCCACTGTCTGCCCTTTCAGATTCTGGAAACTGCCCCGTGAACTCAGGTCTCTGGGCAGCAGCAGTATCTCGAACTTACTCAGCTTCCCGAACAAAAGACCTAAGCCAATCTCCACATAGGGCAGCAGACCCACCATCAAACTGATCCACCCACAGAATTCTGCCCAGTTACCTTGGATCCACCAGCCGCAACAAGCCTCGTGGTACACACCAACATTCCACCTGGAATCCAACCGGTAACTGCCATCCCCAGTGGTTGATGCATCAAGTGCGTGTTGGGGGTGATGCTGCATTAGACGAGAGTTTCCTAAGGGAAATGTGATTCTATCCACAAGGGTCCCATGGTCCTTTTCTCTTCCCTCTTTCCTTTTGTTCAGATCTGTATACACAGTACAAACGGAGGGAAGAGTGTCCATGTTCAGTTTATGGATTCACACCTATTTAAACTTTCTAAGAGTTCACAGTACACAGAGACCCACTCAAGGAAACTCATGTTTGTGTAATATCCATTCACCCAGATTACATATCCGTCTGTTGCTTTCTGCTGAAACACCCACACTCTCAGAACATGGATCCATTGGTTTCATGGGGGCTGAAATTCCTAGAAATGAAACCAATCCCAACGTGCACTTTCCTGTCTGTCTCTTTTGCTCTTAGTAGAGTTTTGCAGAGCTACTTGTCTTTGTTATAGGCTTATGCCATTTCTTCTCTACGTAGGGTAGAATAAGGCATTCGTTCATCCTGTTGGAAGACTTGTAAGTCTATGTCCCGTTCTATGTCCCACTCTTATTCAAAACCGTCATTTGGGTTGGCTCACGATATGCACTTCTGGATCAGTATCTATGAATAGTCATGCTCGCGTCTGTTTTTGGAATACAAGTGTGTTGAGTACATGCTAACAGCGATAATAGGTCGATGCGTGCTGAAGGAACCTTGACATCACTTTGAGTATTTTGTCTTGAATAATCATGGTTGTTTGGTATATGTCAGCCAACTGTAACCTTTTGGTGCTTGTTTGTTTGTCTGATTGTTTTGCAAACACATTAGGCCATGCATCTATCCTTTTGCTTCAGACAGACAGTCACGTAAGCTGATTCACTTAAGATACTGCTTAAAATCAACTATGATTTCCTGCTACTCTCTCCCATCTTTAGGATTTTGATGTCCTCCTTGCCTTCTTCTTCTTACTTCTTTGCAACTCAGGCTCTTCTTGCATTTGCAATAATGGTTTTGCTATTTCCATTTCATCTTGCTACTTTTCTACTCAGGGTAGGATTCTCAATTTTTGTTTTAGGATCAGTCTCAAACTGCTGAATTCTTTTAAGGTTTGCCTGTCAGTGAAATTCCCTAGCTCTGCCGTTGTTATAAACGGCGGTCATTTGGCATAGGCTACCCTAGATTGCAGCTTTTTCTCATTCAGGATATGGTCTATGTCCTGGCACTCCTCCCCGTGCTGCAAAATTTCTGCCGAGATATCAGCTGAAACCCCTCTGGAGGTTCTGTTGTGACTAAGTTGCTTTCCTCGAGGTGCATTTTACACCACTGGGATGATCATGAAATTTGTTTATTTGAATTCTACAGCTGCTTGTTGGTCTATTGGTATTCCGCCTCTTTTGGATGCTGTGTACTTCCAGAATTCTTATAGATGATACTTTCTTGGCTTTCAGCAAGTTTCATTCTGATTTTTCTACAAATTCCTTTTCAGAATTTATTATTTTATCTCTTGCTTTTCCATTTGGGAATCCTATGAGTCCTATTCTTACCTGCTTTGTCTTAACCCAGGATTCAACAGTGATGTTAGCATTGATTTGCACTTGCTTATCTGTGTCTTCTTCTGATCGAGGGATTTCTGTTCCCCTGTCCTCACAGTCATTCAAGAGTCCCTCTGCGTTATGTAGTCTGCTTAGGATTGAATTTAGCCCAGTTTTTATCTCATCCATTGAGTTTTCTGATACTATTGGGTTCTTCTTTAGAGTTTCTCTTCCCCTTTTCTGGTATTCTGCCTTTTGTGATTCTGAGGCACTGTGGTTCATCAGTGTTTTCCTCACCTCCATTTTCAGAGCTTGCTCTGGTATCATTTTGCCGTCTAGTTGTTTGAAATCTTATTTTTTGGGCCTTCAATCTCTTTGGAACTGAAAATGGTACTTCCTGTTTCTTTTACTATACTTCTTTTACTCTACAGGTCAGGTACTATCATGTATCTAATTTAGACTTTTAGGGCTTGGTTAAGTGCAAACTTTAGACTCTTTGGTGTACGCAATTCCATGGTATTTCTGTGAGGACAATTTTCCCTAGACCTTGATGCCATGCCCTTTACCTGTGTGTGTTGTCTGGTATATCTGTAAATCCTGGTGTTGCCTTGGTTGTGATGAACACACCATACTGTTTCAGTTAGTAGAACCTCATTTTTATTACACTAATCTCACAATTCTGAAAGGGCACAGGGCACTTCCTCTAGTGGGAATGAAGCTTCTATAGGTTTTCAGCTCTGCATTCTTCTGTATGTCATTTTGAAGTGTCTCCAAAACAGCCAACATAGAGTGCGCTTGTACTTTCTACTGCCATGGGAATGCCCCAATTTACCAGTTCTTCCCAGAGCTTCTCTGTCTACAGAAACACCAGTGGAAGCATATGTATGGATGTCATACTTCAGGGCCTGCTGGGATGATCCCGCAGACCGACCAATGTGTCCTCAGTGCAGCACCCTGTCAGTGGCGTCCAAAATGTAGCATCTGCATTTGGGTGATAATGCTGTAAGAAATGCTTCATCTTCTCATGCTGTGGACTTGGACCACTCTTCCTAGTCCTCTCATTCTTGAGTAATGGGTTCACGAAAGCAACCACAGAGCTGTTCCGCATCCTCTGCCTCAAACCAGACTGTAATCCCAATCCAGGTTATGAATGTAGCAGATCCTAAATCTTTTAATACTGATTTCAAACCCAACGCCCCCTGGAACCCTCAGTCCAGATGCATGATACCTCTGATTGAGCCCCACACGTGCTCTATTGGCAAAATGTCAAATTGGACCCTGGTCCTGCAGATGAAGTGGATGTGGCCATAGGACATATCGATAAACTCAACCTCACGCGCCAGTGCGGTTGCTGTCTCACTGAGGTCACAGTTCTCTTTGCTCTCATGAAAGTACCCACCAAAACACACAACGCACTCTAGATCCCTGAGTTGTGCGAGAGCCATCATCCGTAGCCCCACCCCTCTTTTTCCGCTGCCTCTGCTAGCTCAGATTTGGCAGCTCGGAACGTGGTCTCAGATTCAATTGTGGGGATATCTTGAGCTGATTTCTTTGAGTTCTGTCAGCCAAGCATCTGCTGTGCACTCTGCTAACACTCAGCACATCACCTTCAATCCCATGCCTGCTGCCTGCTTGAGAGTGAGCTTCCAAGGAAAACAGAGTTTCACCTTTGATGCTCCATTACCAGAGGTCAGATCCTGCACTGGTTTCCATTCTCTACTTTGCCTTTTCCTGCTTCCAGGTTTTCTGAGGCCTCATCCTGTCTTTGGAAGTAACAGACCACTCTTAGGAAAGTGTCCTTGCCAAGGGCTGGGTGAGTGTGTGTTTACAATATTTTGTGTATGGTAGCTAGTGAGAGCAGTTTGCACTGGTTCTCTTCCTACTGGGCATCGACAAATCAACACTTTTCACAAATAATTCACAGAAATTGGATATTTGTTTCGCTCCGTTTTTTTACAGCCATCGTCGGAGGGCTTTTCTGAAGACCCCTGCTTTGATCTTATGTTGATAAGGCAGTTGCAGTCTTTAAGAAAGTTAACAGTATCGAATTACAAGTTTTGGGATTTATATGAAAGTGAAGTTAGATTTTGAAAATTACCAAACCAACCTAGAAGCCAGACTTGACAATTTCTGTAAGATTTTGTCAGCTCTAAGGAATAAACAGACAGTCTCAATGTAAAATAGCAGTCCAAAAGTTTGAAGGGGACATGCCAACTCTTTTCTCTTGAAGCTTCCAACAACAAAAGGAACAATGAAATACCTATTGGAACCATGAAATAACCCCCATCCTGGGTATCCCTTGTGCACCTGGTGCCCTTTACTCCCAATGACACATACAAGGTTATGTTGGCATTTCAAGGGGTAACATTCCTCTCTAGAAACATACAAGAAAATCTAAACAGAATATACACATTTAGGCTTGATTCCAAAAGCACCTAGAGGCATTTAACTATGAGAATCCTGCTGCAGCTATGCTAGGCTATTGAGAACCAGGTGCTCTTCTATCAGTGCTGAGAAGGCTTAATCATCCGATCATGTTGGGTAAAGCAATTTAACACAACCAAGTCTGCACCTCCAAGATATAGTGCACCCGGGGCTTGACGGAAGTGAATGACTGTCCACATAACCTGTGTCTTTAATGTGTTTGGTGACTTTTACAGTTCAGTTCACTATCTGACTTCTAATATTTTCCTGTACTGTCTTGAAAAACTGAGGCCTAATACATATTCAAGTTCATTCAAAGATTCCCCTCACTTCCCACACTCCTTTCAGCCCAAAGAATACATAACCCCAGCATTTCCTGAATCTAGGGGAAGGTCATCATTTCTTTGTGTGAGCTAAGTATTCAATTCCTATCTATTTTAGACGAGAGTATTTGACCTTTAAGGAGTTCACTGTTGTTCACCGAGTGTGAAGGAGGAGGAACTCTGATTCTAGTAGGGGCTAGCTCTCCTCCTACTGGATTCATTGCAGCTCAGGTTCTGATCCTTTGAAATGGATGCCTGAGTGGAGTGGAGGGAAGAGCATGTGATTGATAGCTAGGCACAAACGTGGGAATAGGCTTACCTGGGCTTGGTGCATTTCGATAGGAATGATTCTTAAATGCCCCTTGGGATGTGTGGAATCTCACGACGTCTTCCAAGAACACGAGCGCTTTTATCATCTCTGCCATCTCTTCTCTTTTAGACGTCAGGAATCTTGGACCCGTTCTTGGAGCAGGGAATCGAGTAACTTTCTCAAGGACACGTTGACTCTCCGTATGACTCTTTCTGCCAGTATCAGCGAGGTTCAGTAGGTCTCATGAATGTCTTTCGAGCCTGGTATGCTCTAGAGATGTCTCCATGCCGATATTCTCCACTGTAGCAGAACAACTTTCATCAATGTGTTCGCACATCTCCTCAATCCATGCAGCCAGTTTTTCTGCCAGCTTCTCTTCGTGTCTCCCATGAAGTCGACGTCAACAGGACTGGGCAAGTCTGAAAATACCTCGGAGCCTCACCAGTAAGCTGATGACAGGCAGATCTTCCACTGTCTGCCCTTTCAGATTCTGGAAACTGCCCCGTGAACTCAGGTCTCTGGGCAGCAGCAGTATCTCGAACTTACTCAGCTTCCCGAACAAAAGACCTAAGCCAATCTCCACATAGGGCAGCAGACCCACCATCAAACTGATCCACCCACAGAATTCTGCCCAGTTACCTTGGATCCACCAGCCGCAACAAGCCTCGTGGTACACACCAACATTCCACCTGGAATCCAACCGGTAACTGCCATCCCCAGTGGTTGATGCATCAAGTGCGTGTTGGGGGTGATGCTGCATTAGACGAGAGTTTCCTAAGGGAAATGTGATTCTATCCACAAGGGTCCCATGGTCCTTTTCTCTTCCCTCTTTCCTTTTGTTCAGATCTGTATACACAGTACAAACGGAGGGAAGAGTGTCCATGTTCAGT
The DNA here is from genome assembly GCF_048773025.1 of Camelus bactrianus. Classification (NCBI taxonomy): domain Eukaryota; kingdom Metazoa; phylum Chordata; class Mammalia; order Artiodactyla; family Camelidae; genus Camelus; species Camelus bactrianus. The sequence continues at coordinate 766,120 of NC_133573.1, read as the reverse complement.
TTATGGATTCACACCTATTTAAACTTTCTAAGAGTTCACAGTACACAGAGACCCACTCAAGGAAACTCATGTTTGTGTAATATCCATTCACCCAGATTACATATCCGTCTGTTGCTTTCTGCTGAAACACCCACACTCTCAGAACATGGATCCATTGGTTTCATGGGGGCTGAAATTCCTAGAAATGAAACCAATCCCAACGTGCACTTTCCTGTCTGTCTCTTTTGCTCTTAGTAGAGTTTTGCAGAGCTACTTGTCTTTGTTATAGGCTTATGCCATTTCTTCTCTACGTAGGGTAGAATAAGGCATTCGTTCATCCTGTTGGAAGACTTGTAAGTCTATGTCCCGTTCTATGTCCCACTCTTATTCAAAACCGTCATTTGGGTTGGCTCACGATATGCACTTCTGGATCAGTATCTATGAATAGTCATGCTCGCGTCTGTTTTTGGAATACAAGTGTGTTGAGTACATGCTAACAGCGATAATAGGTCGATGCGTGCTGAAGGAACCTTGACATCACTTTGAGTATTTTGTCTTGAATAATCATGGTTGTTTGGTATATGTCAGCCAACTGTGACCTTTTGGTGCTTGTTTGTTTGTCTGATTGTTTTGCAAACACATTAGGCCATGCATCTATCCTTTTGCTTCAGACAGACAGTCACGTAAGCTGATTCACTTAAGATACTGCTTAAAATCAACTATGATTTCCTGCTACTCTCTCCCATCTTTAGGATTTTGATGTCCTCCTTGCCTTCTTCTTCTTACTTCTTTGCAACTCAGGCTCTTCTTGCATTTGCAATAATGGTTTTGCTATTTCCATTTCATCTTGCTACTTTTCTACTCAGGGTAGGATTCTCAATTTTTGTTTTAGGATCAGTCTCAAACTGCTGAATTCTTTTAAGGTTTGCCTGTCAGTGAAATTCCCTAGCTCTGCCGTTGTTATAAACGGCGGTCATTTGGCATAGGCTACCCTAGATTGCAGCTTTTTCTCATTCAGGATATGGTCTATGTCCTGGCACTCCTCCCCGTGCTGCAAAATTTCTGCCGAGATATCAGCTGAAACCCCTCTGGAGGTTCTGTTGTGACTAAGTTGCTTTCCTCGAGGTGCATTTTACACCACTGGGATGATCATGAAATTTGTTTATTTGAATTCTACAGCTGCTTGTTGGTCTATTGGTATTCCGCCTCTTTTGGATGCTGTGTACTTCCAGAATTCGTATAGATGATACTTTCTTGGCTTTCAGCAAGTTTCATTCTGATTTTTCTACAAATTCCTTTTCAGAATTTATTATTTTATCTCTTGCTTTTCCATTTGGGAATCCTATGAGTCCTATTCTTACCTGCTTTGTCTTAACCCAGGATTCAACAGTGATGTTAGCATTGATTTGCACTTGCTTATCTGTGTCTTCTTCTGATCGAGGGATTTCTGTTCCCCTGTCCTCACAGTCATTCAAGAGTCCCTCTGCGTTATGTAGTCTGCTTAGGATTGAATTTAGCCCAGTTTTTATCTCATCCATTGAGTTTTCTGATACTATTGGGTTCTTCTTTAGAGTTTCTCTTCCCCTTTTCTGGTATTCTGCCTTTTGTGATTCTGAGGCACTGTGGTTCATCAGTGTTTTCCTCACCTCCATTTTCAGAGCTTGCTCTGGTATCATTTTGCCGTCTAGTTGTTTGAAATCTTATTTTTTGGGCCTTCAATCTCTTTGGAACTGAAAATGGTACTTCCTGTTTCTTTTACTATACTTCTTTTACTCTACAGGTCAGGTACTATCATGTATCTAATTTAGACTTTTAGGGCTTGGTTAAGTGCAAACTTTAGACTCTTTGGTGTACGCAATTCCATGGTATTTCTGTGAGGACAATTTTCCCTAGACCTTGATGCCATGCCCTTTACCTGTGTGTGTTGTCTGGTATATCTGTAAATCCTGGTGTTGCCTTGGTTGTGATGAACACACCATACTGTTTCAGTTAGTAGAACCTCATTTTTATTACACTAATCTCACAATTCTGAAAGGGCACAGGGCACTTCCTCTAGTGGGAATGAAGCTTCTATAGGTTTTCAGCTCTGCATTCTTCTGTATGTCATTTTGAAGTGTCTCCAAAACAGCCAACATAGAGTGCGCTTGTACTTTCTACTGCCATGGGAATGCCCCAATTTACCAGTTCTTCCCAGAGCTTCTCTGTCTACAGAAACACCAGTGGAAGCATATGTATGGATGTCATACTTCAGGGCCTGCTGGGATGATCCCGCAGACCGACCAATGTGTCCTCAGTGCAGCACCCTGTCAGTGGCGTCCAAAATGTAGCATCTGCATTTGGGTGATAATGCTGTAAGAAATGCTTCATCTTCTCATGCTGTGGACTTGGACCACTCTTCCTAGTCCTCTCATTCTTGAGTAATGGGTTCACGAAAGCAACCACAGAGCTGTTCCGCATCCTCTGCCTCAAACCAGACTGTAATCCCAATCCAGGTTATGAATGTAGCAGATCCTAAATCTTTTAATACTGATTTCAAACCCAACGCCCCCTGGAACCCTCAGTCCAGATGCATGATACCTCTGATTGAGCCCCACACGTGCTCTATTGGCAAAATGTCAAATTGGACCCTGGTCCTGCAGATGAAGTGGATGTGGCCATAGGACATATCGATAAACTCAACCTCACGCGCCAGTGCGGTTGCTGTCTCACTGAGGTCACAGTTCTCTTTGCTCTCATGAAAGTACCCACCAAAACACACAACGCACTCTAGATCCCTGAGTTGTGCGAGAGCCATCATCCGTAGCCCCACCCCTCTTTTTCCGCTGCCTCTGCTAGCTCAGATTTGGCAGCTCGGAACGTGGTCTCAGATTCAATTGTGGGGATATCTTGAGCTGATTTCTTTGAGTTCTGTCAGCCAAGCATCTGCTGTGCACTCTGCTAACACTCAGCACATCACCTTCAATCCCATGCCTGCTGCCTGCTTGAGAGTGAGCTTCCAAGGAAAACAGAGTTTCACCTTTGATGCTCCATTACCAGAGGTCAGATCCTGCACTGGTTTCCATTCTCTACTTTGCCTTTTCCTGCTTCCAGGTTTTCTGAGGCCTCATCCTGTCTTTGGAAGTAACAGACCACTCTTAGGAAAGTGTCCTTGCCAAGGGCTGGGTGAGTGTGTGTTTACAATATTTTGTGTATGGTAGCTAGTGAGAGCAGTTTGCACTGGTTCTCTTCCTACTGGGCATCGACAAATCAACACTTTTCACAAATAATTCACAGAAATTGGATATTTGTTTCGCTCCGTTTTTTTACAGCCATCGTCGGAGGGCTTTTCTGAAGACCCCTGCTTTGATCTTATGTTGATAAGGCAGTTGCAGTCTTTAAGAAAGTTAACAGTATCGAATTACAAGTTTTGGGATTTATATGAAAGTGAAGTTAGATTTTGAAAATTACCAAACCAACCTAGAAGCCAGACTTGACAATTTCTGTAAGATTTTGTCAGCTCTAAGGAATAAACAGACAGTCTCAATGTAAAATAGCAGTCCAAAAGTTTGAAGGGGACATGCCAACTCTTTTCTCTTGAAGCTTCCAACAACAAAAGGAACAATGAAATACCTATTGGAACCATGAAATAACCCCCATCCTGGGTATCCCTTGTGCACCTGGTGCCCTTTACTCCCAATGACACATACAAGGTTATGTTGGCATTTCAAGGGGTAACATTCCTCTCTAGAAACATACAAGAAAATCTAAACAGAATATACACATTTAGGCTTGATTCCAAAAGCACCTAGAGGCATTTAACTATGAGAATCCTGCTGCAGCTATGCTAGGCTATTGAGAACCAGGTGCTCTTCTATCAGTGCTGAGAAGGCTTAATCATCCGATCATGTTGGGTAAAGCAATTTAACACAACCAAGTCTGCACCTCCAAGATATAGTGCACCCGGGGCTTGACGGAAGTGAATGACTGTCCACATAACCTGTGTCTTTAATGTGTTTGGTGACTTTTACAGTTCAGTTCACTATCTGACTTCTAATATTTTCCTGTACTGTCTTGAAAAACTGAGGCCTAATACATATTCAAGTTCATTCAAAGATTCCCCTCACTTCCCACACTCCTTTCAGCCCAAAGAATACATAACCCCAGCATTTCCTGAATCTAGGGGAAGGTCATCATTTCTTTGTGTGAGCTAAGTATTCAATTCCTATCTATTTTAGACGAGAGTATTTGACCTTTAAGGAGTTCACTGTTGTTCACCGAGTGTGAAGGAGGAGGAACTCTGATTCTAGTAGGGGCTAGCTCTCCTCCTACTGGATTCATTGCAGCTCAGGTTCTGATCCTTTGAAATGGATGCCTGAGTGGAGTGGAGGGAAGAGCATGTGATTGATAGCTAGGCACAAACGTGGGAATAGGCTTACCTGGGCTTGGTGCATTTCGATAGGAATGATTCTTAAATGCCCCTTGGGATGTGTGGAATCTCACGACGTCTTCCAAGAACACGAGCGCTTTTATCATCTCTGCCATCTCTTCTCTTTTAGACGTCAGGAATCTTGGACCCGTTCTTGGAGCAGGGAATCGAGTAACTTTCTCAAGGACACGTTGACTCTCCGTATGACTCTTTCTGCCAGTATCAGCGAGGTTCAGTAGGTCTCATGAATGTCTTTCGAGCCTGGTATGCTCTAGAGATGTCTCCATGCCGATATTCTCCACTGTAGCAGAACAACTTTCATCAATGTGTTCGCACATCTCCTCAATCCATGCAGCCAGTTTTTCTGCCAGCTTCTCTTCGTGTCTCCCATGAAGTCGACGTCAACAGGACTGGGCAAGTCTGAAAATACCTCGGAGCCTCACCAGTAAGCTGATGACAGGCAGATCTTCCACTGTCTGCCCTTTCAGATTCTGGAAACTGCCCCGTGAACTCAGGTCTCTGGGCAGCAGCAGTATCTCGAACTTACTCAGCTTCCCGAACAAAAGACCTAAGCCAATCTCCACATAGGGCAGCAGACCCACCATCAAACTGATCCACCCACAGAATTCTGCCCAGTTACCTTGGATCCACCAGCCGCAACAAGCCTCGTGGTACACACCAACATTCCACCTGGAATCCAACCGGTAACTGCCATCCCCAGTGGTTGATGCATCAAGTGCGTGTTGGGGGTGATGCTGCATTAGACGAGAGTTTCCTAAGGGAAATGTGATTCTATCCACAAGGGTCCCATGGTCCTTTTCTCTTCCCTCTTTCCTTTTGTTCAGATCTGTATACACAGTACAAACGGAGGGAAGAGTGTCCATGTTCAGTTTATGGATTCACACCTATTTAAACTTTCTAAGAGTTCACAGTACACAGAGACCCACTCAAGGAAACTCATGTTTGTGTAATATCCATTCACCCAGATTACATATCCGTCTGTTGCTTTCTGCTGAAACACCCACACTCTCAGAACATGGATCCATTGGTTTCATGGGGGCTGAAATTCCTAGAAATGAAACCAATCCCAACGTGCACTTTCCTGTCTGTCTCTTTTGCTCTTAGTAGAGTTTTGCAGAGCTACTTGTCTTTGTTATAGGCTTATGCCATTTCTTCTCTACGTAGGGTAGAATAAGGCATTCGTTCATCCTGTTGGAAGACTTGTAAGTCTATGTCCCGTTCTATGTCCCACTCTTATTCAAAACCGTCATTTGGGTTGGCTCACGATATGCACTTCTGGATCAGTATCTATGAATAGTCATGCTCGCGTCTGTTTTTGGAATACAAGTGTGTTGAGTACATGCTAACAGCGATAATAGGTCGATGCGTGCTGAAGGAACCTTGACATCACTTTGAGTATTTTGTCTTGAATAATCATGGTTGTTTGGTATATGTCAGCCAACTGTGACCTTTTGGTGCTTGTTTGTTTGTCTGATTGTTTTGCAAACACATTAGGCCATGCATCTATCCTTTTGCTTCAGACAGACAGTCACGTAAGCTGATTCACTTAAGATACTGCTTAAAATCAACTATGATTTCCTGCTACTCTCTCCCATCTTTAGGATTTTGATGTCCTCCTTGCCTTCTTCTTCTTACTTCTTTGCAACTCAGGCTCTTCTTGCATTTGCAATAATGGTTTTGCTATTTCCATTTCATCTTGCTACTTTTCTACTCAGGGTAGGATTCTCAATTTTTGTTTTAGGATCAGTCTCAAACTGCTGAATTCTTTTAAGGTTTGCCTGTCAGTGAAATTCCCTAGCTCTGCCGTTGTTATAAACGGCGGTCATTTGGCATAGGCTACCCTAGATTGCAGCTTTTTCTCATTCAGGATATGGTCTATGTCCTGGCACTCCTCCCCGTGCTGCAAAATTTCTGCCGAGATATCAGCTGAAACCCCTCTGGAGGTTCTGTTGTGACTAAGTTGCTTTCCTCGAGGTGCATTTTACACCACTGGGATGATCATGAAATTTGTTTATTTGAATTCTACAGCTGCTTGTTGGTCTATTGGTATTCCGCCTCTTTTGGATGCTGTGTACTTCCAGAATTCGTATAGATGATACTTTCTTGGCTTTCAGCAAGTTTCATTCTGATTTTTCTACAAATTCCTTTTCAGAATTTATTATTTTATCTCTTGCTTTTCCATTTGGGAATCCTATGAGTCCTATTCTTACCTGCTTTGTCTTAACCCAGGATTCAACAGTGATGTTAGCATTGATTTGCACTTGCTTATCTGTGTCTTCTTCTGATCGAGGGATTTCTGTTCCCCTGTCCTCACAGTCATTCAAGAGTCCCTCTGCGTTATGTAGTCTGCTTAGGATTGAATTTAGCCCAGTTTTTATCTCATCCATTGAGTTTTCTGATACTATTGGGTTCTTCTTTAGAGTTTCTCTTCCCCTTTTCTGGTATTCTGCCTTTTGTGATTCTGAGGCACTGTGGTTCATCAGTGTTTTCCTCACCTCCATTTTCAGAGCTTGCTCTGGTATCATTTTGCCGTCTAGTTGTTTGAAATCTTATTTTTTGGGCCTTCAATCTCTTTGGAACTGAAAATGGTACTTCCTGTTTCTTTTACTATACTTCTTTTACTCTACAGGTCAGGTACTATCATGTATCTAATTTAGACTTTTAGGGCTTGGTTAAGTGCAAACTTTAGACTCTTTGGTGTACGCAATTCCATGGTATTTCTGTGAGGACAATTTTCCCTAGACCTTGATGCCATGCCCTTTACCTGTGTGTGTTGTCTGGTATATCTGTAAATCCTGGTGTTGCCTTGGTTGTGATGAACACACCATACTGTTTCAGTTAGTAGAACCTCATTTTTATTACACTAATCTCACAATTCTGAAAGGGCACAGGGCACTTCCTCTAGTGGGAATGAAGCTTCTATAGGTTTTCAGCTCTGCATTCTTCTGTATGTCATTTTGAAGTGTCTCCAAAACAGCCAACATAGAGTGCGCTTGTACTTTCTACTGCCATGGGAATGCCCCAATTTACCAGTTCTTCCCAGAGCTTCTCTGTCTACAGAAACACCAGTGGAAGCATATGTATGGATGTCATACTTCAGGGCCTGCTGGGATGATCCCGCAGACCGACCAATGTGTCCTCAGTGCAGCACCCTGTCAGTGGCGTCCAAAATGTAGCATCTGCATTTGGGTGATAATGCTGTAAGAAATGCTTCATCTTCTCATGCTGTGGACTTGGACCACTCTTCCTAGTCCTCTCATTCTTGAGTAATGGGTTCACGAAAGCAACCACAGAGCTGTTCCGCATCCTCTGCCTCAAACCAGACTGTAATCCCAATCCAGGTTATGAATGTAGCAGATCCTAAATCTTTTAATACTGATTTCAAACCCAACGCCCCCTGGAACCCTCAGTCCAGATGCATGATACCTCTGATTGAGCCCCACACGTGCTCTATTGGCAAAATGTCAAATTGGACCCTGGTCCTGCAGATGAAGTGGATGTGGCCATAGGACATATCGATAAACTCAACCTCACGCGCCAGTGCGGTTGCTGTCTCACTGAGGTCACAGTTCTCTTTGCTCTCATGAAAGTACCCACCAAAACACACAACGCACTCTAGATCCCTGAGTTGTGCGAGAGCCATCATCCGTAGCCCCACCCCTCTTTTTCCGCTGCCTCTGCTAGCTCAGATTTGGCAGCTCGGAACGTGGTCTCAGATTCAATTGTGGGGATATCTTGAGCTGATTTCTTTGAGTTCTGTCAGCCAAGCATCTGCTGTGCACTCTGCTAACACTCAGCACATCACCTTCAATCCCATGCCTGCTGCCTGCTTGAGAGTGAGCTTCCAAGGAAAACAGAGTTTCACCTTTGATGCTCCATTACCAGAGGTCAGATCCTGCACTGGTTTCCATTCTCTACTTTGCCTTTTCCTGCTTCCAGGTTTTCTGAGGCCTCATCCTGTCTTTGGAAGTAACAGACCACTCTTAGGAAAGTGTCCTTGCCAAGGGCTGGGTGAGTGTGTGTTTACAATATTTTGTGTATGGTAGCTAGTGAGAGCAGTTTGCACTGGTTCTCTTCCTACTGGGCATCGACAAATCAACACTTTTCACAAATACTTCACAGAAATTGGATATTTGTTTCGCTCCGTTTTTTTACAGCCATCGTCGGAGGGCTTTTCTGAAGACCCCAGCTTTGATCTTAGGTTGATAAGGCAGTTGCAGTCTTTAAGAAAGTTAACAGTATCGAATTACAAGTTTTGGGATTTATATGAAAGTGAAGTTAGATTTTGAAAATTACCAAACCAACCTAGAAGCCAGACTTGACAATTTCTGTAAGATTTTGTCAGCTCTAAGGAATAAACAGACAGTCTCAATGTAAAATAGCAGTCCAAAAGTTTGAAGGGGACATGCCAACTCTTTTCTCTTGAAGCTTCCAACAACAAAAGGAACAATGAAATACCTATTGGAACCATGAAATAACCCCCATCCTGGGTATCCCTTGTGCACCTGGTGCCCTTTACTCCCAATGACACATACAAGGTTATGTTGGCATTTCAAGGGGTAACATTCCTCTCTAGAAATATACAAGAAAATCTAAACAGAATATACACATTTAGGCTTGATTCCAAAAGCACCTAGAGGCATTTAACTATGAGAAACCTGCTGCAGCTATGCTAGGCTATTGAGAACCAGGTGCTCTTCTATCAGTGCTGAGAAGGCTTAATCATCCGATCATGTTGGGTAAAGCAATTTAACACAACCAAGTCTGCACCTCCAAGATATAGTGCACCCGGGGCTTGACGGAAGTGAATGACTGTCCACATAACCTGTGTCTTTAATGTGTTTGGTGACTTTTACAGTTCAGTTCACTATCTGACTTCTAATATTTTCCTGTACTGTCTTGAAAAACTGAGGCCTAATACATATTCAAGTTCATTCAAAGATTCCCCTCACTTCCCACACTCCTTTCAGCCCAAAGAATACATAACCCCAGCATTTCCTGAATCTAGGGGAAGGTCATCATTTCTTTGTGTGAGCTAAGTATTCAATTCCTATCTATTTTAGACGAGAGTATTTGACCTTTAAGGAGTTCACTGTTGTTCACCGAGTGTGAAGGAGGAGGAACTCTGATTCTAGTAGGGGCTTGCTCTCCTCCTACTGGATTCATTGCAGCTCAGGTTCTGATCCTTTGAAATGGATGCCTGAGTGGAGTGGAGGGAAGAGCATGTGATTGATAGCTAGGCACAAACGTGGGAATAGGCTTACCTGGGCTTGGTGCATTTCGATAGGAATGATTCTTAAATGCCCTTTGGGATGTGTGGAATCTCACGACGTCTTCCAAGAACACGAGCGCTTTTATCATCTCTGCCATCTCTTCTCTTTTAGACGTCAGGAATCTTGGACCCGTTCTTGGAGCAGGGAATCGAGTAACTTTCTCAAGGGCACGTTGACTCTCCGTATGACTCTTTCTGCCAGTATCAGCGAGGTTCAGTAGGTCTCATGAATGTCTTTCGAGCCTGGTATGCTCTAGAGATGTCTCCATGCCGATATTCTCCACTGTAGCAGAACAACTTTCATCAATGTGTTCGCACATCTCCTCAATCCATGCAGCCAGTTTTTCTGCCAGCTTCTCTTCGTGTCTCCCATGAAGTCGACGTCAACAGGACTGGGCAAGTCTGAAAATACCTCGGAGCCTCACCAGTAAGCTGATGACAGGCAGATCTTCCACTGTCTGCCCTTTCAGATTCTGGAAACTGCCCCGTGAACTCAGGTCTCTGGGCAGCAGCAGTATCTCGAACTTACTCAGCTTCCCGAACAAAAGACCTAAGCCAATCTCCACATAGGGCAGCAGACCCACCATCAAACTGATCCACCCACAGAATTCTGCCCAGTTACCTTGGATCCACCAGCCGCAACAAGCCTCGTGGTACACACCAACATTCCACCTGGAATCCAACCGGTAACTGCCATCCCCAGTGGTTGATGCATCAAGTGCGTGTTGGGGGTGATGCTGCATTAGACGAGAGTTTCCTAAGGGAAATGTGATTCTATCCACAAGGGTCCCATGGTCCTTTTCTCTTCCCTCTTTCCTTTTGTTCAGATCTGTATACACAGTACAAACGGAGGGAAGAGTGTCCATGTTCAGTTTATGGATTCACACCTATTTAAACTTTCTAAGAGTTCACAGTACACAGAGACCCACTCAAGGAAACTCATGTTTGTGTAATATCCATTCACCCAGATTACATATCCGTCTGTTGCTTTCTGCTGAAACACCCACACTCTCAGAACATGGATCCATTGGTTTCATGGGGGCTGAAATTCCTAGAAATGAAACCAATCCCAACGTGCACTTTCCTGTCTGTCTCTTTTGCTCTTAGTAGAGTTTTGCAGAGCTACTTGTCTTTGTTATAGGCTTATGCCATTTCTTCTCTACGTAGGGTAGAATAAGGCATTCGTTCATCCTGTTGGAAGACTTGTAAGTCTATGTCCCGTTCTATGTCCCACTCTTATTCAAAACCGTCATTTGGGTTGGCTCACGATATGCACTTCTGGATCAGTATCTATGAATAGTCATGCTCGCGTCTGTTTTTGGAATACAAGTGTGTTGAGTACATGCTAACAGCGATAATAGGTCGATGCGTGCTGAAGGAACCTTGACATCACTTTGAGTATTTTGTCTTGAATAATCATGGTTGTTTGGTATATGTCAGCCAACTGTAACCTTTTGGTGCTTGTTTGTTTGTCTGATTGTTTTGCAAACACATTAGGCCATGCATCTATCCTTTTGCTTCAGACAGACAGTCACGTAAGCTGATTCCCTTAAGATACTGCTTAAAATCAACTATGATTTCCTGCTACTCTCTCCCATCTTTAGGATTTTGATGTCCTCCTTGCCTTCTTCTTCTTACTTCTTTGCAACTCAGGCTCTTCTTGCATTTGCAATAATGGTTTTGCTATTTCCATTTCATCTTGCTACTTTTCTACTCAGGGTAGGATTCTCAATTTTTGTTTTAGGATCAGTCTCAAACTGCTGAATTCTTTTAAGGTTTGCCTGTCAGTGAAATTCCCTAGCTCTGCCGTTGTTATAAACGGCGGTCATTTGGCATAGGCTACCCTAGATTGCAGCTTTTTCTCATTCAGGATATGGTCTATGTCCTGGCACTCCTCCCCGTGCTGCAAAATTTCTGCCGAGATATCAGCTGAAACCCCTCTGGAGGTTCTGTTGTGACTAAGTTGCTTTCCTCGAGGTGCATTTTACATCACTGGGATGATCATGAAATTTGTTTATTTGAATTGTACAGCTGCTTGTTGGTCTATTGGTATTCCGCCTCTTTTGGATGCTGTGTACTTCCAGAATTCGTATAGATGATACTTTCTTGGCTTTCAGCAAGTTTCATTCTGATTTTTCTACAAATTCCTTTTCAGAATTTATTATTTTATCTCTTGCTATTCCATTTGGGAATCCTATGAGTCCTATTCTTACCTGCTTTGTCTTAACCCAGGATTCAACAGTGATGTTAGCGTTGGTTTGCACTTGCTTATCTGTGTCTTCTTCTGATCGAGGGATTTCTGTTCCCCTGTCCTCACAGTCATTCAAGAGTCCCTCTGCATTATGTAGTCTGCTTAGGATTGACTTTAGCCCAGTTTTTATCTCATCCATTGAGTTTTCTGATACTATTGGGTTCTTCTTTAGAGTTTCTCTTCCCCTTTTCTGGTATTCTGCCTTTTGTGATTCTGAGGCACTGTGGTTCATCAGTGTTTTACTCACCTCCATTTTCAGAGCTTGCTCTGGTATCATTTTGCCGTCTAGTTGTTTGAAATCTTATTTTTAGGGCCTTCAATCTCTTTGGAACTGAAAATGGTACTTCCTGTTTCTTTTACTATACTTCTTTTACTCTACAGGTCAGGTACTATCATGTATCTAATTTAGACTTTTAGGGCTTGGTTAAGTGCAAACTTTAGACTCTTTGGTGTACGCAATTCCATGGTATTTCTGTGAGGACAATTTTCCCTAGACCTTGATGCCATGCCCTTTTCCTGTGTGTGTTGTCTGGTATATCTGTAAATCCTGGTGTTGCCTTGGTTGTGATGAATACACCATACTGTTTCAGTTAGTAGAACCTCATTTTTATTACAATAATCTCACAATTCTGAAAGGGCACAGGGCACTTCCTCTAGTGGGAATGAAGTTTCTATAGGTTTTCATCTCTGCATTCTTCTGTATGTCATTTTGAAGTGTCTCCAAAACAGCCAACATAGAGTGCGCTTGTACTTTCTACTGCCATGGGAATGTCCCAATTTACCAGTTCTTCCCAGAGCTTCTCTGTCTACAGAAACACCAGTGGAAGCATATGTATGGATGTCATACTTCAGGGCCTGCTGGGATGATCCGGCAGACTGACCAATGTGTCCTCGGTGCAGTACCCTGTCAGTGCCGTCCAAAATGAAGCATCTGCATTTGGGTGATAATGCTGTAAGAAATGCTTCATCTTCTCATGCTGTGGACTTGGACCACTCTTCCTAGTCCTCTCATTCTTGAGTAATGGGTTCACGGAAGCAACCACAGAGCTGTTCCGCATCCTCTGCCTCAAACCAGACTGTAATCCCAATCCAGGTTATGAATGTAGCAGATCCTAAATCTTTTAATACTGATTTCAAACCCAACGCCCCCTGGAACCCTCAGTCCAGATGCATGATACCTCTGATTGAGCCCCACACGTGCTCTATTGGCAAAATGTCAAATTGGACCCTGGTCCTGCAGATGCAGTGGATGTGGCCATAGGACATATCGATAAACTCAACCTCACGCGCCAGTGCGGTTGCTGTCTCACTGAGGTCACAGTTCTCTTTGCTCTCTTGAAAGTACCCACCAAAACACACAACGCACTCTAGATCCCTGAGTTGTGTGAGAGCCATCATCCGTAGCCCCACCCCTCTTTTTCCGCTGACTCTGCTAGCTCAGATTTGGCAGCTCGGAACGTGGTCTCAGATTCAATTGTGGGGATATCTTGAGCTGATTTCTTTGAGTTCTGTCAGCCAAGCATCTGCTGTGCACTCTGCTAACACTCAGCACATCACCTTCAATCCCATGCCTGCTGCCTGCTTGAGAGTGTGCTTCCAAGGAAAACAGAGTTTCACCTTTGATGCTCCATTACCAGAGGTCAGATCCTGCACTGGTTTCCATTCTCTACTTTGCCTTTTCCTGCTTCCAGGTTTTCTGAGGCCTCATCCTGTCTTTGGAAGTAACAGACCACTCTTAGGAAAGTGTCCTTGCCAAGGGCTGGGTGAGTGGTTGTTTACAATATTTTGTGTATGGTACCTAGTGAGAGCAGTTTGCACTGGTTCTCTTCCTACTGGGCATCGACAAATCAACACTTTTCACAAATAATTCACAGAAATTGGATATTTGTTTCGCTCCGTTTTCTTTACAGCCATCGTCGGAGTGTTTTTCTGAAGACCCCAGCTTTGACCTAATGTTGATAAGGCAGTTGCAGTCTTTAAGAAAGTTAACAGTATCGAATTACATGTTTTGGGATTTATATGAAAGTGAAGTTAGATTTTGAAAATTACCAAACCAACCTAGAAGCCAGACTTGACAATTTCTGTAAGATTTTGTCAGCTCTAAGGAATAAACAGACAGTCTCAATGTAAAATAGCAGTCCAAAAGTTTGAAGGGGACATGCCAACTCTTTTCTCTTGAAGCCTCCAACAACAAAAGGAACAATGAAATACCTATTGGAACCATGAAATAACCCCCATCCTGGGTTTCCCTTGTGCACCTGGTGCCCTTTACTCCCAATGACACATACAAGGCTATGTTGGCATTTCAAGGGGTAACATTCCTCTCTAGGAATATACAAGAAAATCTAAACAGAATATACACATTTAGGCTTGATTCCAAAAGCCCCTAGAGGCATTTAACTATGAGAAACCTGCTGCAGCTATGCTAGGCTATTGAGAACCAGGTGCTCTTCTATCAGTGCTGAGAAGGCTTAATCATCCGATCATGTTGGGTAAAGCAATTTAACACAACCAAGTCTGCACCTCCAAGATATAGTGCACCCGGGGCTTGACGGAAGTGAATGACTGTCCACATAACCTGTGTCTTTAATGTGTTTGGTGACTTTTACAGTTCAGTTCACTATCTGACTTCTAATATTTTCCTGTACTGTCTTGAAAAACTGAGGCCTAATACATATTCAAGTTCATTCAAAGATTCCCCTCACTTCCCACACTCCTTTCAGCCCAAAGAATACATAACCCCAGCATTTCCTGAATCTAGGGGAAGGTCATCATTTCTTTGTGTGAGCTAAGTATTCAATTCCTATCTATTTTAGTCGAGAGTATTTGACCTTTAAGGAGTTCACTGTTGTTCACCGAGTGTGAAGGAGGAGGAACTCTGATTCTAGTAGGGGCTTGCTCTCCTCCTACTGGATTCATTGCAGCTCAGGTTCTGATCCTTTGAAATGGATGCCTGAGTGGAGTGGAGGGAAGAGCATGTGATTGATAGCTAGGCACAAACGTGGGAATAGGCTTACCTGGGCTTGGTGCATTTCGATAGGAATGATTCTTAAATGCCCCTTGGGATGTGTGGAATCTCACGACGTCTTCCATGAACACGAGCGCTTTTATCATCTCTGCCATCTCTTCTCTTTTAGACGTCAGGAATCTTGGACCCGTTCTTGGAGCAGGGAATCGAGTAACTTTCTCAAGGGCACGTTGACTCTCCGTATGACTCTTTCTGCCAGTATCAGCGAGGTTCAGTAGGTCTCATGAATGTCTTTCGAGCCTGGTATTCTCTAGAGATGTCTCCATGCCGATATTCTCCACTGTAGCAGAACAACTTTCATCAATGTGTTCGCACATCTCCTCAATCCATGCAGCCAGTTTTTCTGCCAGCTTCTCTTCGTGTCTCCCATGAAGTCGACATCAACAGGACTGGGCAAGTCTGAAAATACCTCGGAGCCTCACCAGTAAGCTGATGACAGGCAGATCTTCCACTGTCTGCCCTTTCAGATTCTGGAAACTGCCCCGTGAACTCAGGTCTCTGGGCAGCAGCAGTATCTCGAACTTACTCAGCTTCCCGAACAAAAGACCTAAGCCAATCTCCACATAGGGCAGCAGACCCACCATCAAACTGATCCACCCACAGAATTCTGCCCAGTTACCTTGGATCCACCAGCCGCAACAAGCCTCGTGGTACACACCAACATTCCACCTGGAATCCAACCGGTAACTGCCATCCCCAGTGGTTGATGCATCAAGTGCGTGTTGGGGGTGATGCTGCATTAGACGAGAGTTTCCTAAGGGAAATGTGATTCTATCCACAAGGGTCCCATGGTCCTTTTCTCTTCCCTCTTTCCTTTTGTTCAGATCTGTATACACAGTACAAACGGAGGGAAGAGTGTCCATGTTCAGTTTATGGATTCACACCTATTTAAACTTTCTAAGAGTTCACAGTACACAGAGACCCACTCAAGGAAACTCATGTTTGTGTAATATCCATTCACCCAGATTACATATCCGTCTGTTGCTTTCTGCTGAAACACCCACACTCTCAGAACATGGATCCATTGGTTTCATGGGGGCTGAAATTCCTAGAAATGAAACCAATCCCAACGTGCACTTTCCTGTCTGTCTCTTTTGCTCTTAGTAGAGTTTTGCAGAGCTACTTGTCTTTGTTATAGGCTTATGCCATTTCTTCTCTACGTAGGGTAGAATAAGGCATTCGTTCATCCTGTTGGAAGACTTGTAAGTCTATGTCCCGTTCTATGTCCCACTCTTATTCAAAACCGTCATTTGGGTTGGCTCACGATATGCACTTCTGGATCAGTATCTATGAATAGTCATGCTCGCGTCTGTTTTTGGAATACAAGTGTGTTGAGTACATGCTAACAGCGATAATAGGTCGATGCGTGCTGAAGGAACCTTGACATCACTTTGAGTATTTTGTCTTGAATAATCATGGTTGTTTGGTATATGTCAGCCAACTGTAACCTTTTGGTGCTTGTTTGTTTGTCTGATTGTTTTGCAAACACATTAGGCCATGCATCTATCCTTTTGCTTCAGACAGACAGTCACGTAAGCTGATTCCCTTAAGATACTGCTTAAAATCAACTATGATTTCCTGCTACTCTCTCCCATCTTTAGGATTTTGATGTCCTCCTTGCCTTCTTCTTCTTACTTCTTTGCAACTCAGGCTCTTCTTGCATTTGCAATAATGGTTTTGTTATTTCCATTTCATCTTGCTACTTTTCTACTCAGGGTAGGATTCTCAATTTTTGTTTTAGGATCAGTCTCAAACTGCTGAATTCTTTTAAGGTTTGCCTGTCAGTGAAATTCCCTAGCTCTGCCGTTGTTATAAACGGCGGTCATTTGGCATAGGCTACCCTAGATTGCAGCTTTTTCTCATTCAGGATATGGTCTATGTCCTGGCACTCCTCCCCGTGCTGCAAAACTTCTGCCGAGATATGAGCTGAAACCCCTCTGGAGGTTCTGTTGTGACTAAGTTGCTTTCCTTGAGGTGCATTTTACATCACTGGGATGATCATGAAATTTGTTTATTTGAATTGTACAGCTGCTTGTTGGTCTATTGGTATTCCGCCTCTTTTGGATGCTGTGTACTTCCAGAATTCGTATAGATGATACTTTCTTGGCTTTCAGCAAGTTTCATTCTGATTTTTCTACAAATTCCTTTTCAGAATTTATTATTTTATCTCTTGCTTTTCCATTTGGGAATCCTATGAGTCCTATTCTTACCTGCTTTGTCTTAACCCAGGATTCAACAGTGATGATAGCGTTGGTTTGCACTTGCTTATCTGTGTCTTCTTCTGATCGAGGGATTTCTGTTCCCCTGTCCTCACAGTCATTCAAGAGTCCCTCTGCATTATGTAGTCTGCTTAGGATTGACTTTAGCCCAGTTTTTATCCCATCCATTGAGTTTTCTGATACTATTGTGTTCTTCTTTAGAGTTTCTCTTCCCCCTTTCTGGTATTCTGCCTTTTGTGATTCTGAGGCACTGTGGTTCATCAGTGTTTTCCTCACCTCCATTTTCAGAGCTTGCTCTGGTATCATTTTGCCGTCTAGTTGTTTGAAAGCTTATTTTTTGGGCCTTCAATCTCTTTGGAACTGAAAATGGTACTTCCTGTTTCTTTTACTATACTTCTTTTACTCTACAGGTCAGGTACTATCATGTATCTAATTTAGACTTTTAGGGCTTGGTTAAGTGCAAACTTTAGACTCTTTGGTGTACGCAATTCCATGGTATTTCTGTGAGGACAATTTTCCCTAGACCTTGATGCCATGCCCTTTTCCTGTGTGTGTTGTCTGGTATATCTGTAAATCCTGGTGTTGCCTTGGTTGTGATGAACACACCATACTGTTTCAGTTAGTAGAACCTCATTTTTATTACACTAATCTCACAATTCTGAAAGGGCACAGGGCACTTCCTCTAGTGGGAATGAAGTTTCTATAGGTTTTCATCTCTGCATTCTTCTGTATGTCATTTTGAAGTGTCTCCAAAACAGCCAACATAGAGTGCGCTTGTACTTTCTACTGCCATGGGAATGTCCCAATTTACCAGTTCTTCCCAGAGCTTCTCTGTCTACAGAAACACCAGTGGAAGCATATGTATGGATGTCATACTTCAGGGCCTGCTGGGATGATCCCGCAGACCGACCAATGTGTCCTCAGTGCAGCACCCTGTCAGTGGCGTCCAAAATGTAGCATCTGCATTTGGGTGATAATGCTGTAAGAAATGCTTCATCTTCTCATGCTGTGGACTTGGACCACTCTTCCTAGTCCTCTCATTCTTGAGTAATGGGTTCACGAAAGCAACCACAGAGCTGTTCCGCATCCTCTGCCTCAAACCAGACTGTAATCCCAATCCAGGTTATGAATGTAGCAGATCCTAAATCTTTTAATACTGATTTCAAACCCAACGCCCCCTGGAACCCTCAGTCCAGATGCATGATACCTCTGATTGAGCCCCACACGTGCTCTATTGGCAAAATGTCAAATTGGACCCTGGTCCTGCAGATGAAGTGGATGTGGCCATAGGACATATCGATAAACTCAACCTCACGCGCCAGTGCGGTTGCTGTCTCACTGAGGTCACAGTTCTCTTTGCTCTCATGAAAGTACCCACCAAAACACACAACGCACTCTAGATCCCTGAGTTGTGCGAGAGCCATCATCCGTAGCCCCACCCCTCTTTTTCCGCTGCCTCTGCTAGCTCAGATTTGGCAGCTCGGAACGTGGTCTCAGATTCAATTGTGGGGATATCTTGAGCTGATTTCTTTGAGTTCTGTCAGCCAAGCATCTGCTGTGCACTCTGCTAACACTCAGCACATCACCTTCAATCCCATGCCTGCTGCCTGCTTGAGAGTGAGCTTCCAAGGAAAACAGAGTTTCACCTTTGATGCTCCATTACCAGAGGTCAGATCCTGCACTGGTTTCCATTCTCTACTTTGCCTTTTCCTGCTTCCAGGTTTTCTGAGGCCTCATCCTGTCTTTGGAAGTAACAGACCACTCTTAGGAAAGTGTCCTTGCCAAGGGCTGGGTGAGTGTGTGTTTACAATATTTTGTGTATGGTAGCTAGTGAGAGCAGTTTGCACTGGTTCTCTTCCTACTGGGCATCGACAAATCAACACTTTTCACAAATACTTCACAGAAATTGGATATTTGTTTCGCTCCGTTTTTTTACAGCCATCGTCGGAGGGCTTTTCTGAAGACCCCAGCTTTGATCTTAGGTTGATAAGGCAGTTGCAGTCTTTAAGAAAGTTAACAGTATCGAATTACAAGTTTTGGGATTTATATGAAAGTGAAGTTAGATTTTGAAAATTACCAAACCAACCTAGAAGCCAGACTTGACAATTTCTGTAAGATTTTGTCAGCTCTAAGGAATAAACAGACAGTCTCAATGTAAAATAGCAGTCCAAAAGTTTGAAGGGGACATGCCAACTCTTTTCTCTTGAAGCTTCCAACAACAAAAGGAACAATGAAATACCTATTGGAACCATGAAATAACCCCCATCCTGGGTATCCCTTGTGCACCTGGTGCCCTTTACTCCCAATGACACATACAAGGTTATGTTGGCATTTCAAGGGGTAACATTCCTCTCTAGAAATATACAAGAAAATCTAAACAGAATATACACATTTAGGCTTGATTCCAAAAGCACCTAGAGGCATTTAACTATGAGAAACCTGCTGCAGCTATGCTAGGCTATTGAGAACCAGGTGCTCTTCTATCAGTGCTGAGAAGGCTTAATCATCCGATCATGTTGGGTAAAGCAATTTAACACAACCAAGTCTGCACCTCCAAGATATAGTGCACCCGGGGCTTGACGGAAGTGAATGACTGTCCACATAACCTGTGTCTTTAATGTGTTTGGTGACTTTTACAGTTCAGTTCACTATCTGACTTCTAATATTTTCCTGTACTGTCTTGAAAAACTGAGGCCTAATACATATTCAAGTTCATTCAAAGATTCCCCTCACTTCCCACACTCCTTTCAGCCCAAAGAATACATAACCCCAGCATTTCCTGAATCTAGGGGAAGGTCATCATTTCTTTGTGTGAGCTAAGTATTCAATTCCTATCTATTTTAGACGAGAGTATTTGACCTTTAAGGAGTTCACTGTTGTTCACCGAGTGTGAAGGAGGAGGAACTCTGATTCTAGTAGGGGCTTGCTCTCCTCCTACTGGATTCATTGCAGCTCAGGTTCTGATCCTTTGAAATGGATGCCTGAGTGGAGTGGAGGGAAGAGCATGTGATTGATAGCTAGGCACAAACGTGGGAATAGGCTTACCTGGGCTTGGTGCATTTCGATAGGAATGATTCTTAAATGCCCTTTGGGATGTGTGGAATCTCACGACGTCTTCCAAGAACACGAGCGCTTTTATCATCTCTGCCATCTCTTCTCTTTTAGACGTCAGGAATCTTGGACCCGTTCTTGGAGCAGGGAATCGAGTAACTTTCTCAAGGGCACGTTGACTCTCCGTATGACTCTTTCTGCCAGTATCAGCGAGGTTCAGTAGGTCTCATGAATGTCTTTCGAGCCTGGTATGCTCTAGAGATGTCTCCATGCCGATATTCTCCACTGTAGCAGAACAACTTTCATCAATGTGTTCGCACATCTCCTCAATCCATGCAGCCAGTTTTTCTGCCAGCTTCTCTTCGTGTCTCCCATGAAGTCGACGTCAACAGGACTGGGCAAGTCTGAAAATACCTCGGAGCCTCACCAGTAAGCTGATGACAGGCAGATCTTCCACTGTCTGCCCTTTCAGATTCTGGAAACTGCCCCGTGAACTCAGGTCTCTGGGCAGCAGCAGTATCTCGAACTTACTCAGCTTCCCGAACAAAAGACCTAAGCCAATCTCCACATAGGGCAGCAGACCCACCATCAAACTGATCCACCCACAGAATTCTGCCCAGTTACCTTGGATCCACCAGCCGCAACAAGCCTCGTGGTACACACCAACATTCCACCTGGAATCCAACCGGTAACTGCCATCCCCAGTGGTTGATGCATCAAGTGCGTGTTGGGGGTGATGCTGCATTAGACGAGAGTTTCCTAAGGGAAATGTGATTCTATCCACAAGGGTCCCATGGTCCTTTTCTCTTCCCTCTTTCCTTTTGTTCAGATCTGTATACACAGTACAAACGGAGGGAAGAGTGTCCATGTTCAGTTTATGGATTCACACCTATTTAAACTTTCTAAGAGTTCACAGTACACAGAGACCCACTCAAGGAAACTCATGTTTGTGTAATATCCATTCACCCAGATTACATATCCGTCTGTTGCTTTCTGCTGAAACACCCACACTCTCAGAACATGGATCCATTGGTTTCATGGGGGCTGAAATTCCTAGAAATGAAACCAATCCCAACGTGCACTTTCCTGTCTGTCTCTTTTGCTCTTAGTAGAGTTTTGCAGAGCTACTTGTCTTTGTTATAGGCTTATGCCATTTCTTCTCTACGTAGGGTAGAATAAGGCATTCGTTCATCCTGTTGGAAGACTTGTAAGTCTATGTCCCGTTCTATGTCCCACTCTTATTCAAAACCGTCATTTGGGTTGGCTCACGATATGCACTTCTGGATCAGTATCTATGAATAGTCATGCTCGCGTCTGTTTTTGGAATACAAGTGTGTTGAGTACATGCTAACAGCGATAATAGGTCGATGCGTGCTGAAGGAACCTTGACATCACTTTGAGTATTTTGTCTTGAATAATCATGGTTGTTTGGTATATGTCAGCCAACTGTAACCTTTTGGTGCTTGTTTGTTTGTCTGATTGTTTTGCAAACACATTAGGCCATGCATCTATCCTTTTGCTTCAGACAGACAGTCACGTAAGCTGATTCCCTTAAGATACTGCTTAAAATCAACTATGATTTCCTGCTACTCTCTCCCATCTTTAGGATTTTGATGTCCTCCTTGCCTTCTTCTTCTTACTTCTTTGCAACTCAGGCTCTTCTTGCATTTGCAATAATGGTTTTGCTATTTCCATTTCATCTTGCTACTTTTCTACTCAGGGTAGGATTCTCAATTTTTGTTTTAGGATCAGTCTCAAACTGCTGAATTCTTTTAAGGTTTGCCTGTCAGTGAAATTCCCTAGCTCTGCCGTTGTTATAAACGGCGGTCATTTGGCATAGGCTACCCTAGATTGCAGCTTTTTCTCATTCAGGATATGGTCTATGTCCTGGCACTCCTCCCCGTGCTGCAAAATTTCTGCCGAGATATCAGCTGAAACCCCTCTGGAGGTTCTGTTGTGACTAAGTTGCTTTCCTCGAGGTGCATTTTACATCACTGGGATGATCATGAAATTTGTTTATTTGAATTGTACAGCTGCTTGTTGGTCTATTGGTATTCCGCCTCTTTTGGATGCTGTGTACTTCCAGAATTCGTATAGATGATACTTTCTTGGCTTTCAGCAAGTTTCATTCTGATTTTTCTACAAATTCCTTTTCAGAATTTATTATTTTATCTCTTGCTATTCCATTTGGGAATCCTATGAGTCCTATTCTTACCTGCTTTGTCTTAACCCAGGATTCAACAGTGATGTTAGCGTTGGTTTGCACTTGCTTATCTGTGTCTTCTTCTGATCGAGGGATTTCTGTTCCCCTGTCCTCACAGTCATTCAAGAGTCCCTCTGCATTATGTAGTCTGCTTAGGATTGACTTTAGCCCAGTTTTTATCTCATCCATTGAGTTTTCTGATACTATTGGGTTCTTCTTTAGAGTTTCTCTTCCCCTTTTCTGGTATTCTGCCTTTTGTGATTCTGAGGCACTGTGGTTCATCAGTGTTTTACTCACCTCCATTTTCAGAGCTTGCTCTGGTATCATTTTGCCGTCTAGTTGTTTGAAATCTTATTTTTAGGGCCTTCAATCTCTTTGGAACTGAAAATGGTACTTCCTGTTTCTTTTACTATACTTCTTTTACTCTACAGGTCAGGTACTATCATGTATCTAATTTAGACTTTTAGGGCTTGGTTAAGTGCAAACTTTAGACTCTTTGGTGTACGCAATTCCATGGTATTTCTGTGAGGACAATTTTCCCTAGACCTTGATGCCATGCCCTTTTCCTGTGTGTGTTGTCTGGTATATCTGTAAATCCTGGTGTTGCCTTGGTTGTGATGAATACACCATACTGTTTCAGTTAGTAGAACCTCATTTTTATTACAATAATCTCACAATTCTGAAAGGGCACAGGGCACTTCCTCTAGTGGGAATGAAGTTTCTATAGGTTTTCATCTCTGCATTCTTCTGTATGTCATTTTGAAGTGTCTCCAAAACAGCCAACATAGAGTGCGCTTGTACTTTCTACTGCCATGGGAATGTCCCAATTTACCAGTTCTTCCCAGAGCTTCTCTGTCTACAGAAACACCAGTGGAAGCATATGTATGGATGTCATACTTCAGGGCCTGCTGGGATGATCCGGCAGACTGACCAATGTGTCCTCGGTGCAGTACCCTGTCAGTGCCGTCCAAAATGAAGCATCTGCATTTGGGTGATAATGCTGTAAGAAATGCTTCATCTTCTCATGCTGTGGACTTGGACCACTCTTCCTAGTCCTCTCATTCTTGAGTAATGGGTTCACGGAAGCAACCACAGAGCTGTTCCGCATCCTCTGCCTCAAACCAGACTGTAATCCCAATCCAGGTTATGAATGTAGCAGATCCTAAATCTTTTAATACTGATTTCAAACCCAACGCCCCCTGGAACCCTCAGTCCAGATGCATGATACCTCTGATTGAGCCCCACACGTGCTCTATTGGCAAAATGTCAAATTGGACCCTGGTCCTGCAGATGCAGTGGATGTGGCCATAGGACATATCGATAAACTCAACCTCACGCGCCAGTGCGGTTGCTGTCTCACTGAGGTCACAGTTCTCTTTGCTCTCTTGAAAGTACCCACCAAAACACACAACGCACTCTAGATCCCTGAGTTGTGTGAGAGCCATCATCCGTAGCCCCACCCCTCTTTTTCCGCTGACTCTGCTAGCTCAGATTTGGCAGCTCGGAACGTGGTCTCAGATTCAATTGTGGGGATATCTTGAGCTGATTTCTTTGAGTTCTGTCAGCCAAGCATCTGCTGTGCACTCTGCTAACACTCAGCACATCACCTTCAATCCCATGCCTGCTGCCTGCTTGAGAGTGTGCTTCCAAGGAAAACAGAGTTTCACCTTTGATGCTCCATTACCAGAGGTCAGATCCTGCACTGGTTTCCATTCTCTACTTTGCCTTTTCCTGCTTCCAGGTTTTCTGAGGCCTCATCCTGTCTTTGGAAGTAACAGACCACTCTTAGGAAAGTGTCCTTGCCAAGGGCTGGGTGAGTGGTTGTTTACAATATTTTGTGTATGGTACCTAGTGAGAGCAGTTTGCACTGGTTCTCTTCCTACTGGGCATCGACAAATCAACACTTTTCACAAATAATTCACAGAAATTGGATATTTGTTTCGCTCCGTTTTCTTTACAGCCATCGTCGGAGTGTTTTTCTGAAGACCCCAGCTTTGACCTAATGTTGATAAGGCAGTTGCAGTCTTTAAGAAAGTTAACAGTATCGAATTACATGTTTTGGGATTTATATGAAAGTGAAGTTAGATTTTGAAAATTACCAAACCAACCTAGAAGCCAGACTTGACAATTTCTGTAAGATTTTGTCAGCTCTAAGGAATAAACAGACAGTCTCAATGTAAAATAGCAGTCCAAAAGTTTGAAGGGGACATGCCAACTCTTTTCTCTTGAAGCCTCCAACAACAAAAGGAACAATGAAATACCTATTGGAACCATGAAATAACCCCCATCCTGGGTTTCCCTTGTGCACCTGGTGCCCTTTACTCCCAATGACACATACAAGGCTATGTTGGCATTTCAAGGGGTAACATTCCTCTCTAGGAATATACAAGAAAATCTAAACAGAATAT
Source organism: Camelus bactrianus (assembly GCF_048773025.1). Taxonomy (NCBI): domain Eukaryota; kingdom Metazoa; phylum Chordata; class Mammalia; order Artiodactyla; family Camelidae; genus Camelus; species Camelus bactrianus. The sequence goes on along the minus strand of NC_133573.1, from coordinate 741,283 downwards.
ACACATTTAGGCTTGATTCCAAAAGCCCCTAGAGGCATTTAACTATGAGAAACCTGCTGCAGCTATGCTAGGCTATTGAGAACCAGGTGCTCTTCTATCAGTGCTGAGAAGGCTTAATCATCCGATCATGTTGGGTAAAGCAATTTAACACAACCAAGTCTGCACCTCCAAGATATAGTGCACCCGGGGCTTGACGGAAGTGAATGACTGTCCACATAACCTGTGTCTTTAATGTGTTTGGTGACTTTTACAGTTCAGTTCACTATCTGACTTCTAATATTTTCCTGTACTGTCTTGAAAAACTGAGGCCTAATACATATTCAAGTTCATTCAAAGATTCCCCTCACTTCCCACACTCCTTTCAGCCCAAAGAATACATAACCCCAGCATTTCCTGAATCTAGGGGAAGGTCATCATTTCTTTGTGTGAGCTAAGTATTCAATTCCTATCTATTTTAGTCGAGAGTATTTGACCTTTAAGGAGTTCACTGTTGTTCACCGAGTGTGAAGGAGGAGGAACTCTGATTCTAGTAGGGGCTTGCTCTCCTCCTACTGGATTCATTGCAGCTCAGGTTCTGATCCTTTGAAATGGATGCCTGAGTGGAGTGGAGGGAAGAGCATGTGATTGATAGCTAGGCACAAACGTGGGAATAGGCTTACCTGGGCTTGGTGCATTTCGATAGGAATGATTCTTAAATGCCCCTTGGGATGTGTGGAATCTCACGACGTCTTCCATGAACACGAGCGCTTTTATCATCTCTGCCATCTCTTCTCTTTTAGACGTCAGGAATCTTGGACCCGTTCTTGGAGCAGGGAATCGAGTAACTTTCTCAAGGGCACGTTGACTCTCCGTATGACTCTTTCTGCCAGTATCAGCGAGGTTCAGTAGGTCTCATGAATGTCTTTCGAGCCTGGTATTCTCTAGAGATGTCTCCATGCCGATATTCTCCACTGTAGCAGAACAACTTTCATCAATGTGTTCGCACATCTCCTCAATCCATGCAGCCAGTTTTTCTGCCAGCTTCTCTTCGTGTCTCCCATGAAGTCGACATCAACAGGACTGGGCAAGTCTGAAAATACCTCGGAGCCTCACCAGTAAGCTGATGACAGGCAGATCTTCCACTGTCTGCCCTTTCAGATTCTGGAAACTGCCCCGTGAACTCAGGTCTCTGGGCAGCAGCAGTATCTCGAACTTACTCAGCTTCCCGAACAAAAGACCTAAGCCAATCTCCACATAGGGCAGCAGACCCACCATCAAACTGATCCACCCACAGAATTCTGCCCAGTTACCTTGGATCCACCAGCCGCAACAAGCCTCGTGGTACACACCAACATTCCACCTGGAATCCAACCGGTAACTGCCATCCCCAGTGGTTGATGCATCAAGTGCGTGTTGGGGGTGATGCTGCATTAGACGAGAGTTTCCTAAGGGAAATGTGATTCTATCCACAAGGGTCCCATGGTCCTTTTCTCTTCCCTCTTTCCTTTTGTTCAGATCTGTATACACAGTACAAACGGAGGGAAGAGTGTCCATGTTCAGTTTATGGATTCACACCTATTTAAACTTTCTAAGAGTTCACAGTACACAGAGACCCACTCAAGGAAACTCATGTTTGTGTAATATCCATTCACCCAGATTACATATCCGTCTGTTGCTTTCTGCTGAAACACCCACACTCTCAGAACATGGATCCATTGGTTTCATGGGGGCTGAAATTCCTAGAAATGAAACCAATCCCAACGTGCACTTTCCTGTCTGTCTCTTTTGCTCTTAGTAGAGTTTTGCAGAGCTACTTGTCTTTGTTATAGGCTTATGCCATTTCTTCTCTACGTAGGGTAGAATAAGGCATTCGTTCATCCTGTTGGAAGACTTGTAAGTCTATGTCCCGTTCTATGTCCCACTCTTATTCAAAACCGTCATTTGGGTTGGCTCACGATATGCACTTCTGGATCAGTATCTATGAATAGTCATGCTCGCGTCTGTTTTTGGAATACAAGTGTGTTGAGTACATGCTAACAGCGATAATAGGTCGATGCGTGCTGAAGGAACCTTGACATCACTTTGAGTATTTTGTCTTGAATAATCATGGTTGTTTGGTATATGTCAGCCAACTGTAACCTTTTGGTGCTTGTTTGTTTGTCTGATTGTTTTGCAAACACATTAGGCCATGCATCTATCCTTTTGCTTCAGACAGACAGTCACGTAAGCTGATTCCCTTAAGATACTGCTTAAAATCAACTATGATTTCCTGCTACTCTCTCCCATCTTTAGGATTTTGATGTCCTCCTTGCCTTCTTCTTCTTACTTCTTTGCAACTCAGGCTCTTCTTGCATTTGCAATAATGGTTTTGTTATTTCCATTTCATCTTGCTACTTTTCTACTCAGGGTAGGATTCTCAATTTTTGTTTTAGGATCAGTCTCAAACTGCTGAATTCTTTTAAGGTTTGCCTGTCAGTGAAATTCCCTAGCTCTGCCGTTGTTATAAACGGCGGTCATTTGGCATAGGCTACCCTAGATTGCAGCTTTTTCTCATTCAGGATATGGTCTATGTCCTGGCACTCCTCCCCGTGCTGCAAAACTTCTGCCGAGATATGAGCTGAAACCCCTCTGGAGGTTCTGTTGTGACTAAGTTGCTTTCCTTGAGGTGCATTTTACATCACTGGGATGATCATGAAATTTGTTTATTTGAATTGTACAGCTGCTTGTTGGTCTATTGGTATTCCGCCTCTTTTGGATGCTGTGTACTTCCAGAATTCGTATAGATGATACTTTCTTGGCTTTCAGCAAGTTTCATTCTGATTTTTCTACAAATTCCTTTTCAGAATTTATTATTTTATCTCTTGCTTTTCCATTTGGGAATCCTATGAGTCCTATTCTTACCTGCTTTGTCTTAACCCAGGATTCAACAGTGATGATAGCGTTGGTTTGCACTTGCTTATCTGTGTCTTCTTCTGATCGAGGGATTTCTGTTCCCCTGTCCTCACAGTCATTCAAGAGTCCCTCTGCATTATGTAGTCTGCTTAGGATTGACTTTAGCCCAGTTTTTATCCCATCCATTGAGTTTTCTGATACTATTGTGTTCTTCTTTAGAGTTTCTCTTCCCCCTTTCTGGTATTCTGCCTTTTGTGATTCTGAGGCACTGTGGTTCATCAGTGTTTTCCTCACCTCCATTTTCAGAGCTTGCTCTGGTATCATTTTGCCGTCTAGTTGTTTGAAAGCTTATTTTTTGGGCCTTCAATCTCTTTGGAACTGAAAATGGTACTTCCTGTTTCTTTTACTATACTTCTTTTACTCTACAGGTCAGGTACTATCATGTATCTAATTTAGACTTTTAGGGCTTGGTTAAGTGCAAACTTTAGACTCTTTGGTGTACGCAATTCCATGGTATTTCTGTGAGGACAATTTTCCCTAGACCTTGATGCCATGCCCTTTTCCTGTGTGTGTTGTCTGGTATATCTGTAAATCCTGGTGTTGCCTTGGTTGTGATGAACACACCATACTGTTTCAGTTAGTAGAACCTCATTTTTATTACACTAATCTCACAATTCTGAAAGGGCACAGGGCACTTCCTCTAGTGGGAATGAAGTTTCTATAGGTTTTCATCTCTGCATTCTTCTGTATGTCATTTTGAAGTGTCTCCAAAACAGCCAACATAGAGTGCGCTTGTACTTTCTACTGCCATGGGAATGTCCCAATTTACCAGTTCTTCCCAGAGCTTCTCTGTCTACAGAAACACCAGTGGAAGCATATGTATGGATGTCATACTTCAGGGCCTGCTGGGATGATCCGGCAGACTGACCAATGTGTCCTCGGTGCAGTACCCTGTCAGTGCCGTCCAAAATGAAGCATCTGCATTTGGGTGATAATGCTGTAAGAAATGCTTCATCTTCTCATGCTGTGGACTTGGACCACTCTTCCTAGTCCTCTCATTCTTGAGTAATGGGTTCACGAAAGCAACCACAGAGCTGTTCCGCATCCTCTGCCTCAAACCAGACTGTATTCCCAATCCAGGTTATGAATGTAGCAGATCCTAAATCTTTTAATACTGATTTCAAACCCAACGCCCCCTGGAACCCTCAGTCCAGATGCATGATACCTCTGATTGAGCCCCACACGTGCTCTATTGGCAAAATGTCAAATTGGACCCTGGTCCTGCAGATGCAGTGGATGTGGCCATAGGACATATCGATAAACTCAACCTCACGCGCCAGTGCGGTTGCTGTCTCACTGAGGTCACAGTTCTCTTTGCTCTCTTGAAAGTACCCACCAAAACACACAACGCACTCTAGATCCCTGAGTTGTGCGAGAGCCATCATCCGTAGCCCCACCCCTCTTTTTCCGCTGCCTCTGCTAGCTCAGATTTGGCAGCTCGGAACGTGGTCTCAGATTCAATTGTGGGGATATCTTGAGCTGATTTCTTTGAGTTCTGTCAGCCAAGCATCTGCTGTGCACTCTGCTAACACTCAGCACATCACCTTCAATCCCATGCCTGCTGCCTGCTTGAGAGTGTGCTTCCAAGGAAAACAGAGTTTCACCTTTGATGCTCCATTACCAGAGGTCAGATCCTGCACTGGTTTCCATTCTCTACTTTGCCTTTTCCTGCTTCCAGGTTTTCTGAGGCCTCATCCTGTCTTTGGAAGTAACAGACCACTCTTAGGAATGTGTCCTTGCCAAGGGCTGGGTGAGTGTGTGTTTACAATATTTTGTGTATGGTAGCTAGTGAGAGCAGTTTGCACTGGTTCTCTTCCTACTGGGCATCGACAAATCAACACTTTTCACAAATAATTCACAGAAATTGGATATTTGTTTCGCTCCGTTTTCTTTACAGCCATCGTCGGAGTGTTTTTCTGAAGACCCCAGCTTTGACCTTATGTTGATAAGGCAGTTGCAGTCTTTAAGAAAGTTAACAGTATCGAATTACATGTTTTGGGATTTATATGAAAGTGAAGTTAGATTTTGAAAATTACCAAACCAACCTAGAAGCCAGACTTGACAATTTCTGTAAGATTTTGTCAGCTCTAAGGAATAAACAGACAGTCTCAATGTAAAATAGCAGTCCAAAAGTTTGAAGGGGACATGCCAACTCTTTTCTCTTGAAGCCTCCAACAACAAAAGGAACAATGAAATACATATTGGAACCATGAAATAACCCCCATCCTGGGTTTCCCTTGTGCACCTGGTGCCCTTTACTCCCAAAGACACATACTAGGCTATGTTGGCATTTCAAGGGGTAACATTCCTCTCTAGGAGTATACAAGAAATTCTAAACAGAATATACACATTTAGGCTTGACTCCAAAAGCACCTAGAGGCATTTAACTATGAGAAACCTGCTGCAGCTATGCTAGGCTATTGAGAACCAGGTGCTCTTCTATCAGTGCTGAGAAGGCTTAATCATCCGATCATGTTGGGTAAAGCAATTTAACACAACCAAGTCTGCACCTCCAAGATATAGTGCACCCGGGGCTTGACGGAAGTGAATGACTGTCCACATAACCTGTGTCTTTAATGTGTTTGGTGACTTTTACAGTTCAGTTCACTATCTGACTTCTAATATTTTCCTGTACTGTCTTGAAAAACTGAGGCCTAATACATATTCAAGTTCATTCAAAGATTCCCCTCACTTCCCACACTCCTTTCAGCCCAAAGAATACATAACCCCAGCATTTCCTGAATCTAGGGGAAGGTCATCATTTCTTTGTGTGAGCTAAGTATTCAATTCCTATCTATTTTAGTCGAGAGTATTTGACCTTTAAGGAGTTCACTGTTGTTCACCGAGTGTGAAGGAGGAGGAACTCTGATTCTAGTAGGGGCTTGCTCTCCTCCTACTGGATTCATTGCAGCTCAGGTTCTGATCCTTTGAAATGGATGCCTGAGTGGAGTGGAGGGAAGAGCATGTGATTGATAGCTAGGCACACACGTGGGAATAGGCTTACCTGGGCTTGGTGCATTTCGATTGGAATGATTCTTAAACGCCCCTTGGGATGTGTGGAATCTCACGACGTCTTCCATGAACACGAGCGCTTTTATCATCTCTGCCATCTCTTCTCTTTTAGACGTCAGGAATCTTGGACCCGTTCTTGGAGCAGGGAATCGAGTAACTTTCTCAAGGGCACGTTGACTCTCCGTATGACTCTTTCTGCCAGTATCAGCGAGGTTCAGTAGGTCTCATGAATGTCTTTCGAGCCTGGTATGCTCTAGAGATGTCTCCATGCCGATATTCTCCACTGTAGCAGAACAACTTTCATCAATGTGTTCGCACATCTCCTCAATCCATGCAGCCAGTTTTTCTGCCAGCTTCTCTTCGTGTCTCCCATGAAGTCGACGTCAACAGGACTGGGCAAGTCTGAAAATACCTCGGAGCCTCACCAGTAAGCTGATGACAGGCAGATCTTCCACTGTCTGCCCTTTCAGATTCTGGAAACTGCCCCGTGAACTCAGGTCTCTGGGCAGCAGCAGTATCTCGAACTTACTCAGCTTCCCGAACAAAAGACCTAAGCCAATCTCCACATAGGGCAGCAGACACACCATCAAACTGATCCACCCACAGAATTCTGCCCAGTTACCTTGGATCCACCAGCCGCAACAAGCCTCGTGGTACACACCAACTTTCCACCTGGAATCCAACCGGTAACTGCCATCCCCAGTGGTTGATGCATCAAGTGCGTGTTGGGGGTGATGCTGCATTAGACGAGAGTTTCCTAAGGGAAATGTGATTCTATCCACAAGGGTCCCATGGTCCTTTTCTCTTCCCTCTTTCCTTTTGTTCAGATCTGTATACACAGTACAAACGGAGGGAAGAGTGTCCATGTTCAGTTTATGGATTCACACCTATTTAAACTTTCTAAGAGTTCACAGTACACAGAGACCCACTCAAGGAAACTCATGTTTGTGTAATATCCATTCACCCAGATTACATATCCGTCTGTTGCTTTCTGCTGAAACACCCACACTCTCAGAACATGGATCCATTGGTTTCATGGGGGCTGAAATTCCTAGAAATGAAACCAATCCCAACGTGCACTTTCCTGTCTGTCTCTTTTGCTCTTAGTAGAGTTTTGCAGAGCTACTTGTCTTTGTTATAGGCTTATGCCATTTCTTCTCTACGTAGGGTAGAATAAGGCATTCGTTCATCCTGTTGGAAGACTTGTAAGTCTATGTCCCGTTCTATGTCCCACTCTTATTCAAAACCGTCATTTGTGTTGGCTCACGATATGCACTTCTGGATTAGTATTTATGAATAGTAGTGCTCGCGTCTGTTTTTGGAATACAAGTGTGTTGAGTACATGCTAACAGCGATAATAGGTCGATGCGTGCTGAAGGAACCTTGACATCACTTTGAGTATTTTGTCTTGAATAATCATGGTTGTTTGGTATATGTCAGCCAACTGTAACCTTTTGGTGCTTGTTTGTTTGTCTGATTGTTTTGCAAACACATTAGGCCATGCATCTATCCTTTTGCTTCAGACAGACAGTCACGTAAGCTGATTCACTTAAGATACTGCTTAAAATCAACTATGATTTCCTGCTACTCTCTCCCATCTTTAGGATTTTGATGTCCTCCTTGCCTTCTTCTTCTTACTTCTTTGCAACTCAGGCTCTTCTTGCATTTGCAATAATGGTTTTGTTATTTCCATTTCATCTTGCTACTTTTCTACTCAGGGTAGGATTCTCAATTTTTGTTTTAGGATCAGTCTCAAACTGCTGAATTCTTTTAAGGTTTGCCTGTCAGTGAAATTCCCTAGCTCTGCCGTTGTTATAAACGGCGGTCATTTGGCATAGGCTACCCTAGATTGCAGCTTTTTCTCATTCAGGATATGGTCTATGTCCTGGCACTCCTCCCCGTGCTGCAAAACTTCTGCCGAGATATGAGCTGAAACCCCTCTGGAGGTTCTGTTGTGACTAAGTTGCTTTCCTCGAGGTGCATTTTACATCACTGGGATGATCATGAAATTTGTTTATTTGAATTGTACAGCTGCTTGTTGGTCTATTGGTATTCCGCCTCTTTTGGATGCTGTGTACTTCCAGAATTCGTATAGATGATACTTTCTTGGCTTTCAGCAAGTTTCATTCTGATTTTTCTACAAATTCCTTTTCAGAATTTATTATTTTATCTCTAGCTTTTCCATTTGGGAATCCTATGAGTCCTATTCTTACCTGCTTTGTCTTAACCCAGGATTCAACAGTGATGATAGCGTTGGTTTGCACTTGCTTATCTGTGTCTTCTTCTGATCGAGGGATTTCTGTTCCCCTGTCCTCACAGTCATTCAAGAGTCCCTCTGCATTATGTAGTCTGCTTAGGATTGACTTTAGCCCAGTTTTTATCCCATCCATTGAGTTTTCTGATACTATTGTGTTCTTCTTTAGAGTTTCTCATCCCCCTTTCTGGTATTCTGCCTTTTGTGATTCTGAGGCACTGTGGTTCATCAGTGTTTTCCTCACCTCCATTTTCAGAGCTTGCTCTGGTATCATTTTGCCGTCTAGTTGTTTGAAAGCTTATTTTTTGGGCCTTCAATCTCTTTGGAACTGAAAATGGTACTTCCTGTTTCTTTTACTATACTTCTTTTACTCTACAGGTGAGGTACTATCATGTATCTAATTTAGACTTTTAGGGCTTGGTTAAGTGCAAACTTTAGACTCTTTGGTGTACGCAATTCCATGGTATTTCTGTGAGGACAATTTTCCCTAGACCTTGATGCCATGCCCTTTTCCTGTGTGTGTTGTCTGGTATATCTGTAAATCCTGGTGTTGCCTTGGTTGTGATGAACACACCATACTGTTTCAGTTAGTAGAACCTCATTTTTATTACACTAATCTCACAATTCTGAAAGGGCACAGGGCACTTCCTCTAGTGGGAATGAAGTTTCTATAGGTTTTCATCTCTGCATTCTTCTGTATGTCATTTTGAAGTGTCTCCAAAACAGCCAACATAGAGTGCGCTTGTACTTTCTACTGCCATGGGAATGTCCCAATTTACCAGTTCTTCCCAGAGCTTCTCTGTCTACAGAAACACCAGTGGAAGCATATGTATGGATGTCATACTTCAGGGCCTGCTGGGATGATCCGGCAGACTGACCAATGTGTCCTCGGTGCAGTACCCTGTCAGTGCCGTCCAAATTGAAGCATCTGCATTTGGGTGATAATGCTGTAAGAAATGCTTCACCTTCTCATGCTGTGGACTTTGACCACTCTTCCTAGTCCTCTCATTCTTGAGTAATGGGTTCACGAAAGCAACCACAGAGCTGTTCCGCATCCTCTGCCTCAAACCAGACTGTATTCCCAATCCAGGTTATGAATGTAGCAGATCCTAAATCTTTTAATACTGATTTCAAACCCAACGCCCCCTGGAACCCTCAGTCCAGATGCATGATACCTCTGATTGAGCCCCACACGTGCTCTATTGGCAAAATGTCAAATTGGACCCTGGTCCTGCAGATGCAGTGGATGTGGCCATAGGACATATCGATAAACTCAACCTCACGCGCCAGTGCGGTTGCTGTCTCACTGAGGTCACAGTTCTCTTTGCTCTCTTGAAAGTACCCACCAAAACACACAACGAACTCTAGATCCCTGAGTTGTTCGAGAGCCATCATCCGTAGCCCCACCCCTCTTTTTCCGCTGCCTCTGCTAGCTCAGATTTGGCAGCTCGGAACGTGGTCTCAGATTCAATTGTGGGGATATCTTGAGCTGATTTCTTTGAGTTCTGTCAGCCAAGCATCTGCTGTGCACTCTGCTAACACTCAGCACATCACCTTCAATCCCATGCCTGCTGCCTGCTTGAGAGTGTGCTTCCAAGGAAAACAGAGTTTCACCTTTGATGCTCCATTACCAGAGGTCAGATCCTGCACTGGTTTCCATTCTCTACTTTGCCTTTTCCTGCTTCCAGGTTTTCTGAGGCCTCATCCTGTCTTTGGAAGTAACAGACCACTCTTAGGAAAGTGTCCTTGCCAAGGGCTGGGTGAGTGGGTGTTTACAATATTTTGTGTATGGTAGCTAGTGAGAGCAGTTTGCACTGGTTCTCTTCCTAATGGGCATCGACAAATCAACACTTTTCACAAATAATTCACAGAAATTGGATATTTGTTTCGCTCCGTTTTCTTTACAGCCATCGTCGGAGTGTTTTTCTGAAGACCCCAGCTTTGACCTTATGTTGATAAGGCAGTTGCAGTCTTTAAGAAAGTTAACAGTATCGAATTACATGTTTTGGGATTTATATGAAAGTGAAGTTAGATTTTGAAAATTACCAAACCAACCTAGAAGCCAGACTTGACAATTTCTGTAAGATTTTGTCAGCTCTAAGGAATAAACAGACAGTCTCAATGTAAAATAGCAGTCCAAAAGTTTGAAGGGGACATGCCAACTCTTTTCTCTTGAAGCCTCCAACAACAAAAGGAACAATGAAATACCTATTGGAACCATGAAATAACCCCCATCCTGGGTATCCCTTGTGCACCTGGTGCCCTTTACTCCCAATGACACATACTAGGCTATGTTGGCATTTCAAGGGGTAACATTCCTCTCTAGGAATATACAAGAAAATCTAAACAGAATATACACATTTAGGCTTGATTCCAAAAGCACCTAGAGGCATTTAACTATGAGAAACCTGCTGCAGCTATGCTAGGCTATTGAGAACCAGGTGCTCTTCTATCAGTGCTGAGAAGGCTTAATCATCCGATCATGTTGGGTAAAGCAATTTAACACAACCAAGTCTGCACCCCCAAGATATAGTGCACCCGGGGCTTGACGGAAGTGAATGACTGTCCACATAACCTGTGTCTTTAATGTGTTTGGTGACTTTTACAGTTCAGTTCACTATCTGACTTCTAATATTTTCCTGTACTGTCTTGAAAAACTGAGGCCTAATACATATTCAAGTTCATTCAAAGATTCCCCTCACTTCCCACACTCCTTTCAGCCCAAAGAATACATAACCCCAGCATTTCCTGAATCTAGGGGAAGGTCATCATTTCTTTGTGTGAGCTAAGTATTCAATTCCTATCTATTTTAGTCGAGAGTATTTGACCTTTAAGGAGTTCACTGTTGTTCACCGAGTGTGAAGGAGGAGGAACTCTGATTCTAGTAGGGGCTTGCTCTCCTCCTACTGGATTCATTGCAGCTCAGGTTCTGATCCTTTGAAATGGATGCCTGAGTGGAGTGGAGGGAAGAGCATGTGATTGATAGCTAGGCACAAACGTGGGAATAGGCTTACCTGGGCTTGGTGCATTTCGATAGGAATGATTCTTAAATGCCCTTTGGGATGTGTGGAATCTCACGACGTCTTCCAAGAACACGAGTGCTTTTATCATCTCTGCCATCTCTTCTCTTTTAGACGTCAGGAATCTTGGACCCGTTCTTGGAGCAGGGAATCGAGTAACTTTCTCAAGGGCACGTTGACTCTCCGTATGACTCTTTCTGCCAGTATCAGCGAGGTTCAGTAGGTCTCATGAATGTCTTTCGAGCCTGGTATGCTCTAGAGATGTCTCCATGCCGATATTCTCCACTGTAGCAGAACAACTTTCATCAATGTTTTCGCACATCTCCTCAATCCATGCAGCCAGTTTTTCTGCCAGCTTCTCTTCGTGTCTCCCATGAAGTCGACGTCAACAGGACTGGGCAAGTCTGAAAATACCTCGGAGCCTCACCAGTAAGCTGATGACAGGCAGATCTTCCACTGTCTGCCCTTTCAGATTCTGGAAACTGCCCCGTGAACTCAGGTCTCTGGGCAGCAGCAGTATCTCGAACTTACTCAGCTTCCCGAACAAAAGACCTAAGCCACTCTCCACATAGGGCAGCAGACACACCATCAAACTGATCCACCCACAGAATTCTGCCCAGTTACCTTGGATCCACCAACCGCAACAAGCCTCGTGGTACACACCAACTTTCCACCTGGAATCCAACCGGTAACTGCCATCCCCAGTGGTTGATGCATCAAGTGCGTGTTGGGGGTGATGCTGCATTAGACGAGAGTTTCCTAAGGGAAATGTGATTCTATCCACAAGGGTCCCATGGTCCTTTTCTCTTCCCTCTTTCCTTTGGTTCAGATCTGTATACACAGTACAAACGGAGGGAAGAGTGTCCATGTTCAGTTTATGGATTCACACCTATTTAAACTTTCTAACAGTTCACATTACACAGAGACCCACTCAAGGAAACTCATGTTTGTGTAATATCCATTCACCCAGATTACATATCCGTCTGTTGCTTTCTGCTGAAACACCCACACTATCAGAACATGGATCCATTTGTTTCATGGGGGCTGAAATTCCTAGAAATGAAACCAATCCCAACGTGCACTTTCCTGTCTGTCTCTTTTGCTCTTAGTAGAGTTTTGCAGAGCTACTTGTCTTTGTTATAGGCTTATGCCATTTCTTCTCTACGTAGGGTAGAATAAGGCATTCGTTCATCCTGTTGGAAGACTTGTAAGTCTATGTCCCGTTCTATGTCCCACTCTTATTCAAAACCGTCATTTGGGTTGGCTCACGATATGCACTTCTGGATCAGTATCTATGAATAGTCATGCTCGCGTCTGTTTTTGGAATACAAGTGTGTTGAGTACATGCTAACAGCGATAATAGGTCGATGCGTGCTGAAGGAACCTTGACATCACTTTGAGTATTTTGTCTTGAATAATCATGGTTGTTTGGTATATGTCAGCCAACTGTAACCTTTTGGTGCTTGTTTGTTTGTCTGATTGTTTTGCAAACACATTAGGCCATGCATCTATCCTTTTGCTTCAGACAGACAGTCACGTAAGCTGATTCACTTAAGATACTGCTTAAAATCAACTATGATTTCCTGCTACTCTCTCCCATCTTTAGGATTTTGATATCCTCCTTGCCTTCTTTTCTTACTTCTTTGCAACTCAGGCTCTTCTTGCATTTGCAATAATGGTTTTGTTATTTCCATTTCATCTTGCTACTTTTCTACTCAGGGTAGGATTCTCAATTTTTGTTTTAGGATCAGTCTCAAACTGCTGAATTCTTTTAAGGTTTGCCTGTCATTGAAATTCCCTAGCTCTGCCGTTGTTATAAACGGCGGTCATTTGGCATAGGCTACCCTAGATTGCAGCTTTTTCTCATTCAGGATATGGTCTATGTCCTGGCACTCCTCCCCGTGCTGCAAAATTTCTGCCGAGATATCAGCTGAAACCCCTCTGGAGGTTCTGTTGTGACTAAGTTGCTTTCCTCGAGGTGCATTTTACATCACTGGGATGATCATGAAATTTGTTTATTTGAATTGTACAGCTGCTTGTTGGTCTATTGGTATTCCGCCTCTTTTGGATGCTGTGTACTTCCAGAATTCGTATAGATGATACTTTCTTGGCTTTCAGCAATTTTCATTCTGATTTTTCTACAAATTCCTTTTCAGAATTTATTATTTTATCTCTTGCTTTTCCATTTGGGAATCCTATGAGTCCTATTCTTACCTGCTTTGTCTTAACCCAGGATTCAACAGTGATGTTAGCGTTGGTTTGCACTTGCTTATCTGTGTCTTCTTCTGATCGAGGGATTTCTGTTCCCCTGTCCTCACAGTCATTCAAGAGTCCCTCTGCATTATGTAGTCTGCTTAGGATTGACTTTAGCCCAGTTTTTATCTCATCCATTGAGTTTTCTGATACTATTGGGTTCTTCTTTAGAGTTTCTCTTCCCCTTTTCTGGTATTCTGCCTTTTGTGATTCTGAGGCACTGTGGTTCATCAGTGTTTTCCTCACCTCCATTTTCAGAGCTTGCTCTGGTATCATTTTGCCGTCTAGTTGTTTGAAATCTTATTTTTTGGGCCTTCAATCTCTTTGGAACTGAAAATGGTACTTCCTGTTTCTTTTACTATACTTCTTTTACTCTACAGGTCAGGTACTATCATGTATCTAATTTAGACTTTTAGGGCTTGGTTAAGTGCAAACTTTAGACTCTTTGGTGTACGCAATTCCATGGTATTTCTGTGAGGACAATTTTCCCTAGACCTTGATGCCATGCCCTTTTCCTGTGTGTGTTGTCTGGTATATCTGTAAATCCTGGTGTTGCCTTGGTTGTGATGAATACACCATACTGTTTCAGTTAGTAGAACCTCATTTTTATTACAATAATCTCACAATTCTGAAAGGGCACAGGGCACTTCCTCTAGTGGGAATGAAGTTTCTATAGGTTTTCATCTCTGCATTCTTCTGTATGTCATTTTGAAGTGTCTCCAAAACAGCCAACATAGAGTGCGCTTGTACTTTCTACTGCCATGGGAACGTCCCAATTTACCAGTTCTTCCCAGAGCTTCTCTGTCTACAGAAACACCAGTGGAAGCATATGTATGGATGTCATACTTCAGGGCCTGCTGGGATGATCCCGCAGACCGACCAATGTGTCCTCGGTGCAGTACCCTGTCAGTGCCGTCCAAAATGTAGCATCTGCATTTGGGTGATAATGTTGTAAGAAATGCTTCACCTTCTCATGCTGTGGACTTGGACCACTCTTCCTAGTCCTCTCATTCTTGAGTAATGGGTTCACGAAAGCAACCACAGAGCTGTTCCGCATCCTCTGCCTCAAACCAGACTGTAATCCCAATCCAGGTTATGAATGTAGCAGATCCTAAATCTTTTAATACTGATTTCAAACCCAACGCCCCCTGGAACCCTCAGTCCAGATGCATGATACCTCTGATTGAGCCCCACAAGTGCTCTATTGGCAAAATGTCAAATTGGACCCTGGTCCTGCAGATGCAGTGGATGTGGCCATAGGACATATCGATAAACTCAACCTCACGCGCCAGTGCGGTTGCTGTCTCACTGAGGTCACAGTTCTCTTTGCTCTCTTGAAAGTACCCACCAAAACACACAACGCACTCTAAATCCCTGAGTTGTGCGAGAGCCATCATCCGTAGCCCCACCCCTCTTTTTCCGCTGCCTCTGCTAGCTCAGATTTGGCAGCTCGGAACGTGGTCTCAGATTCAATTGTGGGGATATCTTGAGCTGATTTCTTTGAGTTCTGTCAGCCAAGCATCTGCTGTGCACTCTGCTAACACTCAGCACATCACCTTCAATCCCATGCCTGCTGCCTGCTTGAGAGTGTGCTTCCAAGGAAAACAGAGTTTCACCTTTGAGCTCCATTACCAGAGGTCAGATCCTGCACTGGTTTCCATTCTCTACTTTGCCTTTTCCTGCCTCCAGGTTTTCTGAGGCCTCATCCTGTCTTTGGAAGTAACAGACCACTCTTAGGAAAGTGTCCTTGCCAAGGGCTGGGTGAGTGGGTGTTTACAATATTTTGTGTATGGTAGCTAGTGAGAGCAGTTTGCACTGGCTCTCTTCCTAATGGGCATCGACAAATCAACACTTTTCACAAATAATTCACAGAAATTGGATATTTGTTTCGCTCCGTTTTCTTTACAGCCATCGTCGGAGTGTTTTTCTGAAGACCCCAGCTTTGACCTTATGTTGATAAGGCAGTTGCAGTCTTTAAGAAAGTTAACAGTATCGAATTACATGTTTTGGGATTTATATGAAAGTGAAGTTAGATTTTGAAAATTACCAAACCAACCTAGAAGCCAGACTTGACAATTTCTGTAAGATTTTGTCAGCTCTAAGGAATAAACAGACAGTCTCAATGTAAAATAGCAGTCCAAAAGTTTGAAGGGGACATGCCAACTCTTTTCTCTTGAAGCCTCCAACAACAAAAGGAACAATGAAATACCTATTGGAACCATGAAATAACCCCCATCCTGGGTTTCCCTTGTGCACCTGGTGCTCTTTATTCCCAATGACACATACAAGGCTATGTTGGCATTTCAAGGGGTAACATTCCTCTCTAGGAATATACAAGAAAATCTAAACAGAATATACACATTTAGGCTTGACTCCAAAAGCACCTAGAGGCATTTAACTATGAGAAACCTGCTGCAGCTATGCTAGGCTATTGAGAACCAGGTGCTCTTCTATCAGTGCTGAGAAGGCTTAATCATCCGATCATGTTGGGTAAAGGAATTTAACACAACCAAGTCTGCACCTCCAAGATATAGTGCACCCGGGGCTTGACGGAAGTGAATGACTGTCCACATAACCTGTGTCTTTAATGTGTTTGGTGACTTTTACAGTTCAGTTCACTATCTGACTTCTAATATTTTCCTGTACTGTCTTGAAAAACTGAGGCCTAATACATATTCAAGTTCATTCAAAGATTCCCCTCACTTCCCACACTCCTTTCAGCCCAAAGAATACATAACCCCAGCATTTCCTGAATCTAGGGGAAGGTCATCATTTCTTTGTGTGAGCTAAGTATTCAATTCCTATCTATTTTAGTCGAGAGTATTTGACCTTTAAGGAGTTCACTGTTGTTCACCGAGTGTGAAGGAGGAGGAACTCTGATTCTAGTAGGGGCTTGCTCTCCTCCTACTGGATTCATTGCAGCTCAGGTTCTGATCCTTTGAAATGGATGCCTGAGTGGAGTGGAGGGAAGAGCATGTGATTGATAGCTAGGCACAAACGTGGGATTAGGCTTACCTGGGCTTGGTGCATTTCGATAGGAATGATTCTTAAATGCCCCTTGGGATGTGTGGAATCTCACGACGTCTTCCATGAACACGAGCGCTTTTATCATCTCTGCCATCTCTTCTCTTTTAGACGTCAGGAATCTTGGACCCGTTCTTGGAGCAGGGAATCGAGTAACTTTCTCAAGGGCACGTTGACTCTCCGTATGACTCTTTCTGCCAGTATCAGCGAGGTTCAGTAGGTCTCATGAATGTCTTTCGAGCCTGGTATGCTCTAGAGATGTCTCCATGCCGATATTCTCCACTGTAGCAGAACAACTTTCATCAATGTGTTCGCACATCTCCTCAATCCATGCAGCCAGTTTTTCTGCCAGCTTCTCTTCGTGTCTCCCATGAAGTCGACGTCAACAGGACTGGGCAAGTCTGAAAATACCTCGGAGCCTCACCAGTAAGCTGATGACAGGCAGATCTTCCACTGTCTGCCCTTTCAGATTCTGGAAACTGCCCCGTGAACTCAGGTCTCTGGGCAGCAGCAGTATCTCGAACTTACTCAGCTTCCCGAACAAAAGACCTAAGCCAATCTCCACATAGGGCAGCAGACCCACCATCAAACTGATCCACCCACAGAATTCTGCCCAGTTACCTTGGATCCACCAGCTGCAACAAGCCTCGTGGTACACACCAACATTCCACCTGGAATCCAACCGGTAACTGCCATCCCCAGTGGTTGATGCATCAAGTGCGTGTTGGGGGTGATGCTGCATTAGACGAGAGTTTCCTAAGGGAAATGTGATTCTATCCACAAGGGTCCCATGGTCCTTTTCTCTTCCCTCTTTCCTTTTGTTCAGATCTGTATACACAGTACAAACGGAGGGAAGAGTGTCCATGTTCAGTTTATGGATTCACACCTATTTAAACTTTCTAACAGTTCACAGTACACAGAGACCCACTCAAGGAAACTCATGTTTGTGTAATATCCATTCACCCAGATTACATATCCGTCTGTTGCTTTCTGCTGAAACACCCACACTCTCAGAACATGGATCCATTTGTTTCATGGGGGCTGAAATTCCTAGAAATGAAACCAATCCCAACGTGCACTTTCCTGTCTGTCTCTTTTGCTCTTAGTAGAGTTTTGCAGAGCTACTTGTCTTTGTTATAGGCTTATGCCATTTCTTCTCTACGTAGGGTAGAATAAGGCATTCGTTCATCCTGTTGGAAGACTTGTAAGTCTATGTCCCGTTCTATGTCCCACTCTTATTCAAAACCGTCATTTGGGTTGGCTCACGATATGCACTTCTGGATCAGGATCTATGAATAGTCATGCTCGCGTCTGTTTTTGGAATACAAGTGTGTTGAGTACATGCTAACAGCGATAATAGGTCGATGCGTGCTGAAGGAACCTTGACATCACTTTGAGTATTTTGTCTTGAATAATCATGGTTGTTTGGTATATGTCAGCCAACTGTAACCTTTTGGTGCTTGTTTGTTTGTCTGATTGTTTTGCAAACACATTAGGCCATGCATCTATCCTTTTGCTTCAGACAGACAGTCACGTAAGCTGATTCACTTAAGATACTGCTTAAAATCAACTATGATTTCCTGCTACTCTCTCCCATCTTTAGGATTTTGATATCCTCCTTGCCTTCTTCTTCTTACTTCTTTGCAACTCAGGCTCTTCTTGCATTTGCAATAATGGTTTTGTTATTTCCATTTCATCTTGCTACTTTTCTACTCAGGGTAGGATTCTCAATTTTTGTTTTAGGATCAGTCTCAAACTGCTGAATTCTTTTAAGGTTTGCCTGTCAGTGAAATTCCCTAGCTCTGCCGTTGTTATAAACGGCGGTCATTTGGCATAGGCTACCCTAGATTGCAGCTTTTTCTCATTCAGGATATGGTCTATGTCCTGGCACTCCTCCCCGTGCTGCAAAATTTCTGCCGAGATATCAGCTGAAACCCCTCTGGAGGTTCTGTTGTGACTAAGTTGCTTTCCTCGAGGTGCATTTTACATCACTGGGATGATCATGAAATTTGTTTATTTGAATTGTACAGCTGCTTGTTGGTCTATTGGTATTCCGCCTCTTTTGGATGCTGTGTACTTCCAGAATTCGTATAGATGATACTTTCTTGGCTTTCAGCAAGTTTCATTCTGATTTTTCTACAAATTCCTTTTCAGAATTTATTATTTTATCTCTTGCTTTTCCATTTGGGAATCCTATGAGTCCTATTCTTACCTGCTTTGTCTTAACCCAGGATTCAGCAGTGATGTTAGCGTTGGTTTGCACTTGCTTATCTGTGTCTTCTTCTGATCGAGGGATTTCTGTTCCCCTGTCCTCACAGTCATTCAAGAGTCCCTCTGCATTATGTAGTCTGCTTAGGATTGACTTTAGCCCAGTTTTTATCTCATCCATTGAGTTTTCTGATACTATTGGGTTCTTCTTTAGAGTTTCTCTTCCCCTTTTCTGGTATTCTGCCTTTTGTGATTCTGAGGCACTGTGGTTCATCAGTGTTTTCCTCACCTCCATTTTCAGAGCTTGCTCTGGTATCATTTTGCCGTCTAGTTGTTTGAAATCTTATTTTTTGGGCCTTCAATCTCTTTGGAACTGAAAATGGTACTTCCTGTTTCTTTTACTATACTTCTTTTACTCTACAGGTCAGGTACTATCATGTATCTAATTTAGACTTTTAGGGCTTGGTTAAGTGCAAACTTTAGACTCTTTGGTGTACGCAATTCCATGGTATTTCTGTGAGGACAATTTTCCCTAGACCTTGATGCCATGCCCTTTTCCTGTGTGTGTTGTCTGGTATATCTGTAAATCCTGGTGTTGCCTTGGTTGTGATGAACACACCATACTGTTTCAGTTAGTAGAACCTCATTTTTATTACACTAATCTCACAATTCTGAAAGGGCACAGGGCACTTCCTCTAGTGGGAATGAAGTTTCTATAGGTTTTCATCTCTGCATTCTTCTGTATGTCATTTTGAAGTGTCTCCAAAACAGCCAACATAGAGTGCGCTTGTACTTTCTACTGCCATGGGAACGTCCCAATTTACCAGTTCTTCCCAGAGCTTCTCTGTCTACAGAAACACCAGTGGAAGCATATGTATGGATGTCATACTTCAGGGCCTGCTGGGATGATCCCGCAGACCGATGAATGTGTCCTCGGTGCAGTACCCTGTCAGTGCCGTCCAAAATGTAGCATCTGCATTTGGGTGATAATGCTGTAAGAAATGCTTCACCTTCTCATGCTGTGGACTTGGACCACTCTTCCTAGTCCTCTCATTCTTGAGTAATGGGTTCACGAAAGCAACCACAGAGCTGTTCCGCATCCTCTGCCTCAAACCAGACTGTAATCCCAATCCAGGTTATGAATGTAGCAGATCCTAAATCTTTTAATACTGATTTCAAACCCAACGCCCCCTGGAACCCTCAGTCCAGATGCATGATACCTATGATTGAGCCCCACACGTGCTCTATTGGCAAAATGTCAAATTGGACCCTGGTCCTGCAGATGCAGTGGATGTGGCCATAGGACATATCGATAAACTCAACCTCACGCGCCAGTGCGGTTGCTGTCTCACTGAGGTCACAGTTCTCTTTGCTCTCTTGAAAGTACCCACCAAAACACACAACGCACTCTAGATCCCTGAGTTGTGCGAGAGCCATCATCCGTAGCCCCACCCCTCTTTTTCCGCTGCCTCTGCTAGCTCAGATTTGGCAGCTCGGAACGTGGTCTCAGATTCAATTGTGGGGATATCTTGAGCTGATTTCTTTGAGTTCTGTCAGCCAAGCATCTGCTGTGCACTCTGGTAACACTCAGCACATCACCTTCAATCCCATGCCTGCTGCCTGCTTGAGAGTGTGCTTCCAAGGAAAACAGAGTTTCACCTTTGAGCTCCATTACCAGAGGTCAGATCCTGCACTGGTTTCCATTCTCTACTTTGCCTTTTCCTGCCTCCAGGTTTTCTGAGGCCTCATCCTGTCTTTGGAAGTAACAGACCACTCTTAGGAAAGTGTCCTTGCCAAGGGCTGGGTGAGTGGGTGTTTACAATATTTTGTGTATGGTAGCTAGTGAGAGCAGTTTGCACTGGCTCTCTTCCTAATGGGCATCGACAAATCAACACTTTTCACAAATAATTCACAGAAATTGGATATTTGTTTCGCTCCGTTTTCTTTACAGCCATCGTCGGAGTGATTTTCTGAAGACCCCAGCTTTGACCTTATGTTGATAAGGCAGTTGCAGTCTTTAAGAAAGTTAACAGTATCGAATTACATGTTTTGGGATTTATATGAAAGTGAAGTTAGATTTTGAAAATTACCAAACCAACCTAGAAGCCAGACTTGACAATTTCTGTAAGATTTTGTCAGCTCTAAGGAATAAACAGACAGTCTCAATGTAAAATAGCAGTCCAAAAGTTTGAAGGGGACATGCCAACTCTTTTCTCTTGAAGCCTCCAACAACAAAAGGAACAATGAAATACCTATTGGAACCATGAAATAACCCCCATCCTGGGTTTCCCTTGTGCACCTGGTGCTCTTTATTCCCAATGACACATACAAGGCTATGTTGGCATTTCAAGGGGTAACATTCCTCTCTAGGAATATACAAGAAAATCTAAACAGAATATACACACTTAGGCTTGACTCCAAAAGCACCTAGAGGCATTTAACTATGAGAAACCTGCTGCAGCTATGCTAGGCTATTGAGAACCAGGTGCTCTTCTATCAGTGCTGAGAAGGCTTAATCATCCGATCATGTTGGGTAAAGCAATTTAACACAACCAAGTCTGCACCTCCAAGATATAGTGCACCCGGGGCTTGACGGAAGTGAATGACTGTCCACATAACCTGTGTCTTTAATGTGTTTGGTGACTTTTACAGTTCAGTTCACTATCTGACTTCTAATATTTTCCTGTACTGTCTTGAAAAACTGAGGCCTAATACATATTCAAGTTCATTCAAAGATTCCCCTCACTTCCCACACTCCTTTCAGCCCAAAGAATACATAACCCCAGCATTTCCTGAATCTAGGGGAAGGTCATCATTTCTTTGTGTGAGCTAAGTATTCAATTCCTATCTATTTTAGTCGAGAGTATTTGACCTTTAAGGAGTTCACTGTTGTTCACCGAGTGTGAAGGAGGAGGAACTCTGATTCTAGTAGGGGCTTGCTCTCCTCCTACTGGATTCATTGCAGCTCAGGTTCTGATCCTTTGAAATGGATGCCTGAGTGGAGTGGAGGGAAGAGCATGTGATTGATAGCTAGGCACAAACGTGGGATTAGGCTTACCTGGGCTTGGTGCATTTCGATAGGAATGATTCTTAAATGCCCCTTGGGATGTGTGGAATCTCACGACGTCTTCCATGAACACGAGCGCTTTTATCATCTCTGCCATCTCTTCTCTTTTAGACGTCAGGAATCTTGGACCCGTTCTTGGAGCAGGGAATCGAGTAACTTTCTCAAGGGCACGTTGACTCTCCGTATGACTCTTTCTGCCAGTATCAGCGAGGTTCAGTAGGTCTCATGAATGTCTTTCGAGCCTGGTATGCTCTAGAGATGTCTCCATGCCGATATTCTCCACTGTAGCAGAACAACTTTCATCAATGTGTTCGCACATCTCCTCAATCCATGCAGCCAGTTTTTCTGCCAGCTTCTCTTCGTGTCTCCCATGAAGTCGACGTCAACAGGACTGGGCAAGTCTGAAAATACCTCGGAGCCTCACCAGTAAGCTGATGACAGGCAGATCTTCCACTGTCTGCCCTTTCAGATTCTGGAAACTGCCCCGTGAACTCAGGTCTCTGGGCAGCAGCAGTATCTCGAACTTACTCAGCTTCCCGAACAAAAGACCTAAGCCAATCTCCACATAGGGCAGCAGACCCACCATCAAACTGATCCACCCACAGAATTCTGCCCAGTTACCTTGGATCCACCAGCTGCAACAAGCCTCGTGGTACACACCAACATTCCACCTGGAATCCAACCGGTAACTGCCATCCCCAGTGGTTGATGCATCAAGTGCGTGTTGGGGGTGATGCTGCATTAGACGAGAGTTTCCTAAGGGAAATGTGATTCTATCCACAAGGGTCCCATGGTCCTTTTCTCTTCCCTCTTTCCTTTTGTTCAGATCTGTATACACAGTACAAACGGAGGGAAGAGTGTCCATGTTCAGTTTATGGATTCACACCTATTTAAACTTTCTAACAGTTCACAGTACACAGAGACCCACTCAAGGAAACTCATGTTTGTGTAATATCCATTCACCCAGATTACATATCCGTCTGTTGCTTTCTGCTGAAACACCCACACTCTCAAAACATGGATCCATTGGTTTCATGGGGGCTGAAATTCCTAGAAATGAAATCAATCCCAACGTGCACTTTCCTGTCTGTCTCTTTTGCTCTTAGTAGAGTTTTGCAGAGCTACTTGTCTTTGTTATAGGCTTATGCCATTTCTTCTCTACGTAGGGTAGAATAAGGCATTCGTTCATCCTGTTGGAAGACTTGTAAGTCTATGTCCCGTTCTATGTCCCACTCTTATTCAAAACCGTCATTTGGGTTGGCTCACGATATGCACTTCTGGATCAGTATCTATGAATAGTAGTGCTCGCGTCTGTTTTTGGAATACAAGTGTGTTGAGTACATGCTAACAGCGATAATAGGTCGATGCGTGCTGAAGGAACCTTGACATCACTTTGAGTATTTTGTCTTGAATAATCATGGTTGTTTGGTATATGTCAGCCAACTGTAACCTTTTGGTGCTTGTTTGTTTGTCTGATTGTTTTGCAAACACATTAGGCCATGCATCTATCCTTTTGCTTCAGACAGACAGTCACGTAAGCTGATTCACTTAAGATACTGCTTAAAATCAACTATGATTTCCTGCTACTCTCTCCCATCTTTAGGATTTTGATGTCCTCCTTGCCTTCTTCTTCTTACTTCTTTGCAACTCAGGCTCTTCTTGCATTTGCAATAATGGTTTTGTTATTTCCATTTCATCTTGCTACTTTTATACTCAGGGTAGGATTCTCAATTTTTGTTTTAGGATCAGTCTCAAACTGCTGAATTCTTTTAAGGTTTGCCTGTCAGTGAAATTCCCTAGCTCTGCCGTTGTTATAAACGGCGGTCATTTGGCATAGGCTACCCTAGATTGCAGCTTTTTCTCATTCAGGATATGGTCTATGTCCTGGCACTCCTCCCCGTGCTGCAAAACTTCTGCCGAGATATGAGCTGAAACCCCTCTGGAGGTTCTGTTGTGACTAAGTTGCTTTCCTCGAGGTGCATTTTACATCACTGGGATGATCATGAAATTTGTTTATTTGAATTGTACAGCTGCTTGTTGGTCTATTGGTATTCCGCCTCTTTTGGATGCTGTGTACTTCCAGAATTCGTATAGATGATACTTTCTTGGCTTTCAGCAAGTTTCATTCTGATTTTTCTACAAATTCCTTTTCAGAATTTATTATTTTATCTCTTGCTTTTCCATTTGGGAATCCTATGAGTCCTATTCTTACCTGCTTTGTCTTAACCCAGGATTCAACAGTGATGTTAGCGTTGGTTTGCACTTGCTTATCTGTGTCTTCTTCTGATCGAGGGATTTCTGTTCCCCTGTCCTCACAGTCATTCAAGAGTCCCTCTGCATTATGTAGTCTGCTTAGGATTGACTTTAGCCCAGTTTTTATCTCATCCATTGAGTTTTCTGATACTATTGTGTTCTTCTTTATAGTTTCTCTTCCCCGTTTCTGGTATTATGCCTTTTGTGATTCTGAGGCACTGTGGTTCATCAGTGTTTTCCTCACCTCCATTTTCAGAGCTTGCTCTGGTATCATTTTGCCGTCTAGTTGTTTGAAATCTTATTTTTTGGGCCTTCAATCTCTTTGGAACTGAAAATGGTACTTCCTGTTTCTTTTACTATACTTCTTTTACTCTACAGGTCAGGTACTATCATGTATCTAATTTAGACTTTTAGGGCTTGGTTAAGTGCAAACTTTAGACTCTTTGGTGTACGCAATTCCATGGTATTTCTGTGAGGACAATTTTCCCTAGACCTTGATGCCATGCCCTTTTCCTGTGTGTGTTGTCTGGTATATCTGTAAATCCTTGTGTTGCCTTGGTTGTGATGAACACACCATACTGTTTCAGTTAGTAGAACCTCATTTTTATTACAGTAATCTCACAATTCTGAAAGGGCACAGGGCACTTCCTCTAGTGGGAATGAAGCTTCTATAGGTTTTCAGCTCTGCATTCTTCTGTATGTCATTTTGAAGTGTCTCCAAAACAGCCAACATAGAGTGCGCTTGTACTTTCTACTGCCATGGGAATGTCCCAATTTACCAGTTCTTCCCAGAGCTTCTCTGTCTACAGAAACACCAGTGGAAGCATATGTATGGATGTCATACTTCAGGGCCTGCTGGGATGATCCCGCAGACCGACGAATGTGTCCTCGGTGCAGTACCCTGTCAGTGCCGTCCAAAATGTAGCATCTGTATTTGGGTGATAATGCTGTAAGAAATGCTTCACCTTCTCATGCTGTGGACTTGGACCACTCTTCCTAGTCCTCTCATTCTTGAGTAATGGGTTCACGAATGCAACCACAGAGCTGTTCCGCATCCTCTGCCTCAAACCAGACTGTATTCCCAATCCAGGTTATGAATGTAGCAGATCCTAAATCTTTTAATACTGATTTCAAACCCAACGCCCCCTGGAACACTCAGTCCAGATGCATGATTCCTCTGATTGAGCCCCACACGTGCTCTATTGGCAAAATGTCAAATTGGACCCTGGTCCTGCAGATGCAGTGGATGTGGCCATAGGACATATCGATAAACTCAACCTCACGCGCCAGTGCGGTTGCTGTCTCACTGAGGTCACAGTTCTCTTTGCTCTCTTGAAAGTACCCACCAAAACACACAACGCACTCTAGATCCCTGAGTTGTGCGAGAGCCATCATCCGTAGCCCCACCCCTCTTATTCCGCTGCCTCTGCTAGCTCAGATTTGGCAGCTCGGAACGTGGTCTCAGATTCAATTGTGGGGATATCTTGAGCTGATTTCTTTGAGTTCTGTCAGCCAAGCATCTGCTGTGCACTCTGCTAACACTCAGCAAATCACCTTCAATCCCATGCCTGCTGCCTGCTTGAGAGTGAGCTTCCAAGGAAAACAGAGTGTCACTTTAATGCTCCATTACCAGAGGTCAGATCCTGCACTGGTTTCCATTCTCTACTTTGCCTTTTCCTGCTTCCAGGTTTTCTGAAGCCTCATCCTGTCTTTGGAAGTAACAGACCACTCTTAGGAATGTGTCCTTGCCAAGGGCTGGGTGAGTGGGTGTTTACAATATTTTGTGTATGGTAGCTAGTGAGAGCAGTTTGCACTGGTTCTCTTCCTACTGGGCATCGACAAATCAACACTTTTCACAAATAATTCACAGAAATTGGATATTTGTTTCGCTCCGTTTTCTTTACAGCCATCGTCGGAGTGTTTTTCTGAAGACCCCAGCTTTGACCTTATGTTGATAAGGCAGTTGCAGTCTTTAAGAAAGTTAACAGTATCGAATTACATGTTTTGGGATTTATATGAAAGTGAAGTTAGATTTTGAAAATTACCAAACCAACCTAGAAGCCAGACTTGACAATTTCTGTAAGATTTTGTCAGCTCTAAGGAATAAACAGACAGCCTCAATGGAAAATAGCAGTCCAAAGGTTTGAAGGGGACATGCCAACTCTTTTCTCTTGAAGCCTCCAACAACAAAAGGAACAATGAAATACCTATTGGAACCATGAAATAACCCCCATCCTGGGTTTCCCTTGTGCACCTGGTGCCCTTTACTCCCAATGGCACATACTAGGCTATGTTGGCATTTCAAGGGGTAACATTCCTCTCTAGGAATATACAAGAAAATCTAAACAGAATATACACATTTAGGCTTGATCCCAAAAGCACCTAGAGGCATTTAACTATGAGAAACCTGCTGCAGCTATGCTAGGCTATTGAGAACCAGGTGCTCTTCTATCAGTGCTGAGAAGGCTTAATCATCCGATCATGTTGGGTAAAGCAATTTAACACAACCAAGTCTGCACCTCCAAGATATAGTGCACCCGGGGCTTGACGGAAGTGAATGACTGTCCACATAACCTGTGTCTTTAATGTGTTTGGTGACTTTTACAGTTCAGTTCACTATCTGACTTCTAATATTTTCCTGTACTGTCTTGAAAAACTGAGGCCTAATACATATTCAAGTTCATTCAAAGATTCCCCTCACTTCCCACACTCCTTTCAGCCCAAAGAATACATAACCCCAGCATTTCCTGAATCTAGGGGAAGGTCATCATTTCTTTGTGTGAGCTAAGTATTCAATTCCTATCTATTTTAGTCGAGAGTATTTGACCTTTAAGGAGTTCACTGTTGTTCACCGAGTGTGAAGGAGGAGGAACTCTGATTCTAGTAGGGGCTTGCTCTCCTCCTACTGGATTCATTGCAGCTCAGGTTCTGATCCTTTGAAATGGATGCCTGAGTGGAGTGGAGGGAAGAGCATGTGATTGATAGCTAGGCACAAACGTGGGAATAGGCTTACCTGGGCTTGGTGCATTTCGATAGGAATGATTCTTAAATGCCCCTTGGGATGTGTGGAATCTCACGACGTCTTCCAAGAACATGAGCGCTTTTATCATCTCTGCCATCTCTTCTCTTTTAGACGTCAGGAATCTTGGACCCGTTCTTGGAGCAGGGAATCGAGTAACTTTCTCAAGGGCACGTTGACTCTCCGTATGACTCTTTCTGCCAGTATCAGCGAGGTTCAGTAGGTCTCATGAATGTCTTTCGAGCCTGGTATGCTCTAGAGATGTCTCCATGCCGATATTCTCCACTGTAGCAGAACAACTTTCATCAATGTGTTCGCACATCTCCTCAATCCATGCAGCCAGTTTTTCTGCCAGCTTCTCTTCGTGTCTCCCATGAAGTCGACGTCAACAGGACTGGGCAAGTCTGAAAATATCTCGGAGCCTCACCAGTAAGCTGATGACAGGCAGATCTTCCACTGTCTGCCCTTTCAGATTCTGGAAACTGCCCCGTGAACTCAGGTCTCTGGGCAGCAGCAGTATCTCGAACTTACTCAGCTTCCCGAACAAAAGACCTAAGCCAATCTCCACATAGGGCAGCAGACACACCATCAAACTGATCCACCCACAGAATTCTGCCCAGTTACCTTGGATCCACCAGCCGCAACAAGCCTCGTGGTACACACCAACATTCCACCTGGAATCCAACCGGTAACTGCCATCCCCAGTGGTTGATGCATCAAGTGCGTGTTGGGGGTGATGCTGCATTAGACGAGAGTTTCCTAAGGGAAATGTGATTCTATCCACAAGGGTCCCATGGTCCTTTTCTCTTCCCTCTTTCCTTTTGTTCAGATCTGTATACACAGTACAAACGGAGGGAAGAGTGTCCATGTTCAGTTTATGGATTCACACCTATTTAAACTTTCTAAGAGTTCACAGTACACAGAGACCCACTCAAGGAAACTCATGTTTGTGTAATATCCATTCACCCAGATTACATATCCGTCTGTTGCTTTCTGCTGAAACACCCACACTCTCAGAACATGGATCCATTTGTTTCATGGGGGCTGAAATTCCTAGAAATTAAACCAATCCCAACGTGCACTTTCCTGTCTGTCTCTTTTGCTCTTAGTAGAGTTTTGCAGAGCTACTTGTCTTTGTTATAGGCTTATGCCATTTCTTCTCTACGTAGGGTAGAATAAGGCATTCGTTCATCCTGTTGGAAGACTTGTAAGTCTATGTCCCGTTCTATGTCCCACTCTTATTCAAAACCGTCATTTGGGTTGGCTCACGATATGCACTTCTGGATCAGTATCTATGAATAGTAATGCTCGCGTCTGTTTTTGAATACAAGTGTGTTGAGTACATGCTAACAGCGATAATAGGTCGATGCGTGCTGAAGGAACCTTGACATCACTTTGAGTATTTTGTCTTGAATAATCATGGTTGTTTGGTATATGTCAGCCAACTGTAACCTTTTGGTGCTTGTTTGTTTGTCTGATTGTTTTGCAAACACATTAGGCCATGCATCTATCCTTTTGCTTCAGACAGACAGTCACGTAAGCTGATTCACTTAAGATACTGCTTAAAATCAACTATGATTTCCTGCTACTCTCTCCCATCTTTAGGATTTTGATGTCCTCCTTGCCTTCTTCTTCTTACTTCTTTGCAACTCAGGCTCTTCTTGCATTTGCAATAATGGTTTTGTTATTTCCATTTCATCTTGCTACTTTTCTACTCAGGGTAGGATTCTCAATTTTTGTTTTAGGATCAGTCTCAAACTGCTGAATTCTTTTAAGGTTTGCCTGTCAGTGAAATTCCCTAGCTCTGCCGTTGTTATAAACGGCGGTCATTTGGCATAGGCTACCCTAGATTGCAGCTTTTTCTCATTCAGGATATGGTCTATGTCCTGGCACTCCTCCCCGTGCTGCAAAATTTCTGCCGAGATATCAGCTGAAACCCCTCTGGAGGTTCTGTTGTGACTAAGTTGCTTTCCTCGAGGTGCATTTTACATCACTGGGATGATCATGAAATTTGTTTATTTGAATTGTACAGCTGCTTGTTGGTCTATTGGTATTCCGCCTCTTTTGGATGCTGTGTACTTCCAGAATTCGTATAGATGATACTTTCTTGGCTTTCAGCAAGTTTCATTCTGATTTTTCTACAAATTCCTTTTCAGAATTTATTATTTTATCTCTTGCTTTTCCATTTGGGAATCCTATGAGTCCTATTCTTACCTGCTTTGTCTTAACCCAGGATTCAACAGTGATGTTAGCGTTGGTTTGCACTTGCTAATCTGTGTCTTCTTCTGATCGAGGGATTTCTGTTCCCCTGTCCTCACAGTCATTCAAGAGTCCCTCTGCATTATGTAGTCTGCTTAGGGTTGACTTTAGCCCAGTTTTTATCTCATCCATTGAGTTTTCTGATACTATTGGGTTCTTCTTTAGAGTTTCTCTTCCCCTTTTCTGGTATTCTGCCTTTTGTGATTCTGAGGCACTGTGGTTCATCAGTGTTTTCCTCACCTCCATTTTCAGAGCTTGCTCTGGTATCATTTTGCCGTCTAGTTGTTTGAAAGCTTATTTTTTGGGCCTTCAATCTCTTTGGAACTGAAAATGGTACTTCCTGTTTCTTTTACTATACTTCTTTTACTCTACAGGTCAGGTACTATCATGTATCTAATTTAGACTTTTAGGGCTTGGTTAAGTGCAAACTTTAGACTCTTTGGTGTACGCAATTCCATGGTATTTCTGTGAGGACAATTTTCCCTAGACCTTGATGCCATGCCCTTTTCCTGTGTGTGTTGTCTGGTATATCTGTAAATCCTGGTGTTGCCTTGGTTGTGATGAACACACCATACTGTTTCAGTTAGTAGAACCTCATTTTTATTACACTAATCTCACAATTCTGAAAGGGCACAGGGCACTTCCTCTAGTGGGAATGAAGCTTCTATAGGTTTTCAGCTCTGCATTCTTCTGTATGTCATTTTGAAGTGTCTCCAAAACAGCCAACATAGAGTGCGCTTGTACTTTCTACTGCCATGGGAATGCCCCAATTTACCAGTTCTTCCCAGAGCTTCTCTGTCTACAGAAACACCAGTGGAAGCATATGTATGGATGTCATACTTCAGGGCCTGCTGGGATGAGCCCGCAGACCGACCAATGTTTCCTCGGTGCAGTACCCTGTCAGTGCCGTCCAAAATGTAGCATCTGCATTTGGGTGATAATGCTGTAAGAAATGCTTCACCTTCTCATGCTGTGGACTTGGACCACTCTTCCTAGTCCTCTCATTCTTGAGTAATGGGTTCACGAAAGCAACCACAGAGCTGTTCCGCATCCTCTGCCTCAAACCAGACTGTAATCCCAATCCAGGTTATGAATGTAGCAGATCCTAAATCTTTTAATACTGATTTCAAACCCAACGCCCCCTGGAACCCTCAGTCCAGATGCATGATACCTCTGATTGAGCCCCACACGTGCTCTATTGGCAAAATGTCAAATTGGACCCTGGTCCTGCAGATGCAGTGGATGTGGCCATAGGACATATCGATAAACTCAACCTCACGCGCCAGTGCGGTTGCTGTCTCACTGAGGTCACAGTTCTCTTTGCTCTCTTGAAAGTACCCACCAAAACACACAACGAACTCTAGATCCCTGAGTTGTGCGAGAGCCATCATCCGTAGCCCCACCCCTCTTTTTCCGCTGCCTCTGCTAGCTCAGATTTGGCAGCTCGGAACGTGGTCTCAGATTCAATTGTGGGGATATCTTGAGCTGATTTCTTTGAGTTCTGTCAGCCAAGCATCTGCTGTGCACTCTGCTAACACTCAGCAAATCACCTTCAATCCCATGCCTGCTGCCTGCTTGAGAGTGAGCTTCCAAGGAAAACAGGGTTTCACTTTTGATGCTCCATTACCAGAGGACAGATCCTGCACTGGTTTCCATTCTCTACTTTGCCTTTTCCTGCTTCCAGGTTTTCTGAGGCCTCATCCTGTCTTTGGAAGTAACAGACCACTCTTAGGAAAGTGTCCTTTCCAAGGGCTGGGTGAGTGGGTGTTTACAATATTTTGTGTATGGTAGCTAGTGAGAGCAGTTTGCACTGGTTCTCTTCCTACTGGGCATCGACAAATCAACACTTTTCACAAATAATTCACAGAAATTGGATATTTGTTTCGCTCCGTTTTCTTTACAGCCATCGTCGGAGTGTTTTTCTGAAGACCCCAGCTTTGACCTTATGTTGATAAGGCAGTTGCAGTCTTTAAGAAAGTTAACAGTATCGAATTACATGTTTTGGGATTTATATGAAAGTGAAGTTAGATTTTGAAAATTACCAAACCAACCTAGAAGCCAGACTTGACAATTTCTGTAAGATTTTGTCAGCTCTAAGGAATAAACAGACAGCCTCAATGGAAAATAGCAGTCCAAAGGTTTGAAGGGGACATGCCAACTCTTTTCTCTTGAAGCCTCCAACAACAAAAGGAACAATGAAATACCTATTGGAACCATGAAATAACCCCCATCCTGGGTTTCCCTTGTGCACCTGGTGCCCTTTACTCCCAATGGCACATACTAGGCTATGTTGGCATTTCAAGGGGTAACATTCCTCTCTAGGAATATACAAGAAAATCTAAACAGAATATACACATTTAGGCTTGATCCCAAAAGCACCTAGAGGCATTTAACTATGAGAAACCTGCTGCAGCTATGCTAGGCTATTGAGAACCAGGTGCTCTTCTATCAGTGCTGAGAAGGCTTAATCATCCGATCATGTTGGGTAAAGCAATTTAACACAACCAAGTCTGCACCTCCAAGATATAGTGCACCCGGGGCTTGACGGAAGTGAATGACTGTCCACATAACCTGTGTCTTTAATGTGTTTGGTGACTTTTACAGTTCAGTTCACTATCTGACTTCTAATATTTTCCTGTACTGTCTTGAAAAACTGAGGCCTAATACATATTCAAGTTCATTCAAAGATTCCCCTCACTTCCCACACTCCTTTCAGCCCAAAGAATACATAACCCCAGCATTTCCTGAATCTAGGGGAAGGTCATCATTTCTTTGTGTGAGCTAAGTATTCAATTCCTATCTATTTTAGTCGAGAGTATTTGACCTTTAAGGAGTTCACTGTTGTTCACCGAGTGTGAAGGAGGAGGAACTCTGATTCTAGTAGGGGCTTGCTCTCCTCCTACTGGATTCATTGCAGCTCAGGTTCTGATCCTTTGAAATGGATGCCTGAGTGGAGTGGAGGGAAGAGCATGTGATTGATAGCTAGGCACAAACGTGGGAATAGGCTTACCTGGGCTTGGTGCATTTCGATAGGAATGATTCTTAAATGCCCCTTGGGATGTGTGGAATCTCACGACGTCTTCCAAGAACATGAGCGCTTTTATCATCTCTGCCATCTCTTCTCTTTTAGACGTCAGGAATCTTGGACCCGTTCTTGGAGCAGGGAATCGAGTAACTTTCTCAAGGGCACGTTGACTCTCCGTATGACTCTTTCTGCCAGTATCAGCGAGGTTCAGTAGGTCTCATGAATGTCTTTCGAGCCTGGTATGCTCTAGAGATGTCTCCATGCCGATATTCTCCACTGTAGCAGAACAACTTTCATCAATGTGTTCGCACATCTCCTCAATCCATGCAGCCAGTTTTTCTGCCAGCTTCTCTTCGTGTCTCCCATGAAGTCGACGTCAACAGGACTGGGCAAGTCTGAAAATATCTCGGAGCCTCACCAGTAAGCTGATGACAGGCAGATCTTCCACTGTCTGCCCTTTCAGATTCTGGAAACTGCCCCGTGAACTCAGGTCTCTGGGCAGCAGCAGTATCTCGAACTTACTCAGCTTCCCGAACAAAAGACCTAAGCCAATCTCCACATAGGGCAGCAGACACACCATCAAACTGATCCACCCACAGAATTCTGCCCAG
Source organism: Camelus bactrianus (assembly GCF_048773025.1). Lineage (NCBI taxonomy): Eukaryota > Metazoa > Chordata > Mammalia > Artiodactyla > Camelidae > Camelus > Camelus bactrianus. Next base: position 708,347 of record NC_133573.1, on the reverse strand, counting down.
TTACCTTGGATCCACCAGCCGCAACAAGCCTCGTGGTACACACCAACATTCCACCTGGAATCCAACCGGTAACTGCCATCCCCAGTGGTTGATGCATCAAGTGCGTGTTGGGGGTGATGCTGCATTAGACGAGAGTTTCCTAAGGGAAATGTGATTCTATCCACAAGGGTCCCATGGTCCTTTTCTCTTCCCTCTTTCCTTTTGTTCAGATCTGTATACACAGTACAAACGGAGGGAAGAGTGTCCATGTTCAGTTTATGGATTCACACCTATTTAAACTTTCTAAGAGTTCACAGTACACAGAGACCCACTCAAGGAAACTCATGTTTGTGTAATATCCATTCACCCAGATTACATATCCGTCTGTTGCTTTCTGCTGAAACACCCACACTCTCAGAACATGGATCCATTTGTTTCATGGGGGCTGAAATTCCTAGAAATTAAACCAATCCCAACGTGCACTTTCCTGTCTGTCTCTTTTGCTCTTAGTAGAGTTTTGCAGAGCTACTTGTCTTTGTTATAGGCTTATGCCATTTCTTCTCTACGTAGGGTAGAATAAGGCATTCGTTCATCCTGTTGGAAGACTTGTAAGTCTATGTCCCGTTCTATGTCCCACTCTTATTCAAAACCGTCATTTGGGTTGGCTCACGATATGCACTTCTGGATCAGTATCTATGAATAGTAATGCTCGCGTCTGTTTTTGAATACAAGTGTGTTGAGTACATGCTAACAGCGATAATAGGTCGATGCGTGCTGAAGGAACCTTGACATCACTTTGAGTATTTTGTCTTGAATAATCATGGTTGTTTGGTATATGTCAGCCAACTGTAACCTTTTGGTGCTTGTTTGTTTGTCTGATTGTTTTGCAAACACATTAGGCCATGCATCTATCCTTTTGCTTCAGACAGACAGTCACGTAAGCTGATTCACTTAAGATACTGCTTAAAATCAACTATGATTTCCTGCTACTCTCTCCCATCTTTAGGATTTTGATGTCCTCCTTGCCTTCTTCTTCTTACTTCTTTGCAACTCAGGCTCTTCTTGCATTTGCAATAATGGTTTTGTTATTTCCATTTCATCTTGCTACTTTTCTACTCAGGGTAGGATTCTCAATTTTTGTTTTAGGATCAGTCTCAAACTGCTGAATTCTTTTAAGGTTTGCCTGTCAGTGAAATTCCCTAGCTCTGCCGTTGTTATAAACGGCGGTCATTTGGCATAGGCTACCCTAGATTGCAGCTTTTTCTCATTCAGGATATGGTCTATGTCCTGGCACTCCTCCCCGTGCTGCAAAATTTCTGCCGAGATATCAGCTGAAACCCCTCTGGAGGTTCTGTTGTGACTAAGTTGCTTTCCTCGAGGTGCATTTTACATCACTGGGATGATCATGAAATTTGTTTATTTGAATTGTACAGCTGCTTGTTGGTCTATTGGTATTCCGCCTCTTTTGGATGCTGTGTACTTCCAGAATTCGTATAGATGATACTTTCTTGGCTTTCAGCAAGTTTCATTCTGATTTTTCTACAAATTCCTTTTCAGAATTTATTATTTTATCTCTTGCTTTTCCATTTGGGAATCCTATGAGTCCTATTCTTACCTGCTTTGTCTTAACCCAGGATTCAACAGTGATGTTAGCGTTGGTTTGCACTTGCTAATCTGTGTCTTCTTCTGATCGAGGGATTTCTGTTCCCCTGTCCTCACAGTCATTCAAGAGTCCCTCTGCATTATGTAGTCTGCTTAGGATTGACTTTAGCCCAGTTTTTATCTCATCCATTGAGTTTTCTGATACTATTGGGTTCTTCTTTAGAGTTTCTCTTCCCCTTTTCTGGTATTCTGCCTTTTGTGATTCTGAGGCACTGTGGTTCATCAGTGTTTTCCTCACCTCCATTTTCAGAGCTTGCTCTGGTATCATTTTGCCGTCTAGTTGTTTGAAAGCTTATTTTTTGGGCCTTCAATCTCTTTGGAACTGAAAATGGTACTTCCTGTTTCTTTTACTATACTTCTTTTACACTACAGGTCAGGTACTATCATGTATCTAATTTAGACTTTTAGGGCTTGGTTAAGTGCAAACTTTAGACTCTTTGGTGTACGCAATTCCATGGTATTTCTGTGAGGACAATTTTCCCTAGACCTTGATGCCATGCCCTTTTCCTGTGTGTGTTGTCTGGTATATCTGTAAATCCTGGTGTTGCCTTGGTTGTGATGAACACACCATACTGTTTCAGTTAGTAGAACCTCATTTTTATTACACTAATCTCACAATTCTGAAAGGGCACAGGGCACTTCCTCTAGTGGGAATGAAGCTTCTATAGGTTTTCAGCTCTGCATTCTTCTGTATGTCATTTTGAAGTGTCTCCAAAACAGCCAACATAGAGTGCGCTTGTACTTTCTACTGCCATGGGAATGCCCCAATTTACCAGTTCTTCCCAGAGCTTCTCTGTCTACAGAAACACCAGTGGAAGCATATGTATGGATGTCATACTTCAGGGCCTGCTGGGATGAGCCCGCAGACCGACCAATGTTTCCTCGGTGCAGTACCCTGTCAGTGCCGTCCAAAATGTAGCATCTGCATTTGGGTGATAATGCTGTAAGAAATGCTTCACCTTCTCATGCTGTGGACTTGGACCACTCTTCCTAGTCCTCTCATTCTTGAGTAATGGGTTCACGAAAGCAACCACAGAGCTGTTCCGCATCCTCTGCCTCAAACCAGACTGTAATCCCAATCCAGGTTATGAATGTAGCAGATCCTAAATCTTTTAATACTGATTTCAAACCCAACGCCCCCTGGAACCCTCAGTCCAGATGCATGATACCTCTGATTGAGCCCCACACGTGCTCTATTGGCAAAATGTCAAATTGGACCCTGGTCCTGCAGATGCAGTGGATGTGGCCATAGGACATATCGATAAACTCAACCTCACGCGCCAGTGCGGTTGCTGTCTCACTGAGGTCACAGTTCTCTTTGCTCTCTTGAAAGTACCCACCAAAACACACAACGAACTCTAGATCCCTGAGTTGTGCGAGAGCCATCATCCGTAGCCCCACCCCTCTTTTTCCGCTGCCTCTGCTAGCTCAGATTTGGCAGCTCGGAACGTGGTCTCAGATTCAATTGTGGGGATATCTTGAGCTGATTTCTTTGAGTTCTGTCAGCCAAGCATCTGCTGTGCACTCTGCTAACACTCAGCAAATCACCTTCAATCCCATGCCTGCTGCCTGCTTGAGAGTGAGCTTCCAAGGAAAACAGGGTTTCACTTTTGATGCTCCATTACCAGAGGACAGATCCTGCACTGGTTTCCATTCTCTACTTTGCCTTTTCCTGCTTCCAGGTTTTCTGAGGCCTCATCCTGTCTTTGGAAGTAACAGACCACTCTTAGGAAAGTGTCCTTTCCAAGGGCTGGGTGAGTGGGTGTTTACAATATTTTGTGTATGGTAGCTAGTGAGAGCAGTTTGCACTGGTTCTCTTCCTACTGGGCATCGACAAATCAACACTTTTCACAAATAATTCACAGAAATTGGATATTTGTTTCACTCCGTTTTCTTTACAGCCATCGTCGGAGTGTTTTTCTGAAGACCCCAGCTTTGACCTTATGTTGATAAGGCAGTTGCAGTCTTTAAGAAAGTTAACAGTATCGAATTACATGTTTTGGGATTTATATGAAAGTGAAGTTAGATTTTGAAAATTACCAAACCAACCTAGAAGCCAGACTTGACAATTTCTGTAAGATTTTGTCAGCTCTAAGGAATAAACAGACATCCTCAATGAAAAATAGCAGTCCAAAAGTTTGAAGGGGACATGCCAACTCTTTTCTCTTGAAGCCTCCAACAACAAAAGGAACAATGAAATACCTATTGGAACCATGAAATAACCCCCATCCTGGGTTTCGCTTGTGCACCTGGTGCCCTTTACTCCCAATGACACATACTAGGCTATGTTGGCATTTCAAGGGGTAACATTCCTCTCTAGGAATATACAAGAAAATCTAAACAGAATATACACATTTAGGCTTGATTCCAAAAGCACCTAGATGCATTTAACTATGAGAAACCTGCTGCAGCTATGCTAGGCTATTGAGAACCAGGTGCTCTTCTATCAGTGCTGAGAAGGCTTAATCATCCGATCATGTTGGGTAAAGCAATTTAACACAACCAAGTCTGCACCTCCAAGATATAGTGCACCCGGGGCTTGAAGGAAGTGAATGACTGTCCACATAACCTGTGTCTTTAATGTGTTTGGTGACTTTTACAGTTCAGTTCACTATCTGACTTCTAATATTTTCCTGTACTGTCTTGAAAAACTGAGGCCTAATACATATTCAAGTTCATTCAAAGATTCCCCTCACTTCCCACACTCCTTTCAGCCCAAAGAATACATAACCCCAGCATTTCCTGAATCTAGGGGAAGGTCATCATTTCTTTGTGTGAGCTAAGTATTCAATTCCTATCTATTTTAGTCGAGAGTATTTGACCTTTAAGGAGTTCACTGTTGTTCACCGAGTGTGAAGGAGGAGGAACTCTGATTCTAGTAGGGGCTTGCTCTCCTCCTACTGGATTCATTGCAGCTCAGGTTCTGATCCTTTGAAATGGATGCCTGAGTGGAGTGGAGGGAAGAGCATGTGATTGATAGCTAGGCACAAACGTGGGAATAGGCTTACCTGGGCTTGGTGCATTTCGATAGGAATGATTCTTAAATGCCCCTTGGGATGTGTGGAATCTCACGACGTCTTCCAAGAACATGAGCGCTTTTATCATCTCTGCCATCTCTTCTCTTTTAGACGTCAGGAATCTTGGACCCGTTCTTGGAGCAGGGAATCGAGTAACTTTCTCAAGGGCACGTTGACTCTCCGTATGACTCTTTCTGCCAGTATCAGCGAGGTTCAGTAGGTCTCATGAATGTCTTTCGAGCCTGGTATGCTCTAGAGATGTCTCCATGCCGATATTCTCCACTGTAGCAGAACAACTTTCATCAATGTGTTCGCACATCTCCTCAATCCATGCAGCCAGTTTTTCTGCCAGCTTCTCTTCGTGTCTCCCATGAAGTCGACGTCAACAGGACTGGGCAAGTCTGAAAATACCTCGGAGCCTCACCAGTAAGCTGATGACAGGCAGATCTTCCACTGTCTGCCCTTTCAGATTCTGGAAACTGCCCCGTGAACTCAGGTCTCTGGGCAGCAGCAGTATCTCGAACTTACTCAGCTTCCCGAACAAAAGACTTAAGCCAATCTCCACATAGGGCAGCAGACACACCATCAAACTGATCCACCCACAGAATTCTGCCCAGTTACCTTGGATCCACCAGCCGCAACAAGCCTCGTGGTACACACCAACATTCCACCTGGAATCCAACCGGTAACTGCCATCCACAGTGGTTGATGCATCAAGTGCGTGTTGGGGGTGATGCTGCATTAGACGAGAGTTTCCTAAGGGAAATGTGATTCTATCCACAAGGGTCCCATGGTCCTTTTCTCTTCCCTCTTTCCTTTTGTTCAGATCTGTATACACAGTACAAACGGAGGGAAGAGTGTCCATGTTCAGTTTATGGATTCACACCTATTTAAACTTTCTAAGAGTTCACAGTACACAGAGACCCACTCAAGGAAACTCATGTTTGTGTAATATCCATTCACCCAGATTACATATCCGTCTGTTGCTTTCTGCTGAAACACCCACACTCTCAGAACATGGATCCATTTGTTTCATGGGGGCTGAAATTCCTAGAAATGAAACCAATCCCAACGTGCACTTTCCTGTCTGTCTCTTTTGCTCTTAGTAGAGTTTTGCAGAGCTACTTGTCTTTGTTATAGGCTTATGCCATTTCTTCTCTACGTAGGGTAGAATAAGGCATTCGTTCATCCTGTTGGAAGACTTGTAAGTCTATGTCCCGTTCTATGTCCCACTCTTATTCAAAACCGTCATTTGGGTTGGCTCACGATATGCACTTCTGGATCAGTATCTATGAATAGTAATGCTCGCGTCTGTTTTTGGAATACAAGTGTATTGAGTACATGCTAACAGCGATAATAGGTCGATGCGTGCTGAAGGAACCTTGACATCACTTTGAGTATTTTGTCTTGAATAATCATGGTTGTTTGGTATATGTCAGCCAACTGTGACCTTTTGGTGCTTGTTTGTTTGTCTGATTGTTTTGCAAACACATTAGGCCATGCATCTATCCTTTTGCTTCAGACAGACAGTCACGTAAGCTGATTCACTTAAGATACTGCTTAAAATCAACTATGATTTCCTGCTACTCTCTCCCATCTTTAGGATTTTGATGTCCTCCTTGCCTTCTTCTTCTTACTTCTTTGCAACTCAGGCTCTTCTTGCATTTGCAATAATGGTTTTGTTATTTCCATTTCATCTTGCTACTTTTCTACTCAGGGTAGGATTCTCAATTTTTGTTTTAGGATCAGTCTCAAACTGCTGAATTCTTTTAAGGTTTGCCTGTCAGTGAAATTCCCTAGCTCTGCCGTTGTTATAAACGGCGGTCATTTGGCATAGGCTACCCTAGATTGCAGCTTTTTCTCATTCAGGATATGGTCTATGTCCTGGCACTCCTCCCCGTGCTGCAAAATTTCTGCCGAGATATCAGCTGAAACCCCTCTGGAGGTTCTGTTGTGACTAAGTTGCTTTCCTCGAGGTGCATTTTACATCACTGGGATGATCATGAAATTTGTTTATTTGAATTGTACAGCTGCTTGTTGGTCTATTGGTATTCCGCCTCTTTTGGATGCTGTGTACTTCCAGAATTCGTATAGATGATACTTTCTTGGCTTTCAGCAAGTTTCATTCTGATTTTTCTACAAATTCCTTTTCAGAATTTATTATTTTATCTCTTGCTTTTCCATTTGGGAATCCTATGAGTCCTATTCTTACCTGCTTTGTCTTAAACCAGGATTCAACAGTGATGTTAACGTTGGTTTGCACTTGCTAATCTGTGTCTTCTTCTGATCGAGGGATTTCTGTTCCCCTGTCCTCACAGTCATTCAAGAGTCCCTCTGCATTATGTAGTCTGCTTAGGATTGACTTTAGCCCAGTTTTTATCTCATCCATTGAGTTTTCTGATACTATTGGGTTCTTCTTTAGAGTTTCTCTTCCCCTTTTCTGGTATTCTGCCTTTTGTGATTCTGAGGCACTGTGGTTCATCAGTGTTTTCCTCACCTCCATTTTCAGAGCTTGCTCTGGTATCATTTTGCCGTCTAGTTGTTTGAAAGCTTATTTTTTGGGCCTTCAATCTCTTTGGAACTGAAAATGATACTTCCTGTTTCTTTTACTATACTTCTTTTACTCTACAGGTCAGGTACTATCATGTATCTAATTTAGACTTTTAGGGCTTGGTTAAGTGCAAACTTTAGACTCTTTGGTGTACGCAATTCCATGGTATTTCTGTGAGGACAATTTTCCCTAGACCTTGATGCCATGCCCTTTTCCTGTGTGTGTTGTCTGGTATATCTGTAAATCCTGGTGTTGCCTTGGTTGTGATGAACACACCATACTGTTTCAGTTAGTAGAACCTCATTTTTATTACACTAATCTCACAATTCTGAAAGGGCACAGGGCACTTCCTCTAGTGGGAATGAAGCTTCTATAGGTTTTCAGCTCTGCATTCTTCTGTATGTCATTTTGAAGTGTCTCCAAAACAGCCAACATAGAGTGCGCTTGTACTTTCTACTGCCATGGGAACGTCCCAATTTACCAGTTCTTCCCAGAGCTTCTCTGTCTACAGAAACACCAGTGGAAGCATATGTATGGATGTCATACTTCAGGGCCTGCTGGGATGATCCCGCAGACCGACCAATGTGTCCTCGGTGCAGTACCCTGTCAGTGCCGTCCAAAATGTAGCATCTGCATTTGGGTGATAATGCTGTAAGAAATGCTTCATCTTCTCATGCTGTGGACTTGGACCACTCTTCCTAGTCCTCTCGTTGTTGAGTAATGGGTTCACGAAAGCAACCACAGAGCTGTTCCGCATCCTCTGCCTCAAACCTGACTGTAATCCCAATCCAGGTTATGAATGTAGCGAATCCTAAATCTTTTAATACTGATTTCAAACCCAGCGCCCCCTGGAACACTCAGTCCAGATGCATGATACCTCTGATTGAGCCCCACACGTGCTCTATTGGCAAAATGTCAAATTGGACCCTGGTCCTGCAGATGCAGTGGATGTGGCCATAGGACATATCGATAAACTCAACCTCACGCGCCAGTGCGGTTGCTGTCTCACTGAGGTCACAGTTCTCTTTGCTCTCTTGAAAGTACCCACCAAAACACACAACGCACTCTAGATCCCTAAGTTGTGCGAGAGCCATCATCCGTAGCCCCACCCCTCTTTTTCCGCTGCCTCTGCTAGCTCAGATTTGGCAGTTCGGAACGTGGTCTCAGATTCAATTGTGGGGATACCTTGAGCTGATTTCTTTGATTTCTGTCAGCCAAGCATCTGCTGTGCACTCTGCTAACACTCAGCACATCACCTTCAATCCCATGCCTGCTGCCTGCTTGAGAGTGAGCTTCCAAGGAAAACAGAGTTTCACCTTTGATGCTCCATTACCAGAGGTCAGATCCTGCACTGGTTTCCATTCTCTACTTTGCCTTTTCCTGCTTCCAGGTTTTCTGAGGCCTCATCCTGTCTTTGGAAGTAACAGACCACTCTTAGGAAAGTGTCCTTGCCAAGGGCTGGGTGAGTGGGTGTTTACAATATTTTGTGTATGGTAGCTAGTGAGAGCAGTTTGCACTGGTTCTCTTCCTACTGGGCATCGACAAATCAACACTTTTCACAAATAATTCACAGAAATTGGATGTTTGTTTCGCTCCGTTTTCTTTACAGCCATCGTCGGAGTGTTTTTCTGAAGACGCCAGCTTTGTCCTTATGTTGATAAGGCAGTTGCAGTCTTTAAGAAAGTTAACAGTATCGAATTACATGTTTTGGGATTTATATGAAAGTGAAGTTAGATTTTGAAAATTACCAAACCAATCTAGAAGCCAGACTTGAAAATTTCTGTAAGATATTGTCAGCTCTAAGGAGTAAACAGACATCCTCAATGAAAAATAGCAGTCCAAAAGTTTGAAGGGGACATGCCAACTCTTTTCTCTTGAAGCCTCCAACAACAAAAGGAACAATGAAATACCTATTGGAACCATGAAATAACCCCCATCCTGGGTATCCCTTTTGCACCTGGTGCCCTTTACTCCCAGTGACACATACTAGGCTATGTTGGCATTTCAAGGGGTAACATTCCTCTCTAGGAATATACAAGAAAATCTAAACAGAATATACACATTTAGGCTTGACTCCAAAAGCACCTAGAGGCATTTAACTATGAGAAACCTGCTGCAGCTATGCTAGGCTATTGAGAACCAGGTGCTCTTCTATCAGTGCTGAGAAGGCTTAATCATCCGATCATGTTGGGTAAAGCAATTTAACACAACCAAGTCTTCACCTCCAAGATATAGTGCACCCGGGGCTTGACGGAAGTGAATGACTGTCCACATAACCTGTGTCTTTAATGTGTTTGGTGACTTTTACAGTTCAGTTCACTATCTGACTTCTAATATTTTCCTGTACTGTCTTGAAAAACTGAGGCCTAATACATATTCAAGTTCATTCAAAGATTCCCCTCACTTCCCACACTCTTTTCAGCCCAAAGAATACATAACCCCAGCATTTCCTGAATCTAGGGGAAGGTCATCATTTCTTTGTGTGAGCTAAGTATTCAATTCCTATCTATTTTAGTCGAGAGTATTTGACCTTTAAGGAGTTCACTGTTGTTCACCGAGTGTGAAGGAGGAGGAACTCTGATTCTAGTAGGGGCTTGCTCTCCTCCTACTGGATTCATTGCAGCTCAGGTTCTGATCCTTTGAAATGGATGCCTGAGTGGAGTGGAGGGAAGAGCATGTGATTGATAGCTAGGCACAAACGTGGGAATAGGCTTAACTGGGCTTGGTGCATTTCGATAGGAATGATTCTTAAATGCCCCTTGGGATGTGTGGAATCTCACGACGTCTTCCAAGAACATGAGCGCTTTTATCATCTCTGCCAGCTCTTCTCTTTTAGACGTCAGGAATCTTGGACCCGTTCTTGGAGCAGGGAATCGAGTAACTTTCTCAAGGGCACGTTGACTCTCCGTATGACTCTTTCTGCCAGTATCAGCGAGGTTCAGTAGGTCTCATGAATGTCTTTCGAGCCTGGTATGCTCTAGAGATGTCTCCATGCCGATATTCTCCACTGTAGCAGAACAACTTTCATCAATGTGTTCGCACATCTCCTCAATCCATGCAGCCAGTTTTTCTGCCAGCTTCTCTTCGTGTCTCCCATGAAGTCGACGTCAACAGGACTGGGCAAGTCTGAAAATACCTCGGAGCCTCACCAGTAAGCTGATGACAGGCAGATCTTCCACTGTCTGCCCTTTCAGATTCTGGAAACTGCCCCGTGAACTCAGGTCTCTGGGCAGCAGCAGTATCTCGAACTTACTCAGCTTCCCGAACAAAAGACCTAAGCCAATCTCCACATACGGCAGCAGACCCACCATCAAACTGATCCACCCACAGAATTCTGCCCAGTTACCTTGGATCCACCAGCCGCAACAAGCCTCGTGGTACACACCAACATTCCACCTGGAATCCAACCGGTAACTGCCATCCCCAGTGGTTGATGCATCAAGTGCGTGTTGGGTGTGATGCTGCATTAGACGAGAGTTTCCTAAGGGAAATGTGATTCTATCCACAAGGGTCCCATGGTCCTTTTCTCTTCCCTCTTTCCTTTTGTTCAGATCTGTATACACAGTACAAACGGAGGGAAGAGTGTCCATGTTCAGTTTATGGATTCACACCTATTTAAACTTTCTAAGAGTTCACAGTACACAGAGACCCACTCAAGGAAACTCATGTTTGTGTAATATCCGTTCACCCAGATTACATATCCGTCTGTTGCTTTCTGCTGAAACACCCACACTCTCAGAACATGGATCCATTTGTTTCATGGGGGCTGAAATTCCTAGAAATGAAACCAATCCCAACGTGCACTTTCCTGTCTGTCTCTTTTGCTCTTAGTACAGTTTTGCAGAGCTACTTGTCTTTGTTATAGGCTTATGCCATTTCTTCTCTACGTAGGGTAGAATAAGGCATTCGATCATCCTGTTGGAAGACTTGTAAGTCTATGTCCCGTTCTATGTCCCACTCTTATTCAAAACCGTCATTTGGGTTGGCTCACGATATGCACTTCTGGATCAGTATCTATGAATAGTAATGCTCGCGTCTGTTTTTGGAATACAAGTGTGTTGAGTACATGCTAACAGCGATAATAGGTCGATGCGTGCTGAAGGAACCTTGACATCACTTTGAGTATTTTGTCTTGAATAATCATGGTTGTTTGGTATATGTCAGCCAACTGTGACCTTTTGGTGCTTGTTTGTTTGTCTGATTGTTTTGCAAACACATTAGGCCATGCATCTATCCTTTTGCTTCAGACAGACAGTCACGTAAGCTGATTCCCTTAAGATACTGCATAAAATCAACTATGATTTCCTGCTACTCTCTCCCATCTTTAAGATTTTGATGTCCTCCTTGCCTTCTTCTTCTTACTTCTTTGCAACTCAGGCTCTTCTTGCATTTGCAATAATGGTTTTGTTATTTCCATTTCATCTTGCTACTTTTCTACTCAGGGTAGGATTCTCAATTTTTGTTTTAGGATCAGTCTCAAACTGCTGAATTCTTTTAAGGTTTGCCTGTCAGTGAAATTCCCTAGCTCTGCCGTTGTTATAAACGGCGGTCATTTGGCATAGGCTACCCTAGATTGCAGCTTTTTCTCATTCAGGATATGGTCTATGTCCTGGCACTCCTCCCCGTGCTGCAAAATTTCTGCCGAGATATCAGCTGAAACCCCTCTGGAGGTTCTGTTGTGACTAAGTTGCTTTCCTCGAGGTGCATTTTACATCACTGGGATGATCATGAAATTTGTTTATTTGAATTCTACACCTGCTTGTTGGTCTATTGGTATTCCGCCTCTTTTGGATGCTGTGTACTTCCAGAATTCGTATAGATGATACTTTCTTGGCTTTCAGCAAGTTTCATTCTGATTTTTCTACAAATTCCTTTTCAGAATTTATTATTTTATCTCTTGCTTTTCCATTTGGGAATCCTATGAGTCCTATTCTTACCTGCTTTGTCTTAACCCAGGATTCAACAGTGATGTTAGCGTTGGCTTGCACTTGCTAATCTGTGTCTTCTTCTGATCGAGGGATTTCTGTTCCCCTGTCCTCACAGTCATTCAAGAGTCCCTCTGCATTATGTAGTCTGCTTAGGGTTGACTTTAGCCCAGTTTTTATCTCATCCATTGAGTTTTCTGATACTATTGGGTTCTTCTTTAGAGTTTCTCTTCCCCTTTTCTGGTATTCTGCCTTTTGTGATTCTGAGGCACTGTGGTTCATCAGTGTTTTCCTCACCTCCATTTTCAGAGCTTGCTCTGGTATCATTTTGCCGTCTAGTTGTTTGAAAGCTTATTTTTTGGGCCTTCAATCTCTTTGGAACTGAAAATGGTACTTCCTGTTTCTTTTACTATACTTCTTTTACTCTACAGGTCAGGTACTATCATGTATCTAATTTAGACTTTTAGGGCTTGGTTAAGTGCAAACTTTAGACTCTTTGGTGTACGCAATTCCATGGTATTTCTGTGAGGACAATTTTCCCTAGACCTTGATGCCATGCCCTTTTCCTGTGTGTGTTGTCTGGTATATCTGTAAATCCTGGTGTTGCCTTGGTTGTGATGAACACACCATACTGTTTCAGTTAGTAGAACCTCATTTTTATTACACTAATCTCACAATTCTGAAAGGGCACAGGGCACTTCCTCTAGTGGGAATGAAGCTTCTATAGGTTTTCAGCTCTGCATTCTTCTGTATGTCATTTTGAAGTGTCTCCAAAACAGCCAACATAGAGTGCGCTTGTACTTTCTACTGCCATGGGAATGTCCCAATTTACCAGTTCTTCCCAGAGCTTCTCTGTCTACAGAAACACCAGTGGAAGCATATGTATGGATGTCATACTTCAGGGCCTGCTGGGATGATCCCGCAGACCGACCAATGTGTCCTCGGTGCAGTACCCTGTCAGTGCCGTCCAAAATGTAGCATCTGCATTTGGGTGATAATGCTGTAAGAAATGCTTCATCTTCTCATGCTGTGGACTTGGACCACTCTTCCTAGTCCTCTCGTTCTTTAGTAATGGGTTCACGGAAGCAACCACAGAGCTGTTCCGCATCCTCTGCCTCAAACCAGACTGTAATCCCAATCCAGGTTATGAATGTAGCAGATCCTAAATCTTTTAATACTGATTTCAAACCCAACGCCCCCTGGAACCCTCAGTCCAGATGCATGATACCTCTGATTGAGCCCCACACGTGCTCTATTGGCAAAATGTCAAATTGGACCCTGGTCCTGCAGATGCAGTGGATGTGGCCATAGGACATATCGATAAACTCAACCTCACGCGCCAGTGCGGTTGCTGTCTCACTGAGGTCACAGTTCTCTTTGCTCTCTTGAAAGTACCCACCAAAACACACAACGCACTCTAGATCCCTGAGTTGTGCGAGAGCCATCATCCGTAGCCCCACCCCTCTTTTTCCGCTGCCTCTGCTAGCTCAGATTTGGCAGCTCGGAACGTGGTCTCAGATTCAATTGTGGGGATATCTTGAGCTGATTTCTTTGAGTTCTGTCAGCCAAGCATCTGCTGTGCACTCTGCTAACACTCAGCAAATCACCTTCAATCCCATGCCTGCTGCCTGCTTGAGAGTGAGCTTCCAAGGAAAACAGGGTTTCACTTTTGATGCTCCATTACCAAAGGACAGATCCTGCACTGGTTTCCATTCTCTACTTTGCCTTTTCCTGCTTCCAGGTTTTCTGAGGCCTCATCCTGTCTTTGGAAGTAACAGACCACTCTTAGGAAAGTGTCCTTGCCAAGGGCTGGGTGAGTGGGTGTTTACAATATTTTGTGTATGGTAGCTAGTGAGAGCAGTTTGCACTGGTTCTCTTCCTACTGGGCATCGACAAATCAACACTTTTCACAAATAATTCACAGAAATTGGATATTTGTTTCACTCCGTTTTCTTTACAGCCATCGTCGGAGTGTTTTTCTGAAGACCCCAGCTTTGACCTTACGTTGATAAGGCAGTTGCAGTCTTTAAGAAAGTTAACAGTATCGAATTACATGTTTTGGGATTTATATGAAAGTGAAGTTAGATTTTGAAAATTACCAAACCAACCTAGAAGCCAGACTTGACAATTTCTGTAAGATTTTGTCAGCTCTAAGGAATAAACAGACATCCTCAATGAAAAATAGCAGTCCAAAAGTTTGAAGGGGACATGCCAACTCTTTTCTCTTGAAGCCTCCAACAACAAAAGGAACAATGAAATACCTATTGGAACCATGAAATAACCCCCATCCTGGGTTTCGCTTGTGCACCTGGTGCCCTTTACTCCCAATGACACATACTAGGCTATGTTGGCATTTCAAGGGGTAACATTCCTCTCTAGGAATATACAAGAAAATCTAAACAGAATATACACATTTAGGCTTGATTCCAAAAGCACCTAGATGCATTTAACTATGAGAAACCTGCTGCAGCTATGCTAGGCTATTGAGAACCAGGTGCTCTTCTATCAGTGCTGAGAAGGCTTAATCATCCGATCATGTTGGGTAAAGCAATTTAACACAACCAAGTCTGCACCTCCAAGATATAGTGCACCCGGGGCTTGACGGAAGTGAATGACTGTCCACATAACCTGTGTCTTTAATGTGTTTGGTGACTTTTACAGTTCAGTTCACTATCTGACTTCTAATATTTTCCTGTACTGTCTTGAAAAACTGAGGCCTAATACATATTCAAGTTCATTCAAAGATTCCCCTCACTTCCCACACTCCTTTCAGCCCAAAGAATACATAACCCCAGCATTTCCTGAATCTAGGGGAAGGTCATCATTTCTTTGTGTGAGCTAAGTATTCAATTCCTATCTATTTTAGTCGAGAGTATTTGACCTTTAAGGAGTTCACTGTTGTTCACCGAGTGTGAAGGAGGAGGAACTCTGATTCTAGTAGGGGCTTGCTCTCCTCCTACTGGATTCATTGCAGCTCAGGTTCTGATCCTTTGAAATGGATGCCTGAGTGGAGTGGAGGGAAGAGCATGTGATTGATAGCTAGGCACAAACGTGGGAATAGGCTTACCTGGGCTTGGTGCATTTCGATAGGAATGATTCTTAAATGCCCCTTGGGATGTGTGGAATCTCACGACGTCTTCCAAGAACATGAGCGCTTTTATCATCTCTGCCATCTCTTCTCTTTTAGACGTCAGGAATCTTGGACCCGTTCTTGGAGCAGGGAATCGAGTAACTTTCTCAAGGGCACGTTGACTCTCCGTATGACTCTTTCTGCCAGTATCAGCGAGGTTCAGTAGGTCTCATGAATGTCTTTCGAGCCTGGTATGCTCTAGAGATGTCTCCATGCCGATATTCTCCACTGTAGCAGAACAACTTTCATCAATGTGTTCGCACATCTCCTCAATCCATGCAGCCAGTTTTTCTGCCAGCTTCTCTTCGTGTCTCCCATGAAGTCGACGTCAACAGGACTGGGCAAGTCTGAAAATACTTCGGAGCCTCACCAGTAAGCTGATGACAGGCAGATCTTCCACTGTCTGCCCTTTCAGATTCTGGAAACTGCCCCGTGAACTCAGGTCTCTGGGCAGCAGCAGTATCTCGAACTTACTCAGCTTCCCGACAAAAGACTTAAGCCAATCTCCACATAGGGCAGCAGACACACCATCAAACTGATCCACCCACAGAATTCTGCCCAGTTACCTTGGATCCACCAGCCGCAACAAGCCTCGTGGTACACACCAACATTCCACCTGGAATCCAACCGGTAACTGCCATCCACAGTGGTTGATGCATCAAGTGCGTGTTGGGGGTGATGCTGCATTAGACGAGAGTTTCCTAAGGGAAATGTGATTCTATCCACAAGGGTCCCATGGTCCTTTTCTCTTCCCTCTTTCCTTTTGTTCAGATCTGTATACACAGTACAAACGGAGGGAAGAGTGTCCATGTTCAGTTTATGGATTCACACCTATTTAAACTTTCTAAGAGTTCACAGTACACAGAGACCCACTCAAGGAAACTCATGTTTGTGTAATATCCATTCACCCAGATTACATATCCGTCTGTTGCTTTCTGCTGAAACACCCACACTCTCAGAACATGGATCCATTTGTTTCATGGGGGCTGAAATTCCTAGAAATGAAACCAATCCCAACGTGCACTTTCCTGTCTGTCTCTTTTGCTCTTAGTACAGTTTTGCAGAGCTACTTGTCTTTGTTATAGGCTTATGCCATTTCTTCTCTACGTAGGGTAGAATAAGGCATTCGTTCATCCTGTTGGAAGACTTGTAAGTCTATGTCCCGTTCTATGTCCCACTCTTATTCAAAACCGTCATTTGGGTTGGCTCACGATATGCACTTCTGGATCAGTATCTATGAATAGTCATGCTCGCGTCTGTTTTTGGAATACAAGTGTGTTGAGTACATGCTAACAGCGATAATAGGTCGATGCGTGCTGAAGGAACCTTGACATCACTTTGAGTATTTTGTCTTGAATAATCATGGTTGTTTGGTATATGTCAGCCAACTGTGACCTTTTGGTGCTTGTTTGTTTGTCTGATTGTTTTGCAAACACATTAGGCCATGCATCTATCCTTTTGCTTCAGACAGACAGTCACGTAAGCTGATTCCCTTAAGATACTGCTTAAAATCAACTATGATTTCCTGCTACTCTCTCCCATCTTTAGGATTTTGATGTCCTCCTTGCCTTCTTCTTCTTACTTCTTTGCAACTCAGGCTCTTCTTGCATTTGCAATAATGGTTTTGTTATTTCCATTTCATCTTGCTACTTTTCTACTCAGGGTAGGATTCTCAATTTTTGTTTTAGGATCAGTCTCAAACTGCTGAATTCTTTTAAGGTTTGCCTGTCAGTGAAATTCCCTAGCTCTGCCGTTGTTATAAATGGCGGTCATTTGGCATAGGCTACCCTAGATTGCAGCTTTTTCTCATTCAGGATATGGTCTATGTCCTGGCACTCCTCCCCGTGCTGCAAAATTTCTGCCGAGATATCAGCTGAAACCCCTCTGGAAGTTCTGTTCTGAATAAGTTGCTTTCCTCGAGGTGCATTTTACATCACTGGGATGATCATGAAATTTGTTTATTTGAATTGTACAGCTGCTTGTTGGTCTATTGGTATTCCGCCTCTTTTGGATGCTGTGTACTTCCAGAATTCGTATAGATGATACTTTCTTGGCTTTCAGCAAATTTCATTCTGATTTTTCTACAAATTCCTTTTCAGAATTTATTATTTTATCTCTTGCTCTTCCATTTGGGAATCCTATGAGTCCTATTCTTACCTGCTTTGTCTTAACCCAGGATTCAACAGTGATGTTAGCGTTGGTTTGCACTTGCTAATCTTTGTCTTCTTCTGATCGAGGGATTTCTGTTCCCCTGTCCTCACAGTCATTCAAGAGTCCCTCTGCATTATGTAGTCTGCTTAGGGTTGACTTTAGCCCAGTTTTTATCTCATCCATTGAGTTTTCTGATACTATTGGGTTCTTCTTTAGAGTTTCTCTTCCCCTTTTCTGGTATTCTGCCTTTTGTGATTCTGAGGCACTGTGGTTCATCAGTGTTTTCCTCACCTCCATTTTCAGAGCTTGCTCTGGTATCATTTTGCCGTCTAGTTGTTTGAAAGCTTATTTTTTGGGCCTTCAATCTCTTTGGAACTGAAAATGGTACTTCCTGTTTCTTTTACTATACTTCTTTTACTCTACAGGTCAGGTACTATCATGTATCTAATTTAGACTTTTAGGGCTTGGTTAAGTGCAAACTTTAGACTCTTTGGTGTACGCAATTCCATGGTATTTCTGTGAGGACAATTTTCCCTAGACCTTGATGCCATGCCCTTTTCCTGTGTGTGTTGTCTGGTATATCTGTAAATCCTGGTGTTGCCTTGGTTGTGATGAACACACCATACTGTTTCAGTTAGTAGAACCTCATTTTTATTACACTAATCTCACAATTCTGAAAGGGCACAGGGCACTTCCTCTAGTGGGAATGAAGCTTCTATAGGTTTTCAGCTCTGCATTCTTCTGTATGTCATTTTGAAGTGTCTCCAAAACAGCCAACATAGAGTGCGCTTGTACTTTCTACTGCCATGGGAACGTCCCAATTTACCAGTTCTTCCCAGAGCTTCTCTGTCTACAGAAACACCAGTGGAAGCATATGTATGGATGTCATACTTCAGGGCCTGCTGGGATGATCCCGCAGACCGACCAATGTGTCCTCGGTGCAGTACCCTGTCAGTGCCGTCCAAAATGTAGCATCTGCATTTGGGTGATAATGCTGTAAGAAATGCTTCACCTTCTCATGCTGTGGACTTTGACCACTCTTCCTAGTCCTCTCATTCTTGAGTAATGGGTTCACGAAAGCAACCACAGAGCTGTTCCGCATCCTCTGCCTCAAACCAGACTGTAATCCCAATCCAGGTTATGAATGTAGCAGATCCTAAATCTTTTAATACTGATTTCAAACCCAACGCCCCCTGGAACCCTCAGTCCAGATGCATGATACCTCTGATTGAGCCCCACACGTGCTCTATTGGCAAAATGTCAAATTGGACCCTGGTCCTGCAGATGCAGTGGATGTGGCCATAGGACATATCGATAAACTCAACCTCACGCGCCAGTGCGGTTGCTGTCTCACTGAGGTCACAGTTCTCTTTGCTCTCTTGAAAGTACCCACCAAAACACACAACGCACTCTAGATCCCTGAGTTGTGCGAGAGCCATCATCCGTAGCCCCACCCCTCTTTTTCCGCTGCCTCTGCTAGCTCAGATTTGGCAGTTCGGAACGTGGTCTCAGATTCAATTGTGGGGATACCTTGAGCTGATTTCTTTGATTTCTGTCAGCCAAGCATCTGCTGTGCACTCTGCTAACACTCAGCACATCACCTTCAATCCCATGCCTGCTGCCTGCTTGAGAGTGAGCTTCCAAGGAAAACAGAGTTTCACCTTTGATGCTCCATTACCAGAGGTCAGATCCTGCACTGGTTTCCATTCTCTACTTTGCCTTTTCCTGCTTCCAGGTTTTCTGAGGCCTCATCCTGTCTTTGGAAGTAACAGACCACTCTTAGGAAAGTGTCCTTGCCAAGGGCTGGGTGAGTGGGTGTTTACAATATTTTGTGTATGGTAGCTAGTGAGAGCAGTTTGCACTGGTTCTCTTCCTACTGGGCATCGACAAATCAACACTTTTCACAAATAATTCACAGAAATTGGATATTTGTTTCGCTCCGTTTTATTTACAGCCATCGTCGGAGTGTTTTTCTGAAGACGCCAGCTTTGACCTTATGTTGATAAGGCAGTTGCAGTCTTTAAGAAAGTTAACAGTATCGAATTACATGTTTTGGGATTTATATGAAAGTGAAGTTAGATTTTGAAAATTACCAAACCAACCTAGAAGCCAGACTTGACAATTTCTGTAAGATTTTGTCAGCTCTAAGGAATAAACAGACAGCCTCAATGAAAAATAGCAGTCCAAAAGTTTGAAGGGGACATGCCAACTCTTTTCTCTTGAAGCCTCCAACAACAAAAGGAACAATGAAATACCTATTGGAACCATGAAATAACCCCCATCCTGGGTTTCCCTTGTGCACCTGGTGCCCTTTAATCCCAATGACACATACTAGGCTATGTTGGCATTTCAAGGGGTAACATTCCTCTCTAGGAATATACAAGAAATTCTAAACAGAATATACACATTTAGGCTTGATTCCAAAAGCACCTAGAGGCATTTAACTATGAGAAACCTGCTGCAGCTATGCTAGGCTATTGAGAACCAGGTGCTCTTCTATCAGTGCTGAGAAGGCTTAATCATCCGATCATGTTGGGTAAAGCAATTTAACACAACCAAGTCTGCACCTCCAAGATATAGTGCACCCGGGGCTTGACGGAAGTGAATGACTGTCCACATAACCTGTGTCTTTAATGTGTTTGGTGACTTTTACAGTTCAGTTCACTATCTGACTTCTAATATTTTCCTGTACTGTCTTGAAAAACTGAGGCCTAATACATATTCAAGTTCATTCAAAGATTCCCCTCACTTCCCACACTCCTTTCAGCCCAAAGAATACATAACCCCAGCATTTCCTGAATCTAGGGGAAGGTCATCATTTCTTTGTGTGAGCTAAGTATTCAATTCCTATCTATTTTAGTCGAGAGTATTTGACCTTTAAGGAGTTCACTGTTGTTCACCGAGTGTGAAGGAGGAGGAACTCTGATTCTAGTAGGGGCTTGCTCTCCTCCTACTGGATTCATTGCAGCTCAGGTTCTGATCCTTTGAAATGGATGCCTGAGTGGAGTGGAGGGAAGAGCATGTGATTGATAGCTAGGCACAAACGTGGGAATAGGCTTACCTGGGCTTGGTGCATTTCGATAGGAATGATTCTTAAATGCCCCTTGGGATGTGTGGAATCTCACGACGTCTTCCAAGAACATGAGCGCTTTTATCATCTCTGCCATCTCTTCTCTTTTAGACGTCAGGAATCTTGGACCCGTTCTTGGAGCAGGGAATCGAGTAACATTCTCAAGGGCACGTTGACTCTCCGTATGACTCTTTCTGCCAGTATCAGTGAGGTTCAGTAGGTCTCATGAATGTCTTTCGAGCCTGGTATGCTCTAGAGATGTCTCCATGCCGATATTCTCCACTGTAGCAGAATAACTTTCATCAATGTGTTCGCACATCTCCTCAATCCATGCAGCCAGTTTTTCTGCCAGCTTCTCTTCGTGTCTCCCATGAAGTCGACGTCAACAGGACTGGGCAAGTCTGAAAATACCTCGGAGCCTCACCAGTAAGCTGATGACAGGCAGATCTTCCACTGTCTGCCCTTTCAGATTCTGGAAACTGCCCCGTGAACTCAGGTCTCTGGGCAGCAGCGGTATCTCGAACTTACTCAGCTTCCCGAACAAAAGACCTAAGCCAATCTCCACATAGGGCAGCAGACACACCATCAAACTGATCCACCCACAGAATTCTGCCCAGTTACCTTGGATCCACCAGCCGCAACAAGCCTCGTGGTACACACCAACATTCCACCTGGAATCCAACCGGTAACTGCCATCCACAGTGGTTGATGCATCAAGTGCGTGTTGGGGGTGATGCTGCATTAGACGAGAGTTTCCTAAGGGAAATGTGATTCTATCCACAAGGGTCCCATGGTCCTTTTCTCTTCCCTCTTTCCTTTTGTTCAGATCTGTATACACAGTACAAACGGAGGGAAGAGTGTCCATGTTCAGTTTATGGATTCACACCTATTTAAACTTTCTAACAGTTCACAGTACACAGATACCCACTCAAGGAAACTCATGTTTGTGTAATATCCATTCACCCAGATTACATATCTGTCTGTTGCTTTCTGCTGAAACACCCACACTCTCAGAACATGGATCCATTGGTTTCATGGGGGCTGAAATTCCTAGAAATGAAACCAGTCCCAATGTGCACTTTCCTGTCTGTCTCTTTTGCTCTTAGTACAGTTTTGCAGAGCTACTTGTCTTTGTTATAGGCTTATGCCATTTCTTCTCTACGTAGGGTAGAATAAGGCATTCGTTCATCCTGTTGGAAGACTTGTAAGTCTATGTCCCGTTCTATGTCCCACTCTTATTCAAAACCGTCATTTGGGTTGGCTCACGATATGCACTTCTGGATCAGTATCTATGAATAGTAATGCTCGCGTCTGTTTTTGGAATACAAGTGTGTTGAGTACATGCTAACAGCGATAATAGGTCGATGCGTGCTGAAGGAACCTTGACATCACTTTGAGTATTTTGTCTTGAATAATCATGGTTGTTTGGTATATGTCAGCCAACTGTAACCTTTTGGTGCTTGTTTGTTTGTCTGATTGTTTTGCAAACACATTAGGCCATGCATCTATCCTTTTGCTTCAGACAGACAGTCACGTAAGCTGATTCCCTTAAGATACTGCTTAAAATCAACTATGATTTCCTGCTACTCTCTCCCATCTTTAGGATTTTGATGTCCTCCTTGCCTTCTTCTTCTTACTTCTTTGCAACTCAGGCTCTTCTTGCATTTGCAATAATGGTTTTGTTATTTCCATTTCATCTTGCTACTTTTCTACTCAGGGTAGGATTCTCAATTTTTGTTTTAGGATCAGTCTCAAACTGCTGAATTCTTTTAAGGTTTGCCTGTCAGTGAAATTCCCTAGCTCTGCCGTTGTTATAAATGGCGGTCATTTGGCATAGGCTACCCTAGATTGCAGCTTTTTCTCATTCAGGATATGGTCTATGTCCTGGCACTCCTCCCCGTGCTGCAAAATTTCTGCCGAGATATCAGCTGAAACCCCTCTGGAGGTTCTGTTGTGACTAAGTTGCTTTCCTCGAGGTGCATTTTACATCACTGGGATGATCATGAAATTTGTTTATTTGAATTATACAGCTGCTGGTTGGTCTATTGGTATTCCGCCTCTTTTGGATGCTGTGTACTTCCAGAATTCGTATAGATGATACTTTCTTGGCTTTCAGCAAGTTTCATTCTGATTTTTCTACAAATTCCTTTTCAGAATTTATTATTTTATCTCTTGCTTTTCCATTTGGGAATCCTATGAGTCCTATTCTTACCTGCTTTGTCTTAACCCAGGATTCAACAGTGATGTTAGTGTTTGCTTGCACTTGCTAATCTTTGTCTTCTTCTGATCGAGGGATTTCTGTTCCCCTGTCCTCACAGTCATTCAAGAGTCCCTCTGCATTATGTAGTCTGCTTAGGATTGACTTTAGCCCAGTTTTTATCTCATCCATTGAGTTTTCTGATACTATTGGGTTCTTCTTTAGAGTTTCTCTTCCCCTTTTCTGGTATTCTGCCTTTTGTGATTCTGAGGCACTGTGGTTCATCAGTGTTTTCCTCACCTCCATTTTCAGAGCTAGCTCTGGTATCATTTTGCTGTCTAGTTGTTTGAAAGCTTATTTTTTGGGCCTTCAATCTCTTTGGAACTGAAAATGGTACTTCCTGTTTCTTTTACTATACTTCTTTTACTCTACAGGTCAGGTACTATCATGTATGTAATTTAGACTTTTAGGGCTTGGTTAAGTGCAAACTTTAGACTTTTGGTGTACGCAATTCCATGGTATTTCTGTGAGGACAATTTTCCCTAGACCTTGATGCCATGCCCTTTTCCTGTGTGTGTTGTCTGGTATATCTGTAAATCCTGGTGTTGCCTTGGTTGTGATGAACACACCATACTGTTTCAGTTAGTAGAACCTCATTTTTATTACACTAATCTCACAATTCTGAAAGGGCACAGGGCACTTCCTCTAGTGGGAATGAAGCTTCTATAGGTTTTCAGCTCTGCATTCTTCTGTATGTCATTTTGAAGTGTCTCCAAAACAGCCAACATAGAGTGCGCTTGTACTTTCTACTGCCATGGGAATGTCCCAATGTTACCAGTTCTTCCCAGAGCTTCTCGGTCTACAGAAACACCAGTGGAAGCATATGTATGGATGTCATACTTCAGGGCCTGCTGGGATGATCCCGCAGACCGACCAATGTGTCCTCGGTGCAGTACCCTGTCAGTGCCGTCCAAAATGTAGCATCTGCATTTGGGTGATAATGCTGTAAGGAATGCTTCATCTTCTCATGCTGTGGACCTTGACCACTCTTCCTAGTTCTCTCATTCTTGAGTTATGGGTTCACGAATGCAACCGCAGAGCTGTTCCGCATCCTCTGCCTCAAACCAGACTGTAATCCCAATCCAGGTTATGAATGTAGCAGATCCTAAATCTTTTAATACTGATTTCAAACCCAACGCCCCCAGGAACCCTCAGTTCAGATGCATGATATCTCTGATTGAGGCCCACACGTGCTATGTTGTCAAAATGTCAAATTGGAACTTGGTCCTGCAGATGCAGTGGATGTGTCCATAGGACATTTCGATAAACTCAACCTCACGTGCCCGTGTGGTTGCTGTCTAACTGAGGTCACAGTTCTCTTTGCTCTTTTGAAAGTACCCACCGAAACCCACATCACACTCTAGATCCCTGAGGTGTGCGAGAGCCATTATCCGTAGCCCTACCCCTCTTTTTCCACTGACTGTGCTAGCTCAGATTTGGCAGCTCGGATCTTGGTCTCAGATTCAATTGTGGGGATATTTTGAGCTGATTTCTTTGAGATCTGTCAGCCAAGCATCTGCTGTGCACTCTGCTAACACTCAGCACATCACGTTCAATCCCATGCCTTCTGCCGGCTTGAGAGTGTGCTTCCAAGGAAAACAGAGTTTCACCTTTGATGCTCCATTACCAGAGGTCAGATCCTGCCCTGGTTTCCATTCTCTGCTTTGCCTTTTCCTGCTTCCAGGTTTTCTGTGGCGTCATCCTGTGTTTGGAAGTAACAGACCACTCTTAGGAATGTGTCCTTGCCAATGGCTGGCTGAGTAGTTGTTTACAATATTTTGTGTATGGTAACTAGTGAGAGCAGTTTGCACTGGTTCTCTTCCTACTGGGCATCGACAAATCAACACTTTTCACAAATAATTCACAGAAATTGGATATTTCTTTCGCTTCGTTTTCTTTACAGCCATCGTCAGAGGGATTGTCCCAAGACTCCAGCTTTGACCTTATGTTTATAAGGCAGTTGAAATCTTTTAGAAAGTTAACAGTATCGATTTACATGTTTTGGGATTTATATGAAAGTGAAGTTAGTTTTTGAAATTTACGAAATCAACCTAGAAGCCAGACTTGACAATTTCTGTAAGATTTTGTCAGCTCTAAGGAATAAACAGACAGTCTCAATGTAAAAATCTATCCAAAAATTTCAAGGGGACATGCCAACTCTTTTCTCTTGAAGCCTCCAACAACAAAAGGAACAATGAAATACCTATTGGAACCATGAAATAACCCCCATCCTGGGTTTCCCTTGTGCACCTGGTGCCCTTTAATCCCAATGACACATACTAGGCTATGTTGGCATTTCAAGGGGTAACATTCCTCTCTAGGAATATACTAGGAAATCTAAACAGAATATACACATTTATGTGCATGTTTCGAAAAGCACCTAGAGGCATTTAACTATGAGAATACTGCTGCAGCTATGCTAGGCTATTGAGAACCAGGTGCTCTTCTATCAGTGCTGAGAAGGCTTAATCATCCGATCATGTTGGGTAAAGCAATTTAACACAACCAAGTCTGCACCTCCAAGATATAGTGCACCCGGGGCTTGACGGAAGTGAATGACTGTCCACATAACCTGTGTCTTTAATGTGTTTGGTGACTTTTACAGTTCAGTTCACTATCTGACTTCTAATATTTTCCTGTACTGTCTTGAAAAACTGAGGCCTAATACATATTCAAGTTCATTCAAAGATTCCCCTCACTTCCCACACTCCTTTCAGCCCAAAGAATACATAACCCCAGCATTTCCTGAATCTAGGGGAAGGTCATCATTTCTTTGTGTGAGCTAAGTATTCAATTCCTATCTATTTTAGTCGAGAGTATTTGACCTTTAAGGAGTTCACTGTTGTTCACCGAGTGTGAAGTAGGAGGAACTCTGATTCTAGTAGGGGCTTGCTCTCCTCCTACTGGATTCATTGCAGCTCAGGTTCTGATCCTTTGAAATGGATGCCTGAGTGGAGTGGAGGGAAGAGCATGTGATTGATAGCTAGGCACAAACGTGGGAATAGGCTTACCTGGGCTTGGTGCATTTCGATAGGAATGATTCTTAAATGCCCCTTGGGATGTGTGGAATCTCTCGACGTCTTCCAAGAACATGAGCGCTTTTATCATCTCTGCCATCTCTTCTCTTTTAGACGTCAGGAATCTTGGACCCGTTCTTGGAGCAGGGAATCGAGTAACTTTCTCAAGGGCACGTTGACTCTCCGTATGACTCTTTCTGCCAGTATCAGCGTGGTTCAGTAGCTCTCATGTATTTCTTTCGAGCCTGGTATGCTCTAGAGATGTCTCCATGACGATATTCTTCACTGTAGCAGAACAACTCTCATCAATGTGTTCGCACGTCTCCTCAGTCCATGCAGCCACCTTTTCTGCCAACTTCTCTTTGTGTCTCCCATAATGTCGATGTCAACAAGAATAGGCAAGTCTGAACGTACCTCGAAGCCTCAGCATTAAGCTGATGACAGGTAGTTCTTCCACTGTATGCCCTTTCAGATTCTGGAAACTGACCCGTGAACTCAGATCTTTGGGCAGCAGAGGTATCTCCAACTTACACAGATTCCCGAACCAAAGACGTAAGCCAATCTCCACATAGGGCGGCAGCCCCTCCACCACACTGATCCACCAACAGAATTCTGCCCAGTTTCCTTGGATCCACCAGCCGCAACAAGCTCGTGGTACAAACCAACATTCCACCTGGAATCCAACCGGTAAGTGACATTCACAGTGGTTGATGCATTAAGTCAGTGTTGGGGGAGAGGCTGCTTTAGACGAGAGGTCCCTAAGGGAATTGTGATTATATCAACAAGGGTCCCATTGTCTTTTCTCTTCCCTCTTTCCTTTTTTTCATATCTGTATACACAGTAAAAACCGAGGGAAATATGTCCATGTTCAGTTTATCGATTGACAGCTCTTTAAACTTTCTAACCGTTCACATTACACAGAGACCCACTCCAGGAAACTCATGTTTGTGTAATATCCATTCACCCAGAATACATATCCGTCTGTTGCTTTCTGCTGAAACACCCACACTCTCAGAACATGGATCCATTTGTTTCATGGGGGCTGAAATTCCTAGAAATGAAACCAATCCCAACGTGCACTTTCCTGTATGTCTCTTTTGCTCTTAGTACACTTTTGCAGAGCTACTTGTCTTTGTTATAGGCTTATGGCATTTCTTCTCTACCTAGGTTAAAATATGGCATTCATTCATCCTGTTGGAATTCTTGTAAGTCTATATCCCTTTCTATGAACCACTGCTGTTGAAAACCGTCATTTGCTTTGGGTCAAGATATGCACTTCTGGATCAGTATCTATGAATACTAATGCACGAGTCTGTGTTCTGAATACAAGTGTTTTGAGTACATGCTAGCCGCGATACTGGGTCATTGCTTGATGAATGATCCTTGACATCACTTTGAGTATTTTTTTTGAATAATCATGGTTGTTTGGTATATGTCAGCCAACTGTAACACTTTGGTGTTTGTTTGTTTGTCTGATTTTTTGTTTGTTTTGCAAACACATTAGGCCATGCATCTCTCCTTTTGCTTCAGACAGTCACGTAAGCTGAGTCACTTAAGATAGTGCTTAAAATCACCTATGATTTCCTGCTACCATCTCCCATCTTTAGGATTTTGATGTCCTCCTTGCCTTCTTCTTCTTACTTCTTTGCAACTCAGGCTCTTCTTGCATTTGCAATAATGGTTTTGTTTTTTCCATTTCATCATGCTACTTTTCTACTCACGGTAGGATCCTCAATTTTTGTTTTAGGATCAGTCTCAAACTGCTGAATTCTTTTAAGGTTTGCCTGTCAGTGAAATTCCCTAGCTCTGCCGTTGTTATAAACGGCGGTCATTTGGCATAGGCTACCCTAGATTGCAGCTTTTTCTCATTCAGGATATGGTCTATGTCCTCGCACTTCTCCCCGTGCAGCAAAATTTCTGCCGATATATCAGCTGAAACCCCTCTGGAGGTTCTGTTGTGACTAAGTTGCTTTCCTCGAGGTGCATTTTACATCACTGTGATGATCATGAAATTTGTTTATTTGAATTGTACAGCTCCTTGTTGGTCTATTGGGATTCCACGTCATTTGGACGCTGTGTACTTCCTGAATTCGTATAGATGATCCTTTCTTGGTGTTCAGCAAGTTTCATTCTGATTTTTCTACAAATTACTTTTCAGAATTTTTATTTTTTCTCTTGCTTTTCCATTTGGGAATTCTATGAGTCCTATTCTTTCCTGCTTTGTCTTAACCCATGATTCAACAACGATGTTTGCGTTGGTTTGCACTTCCTTTTCTGTGTCTTCTTCTGGTCGATTGATTTCTGTTCCCCTGTCCTCACAGTCATTCACGAGTCCCTCTGCATTATGTAGTCTGCATAGGCCTGACTTTAGCCCAGTTATTATGTCACCTATTGAGTTTTCTCTCATTATTGTTTTCTTCTTTAGACTTTCTCTTCCTTTTTTCTGGTATTCTGCCTTTTGTTTTTCAGAGGCCCTGCTGTTCATTAGTGTTTTCCTCACTTCCATTTTCAGTGCTTTCTCTGGTAGCGTTTTGCCCTCTAGTTGTTTGAAAGCTTATTTTTTGGGCCTTTAATCACTTTGGAACAGAAAATGGCACTTTCTGTTTTTTTTACTATACTTCTTTTTCTCTACTCTACAAGTACTATCTGGTATGTAGTATAGACTTATAGAGCTTGGATTTATGAAATCTTTAGAGTATTTTGTGTAAGCAACTCCATGTCATTTCTGTGAGGACAATTTTCCCTAGACCTTGATGCCATGCCCTGTTCCTGTGTGTGTTGTCTGTTATATCTCTAATTGCTGGTGTTCCCTTTGTTGTGATGAACACACCATACTGTTTCAGTTAGTAGAACCTCATTTTTATTACACTAATCTCACAATTCTGAAAGGGCACAGGGCACTTCCTCTACTGGAAATGAAGCTTCTATATTTTTTCAGGTCTTCATTCCTTTGTATGTCATTTTGTAGTGTCTCCAAAAGAGCCAACATAGTTTGCGCTTGTACTTTCTACTGCCATGGGAATGTCCCAATGTTACCAGTTCTTCCCAGAACTTCTCTGTCTACAGAAACACCAGTGGAAGCATATGTATGGATGTCATACTTCAGGGCCTGCTGGGATGATCCCGCAGACCGACCTATATGTCCTCGGTGCAGTACCCTGTCAGTACCGTCCAAAATGTAGCATCTGCATTTGGGTGATAATGCTCTAAGAAATGCTTCATCTTCTCATGCTGTGGACTTTGACCACTCTTCCTTGTTCTCTCATCCTTGAGTCATGGGTTCACTAAAGCAAACACAGAGCTGTTCCGTATCCTCTGCCTCAAAGCAGACCGTTATCCAAGTCTAGGTGACGAATATAGCAGATCCTAAATCTTTTAATACTGATTTCAAACCCAACGCCCCCTGGAACCCTCAGACCAGTTGCATGATATCTCTGATTGATCCCCACACGTGCTGTATTGGCAAAATATGAAATTGGACCCTGGTCCTGCAGATGCAGTGGATGTGTCCATAGGACATATCAGTAAACTCAACCTCACGCGCCAGTGCGGTTGCTGTCTCACTGAGGTCACAGTTCTCTTTGCGCTCTTGAAAGTACCCACCAAAACCCACAACACACTCTAGATCCCTGAGTTCTGCGTGGGCCACCATCCGTATCCCTATCCCTCTTTTTCGCTGCCTCTGCTAGCTCAGATTTGGCAGTTCGGATCTTGGTCTCAGATTCAATTGTGGGGATATTTTGTGCTAATTTTTTGAGTTCTGTCAGCCAAGCATCTGCTGTGCACTCTTCTAACACTCAGCGCATCACCTTCAATCCCATGCTTGCTGCCTTCTTGAGAGTGTGCTTCCAAGGTAAACAGTGTTTCACCTTTGATGCTCCATTACCAGAGGTCAGATCCTGCACTGGTTTCCGTTCTCTACTTTGCCTTCTCCTTCTCCCAGGTTTTCTGTGGCATCATCCTGTCTTTGGAATAACAGACCACTCTTATGCAAGTGTCCTGTGCCAAGTGCTTGGTGAGTGGATGTTTACAATGCTGTGTGTATGGGAGCGAGTTAGAGCAATTTGCACTTGTTCTCTGCCTACTGGGCATCAATAAATCAACACTTTCCACATATAATTCACAGAAATTGGATGTTTGTTTAGCTCCGTTTTCTATACAGCCATGGTCCGAGGTTTTGTCCGAAGACTCCTGCTTTGAGGCTAGGGGAGGCTGGGTCACACATTTCCCTCCATCCCCAGCCCAGCTGGAAGCCTGAAAGATGCCCAGGTCAATCCGTGGCCCATTTTCAGCCCTGCTCCACCCTGGCCTGTCCAAATGCCACATGGCCCTGTCATACATCTGGCTGGCAAGCGTTCCTTGGGGTAGAGAATCTATCCCCTCTTCTCCGCATTTGCCCCCTGCCTGGTGCCCCTCTGTATCTGCCCTCCCGCTCTCCCGGCCTCTCAGCGCCATCTCCCCTCCTCCTCCCCATAGTTTCTCAGAGTTTTCCTGCCTTTGGTGAGATGGGGCCATTTCTCTCAAGGGTCGTTTTAAATATTCAGATTTTTAAATTTTTATTTTATTGAATTATATTCAGTTTACAATTTTGTGTCAATTTCTGGTGTACAGCTCAATGCTTCAGTCATACAGTAACATTCGTATATTCATTTTCATGTCCTTTCTCACCATGAGCTACTACAAGATTTTGACTATGGTTCCCTGTGCTGTGTGGTATAAACTTGTTGCTTTATTTTATATTTACCATCACTGTCTGCAAATCTCGAACTCCCAGTCTATCCTTTCCCACCCTGTTCCCCTCTGATAACCATGAGTTTGTTTTCTATGTCTGTTTAATTTTAGATTCCACATGAGTGTTGTCATATGGTGTTTTTCTTTCTTTCTGGCTTATTTCACTTAGAATGATGTTTTCCAGGGCCATCCATGTTGCTCCAAATGGCATGATATTATTTTTTATGGCTGAGTATTATTCCATTGTATACATGACACGGCTTCTTTATCCAGTCATCTGTTGCTGGACATTTAAGCTGTCTCCATGTCTTGGCTATTGTAAATAGTGCTATGAACATTGGGGTGCTGGTGTCTTTCTGTATTAATGCTTCCTTTGGATATATGCCTAGGAGTGGGATTATTGTATCATATAGTAAGTGTATTTTTAGTTTTTTGAGGACTCTCCATACCATTTTCCATAACTGCTGTACCAAACTACATTCCCACTGACAGTGTACAAGAGTTCACTGTTTTCCACACCCTCTCTAGCATTTACCATTTGAATATTCATGCTTTACTTATTTTATTGCAGCAGCAACATGTAAGAATGAAAAAGTGGCATCCTGGTGGCTGGGGGATGAGCCTGTGTGTGTGTCCCTGTGCATGTGTATGTTCCTGTATGTGTGCACATGTCCCTGTGTGTACATGTGTGCCCTCCATGTGCCTGCATGGGGGTGGGGAGTGGGACTGGAGCCTGTGTGTGTGACTGACATCTCAGGCACGTGGGCCTGGAGGGGTGTGCGAGGCTGTGATGCTGGGCTGAGAGGCTGTGACCTGACCAAGGCCACACAGCCCATCTTGGGGCCCAGAGCCCCACCCTTGCTTCCAGGCCTGTCACCAATCAGCTGGGGTGTCCCCTGCCGTGACACAGGGCTTGGAGTCCTGACCCTAAGGGCCCCACAACTTCCCTCAGGAGGAGGGGTCTCTGGGGCAGGAGGAGGTGGCTGGGCTTGGCATGGGGAGGGGGGAGCAAGGAATCCAAGGGGGTGAGCATGGCTCTGGAGTTTGGGGGTGACCATCAGCAGTGAGGTGAGGGGAGTAAGAAGGGCCTCCTCACCAGGACTGAGTTTGTCACCCCGGCCAAAGGAGCTGCTCTTCTGCACAAGGGCCAATTTAGAAAAATGTGGAAAACCAAGTTTCAGGCTCCATGGTAGATAAGTCCCATTCCAGACGGAAATAGCAGGATGTGACCCTGTAAAAAGTAGTGAGCGCACATTAGCCATCGCCTCACCCAGAAAGGAATTCCCCCGAGAGCCAGAGCTCACCCCACACCCACCCAGGGGACTGGGAGGCCTGGAGTGATGGCCCTGCTGGGGTCCCACTACCCAGGAAGATGGGGAGAAGGGCCGCTGGTCATACAGTCGAGGCCCAAGGAGGGGAAGAGACCTGCCCAGGTCACCCAGCACAGGAGGGCAGTTGGGTGGGACCCAGGACTTCGGGCTTGTCACAGGCCCCCTTCTTAGGAAAGGGGCACAGGCCTGCCTGGGAAAGAAGCATCGGGTAAGTGAATAACCCTGCAGACAGGGCCAAGTTGGCTGGCTGGCCGAGCCTCAGTTTCCCCTCTGTGGAACAGGGGACGGGACGGCGCCTGCTCACAGGGTCTCTGTGAAGCTAGAGATGGTGCTGCTGTGGTGCTGGGGAGAGCCCTCCTGGTCCTCCTTACCTTGGAAGTGGCCGGAGGGCCCTTCCTGAGGGCCGATGGTTCCTGTCTAGCTGGGCGGGCTGCTGGTCCCTGCGGCCCTGACAGTGGCAGCTACACGGCTTGGTGAAGGATGGGCCAACTCCCCTTCCCAGGCACCCTGGCCCATCGTCCCCCACCACGCACCCTGGGCTGGCTCCCTCTTTCCTTCCTGCCTCCTCTTGTCTCTGCTTCCCCCCACCTGGTGTCCCTCTCTTGTCACCTCCTGTCCCTCTCTAGGACTTGACCCCCACCTTTCTCTCTCTCACTCACACACTGTCTCTCCCTGCGTGTGTCTTTCTCTGCCTCTCCCCCAGGCCCTCAGGCCCTGAGCTCAGGTCTAGCCCTGTCCAGGGCCACAGAGCCACAGGGCCACATCTCTCCCAGCACTCCCACCCTCACAGCGATGTTCCAGCCCCAGCTCTGCTCACAGTGGAGGAGCCCGGTTACAGAGCTGCTCCTGCTGGCATTTGCTGCTGCATCTCTGATCCCCCCCACTTCCCGGGCAGCGCAGCAGTCTCACCTTGACCTGTTTGTGGCCCAGCCTGGACCCCAGAGCTGCTGCAGGGCTGGCTGCCTCCCCCACCTGGAAGGAGGGAGGGCCCCGTGGGCTCCAGGGACAGCTGGCGCAGAGTGGAGTGGACTCTTTTTATGCCCAACACCTTCTCCCTGGCAGTGGTGGCACCCCAACCACTGACCCTGCCACGCCCACCTCAGAGTCAGGAGGCTGTGGGAGGATGAAGGGCTCTCATGGGGCCCACTGAGAGCACTGCCGCCCTCAGCCCCCCTCAGGGTCTGCCTGGAGCCGGGGCTGCCGGGCAGCTGACACGGGGCGGGGGCACGGGCCTGGTCAGTGCAGGGCCTCTCGCTGGAAGCCCATGGCCTCCCTGCACCTCATCCGTTCCTCACCATGAGACATGGCCACTTCATTCTGGTCATCTAGCTCATGACCGGACACCCCTGTGACTGACAGGCCCCACATGCCCAGTGAGTGTTTACTGACTGAAGCAGCACAGCCATCACTAGATCTAGACACAGGCTGTACCCACCACCCAGGAGGAGCCCTGGGGCCCCTGTGGTCACTGCTGCCCTGAAGGGGTAACCTTGCATCTGCCCTGTCATCTTAGTTCCTGCTGGTTTGTGAGTTGTGTGCCCGTGAATCACTGCGTGCCCTCAAGAGGGTGTGACCACTAGTCCTCCAGGAAGCAGACACTGACACAGAGAGAACTGTGACAATTTCATTAGGGGTGACAATAGGAGAGAACAGCAGAGGGGGCAGGTTGGAGCAGGGAAACATTCGGGCCGTAATGCACCTCTGACATCTTCTCTAAACACATCATTACCACAGCTGAGGGGCCCCTTCAGTTGGCAAATGGACTGTGCTGTAAGGCAAAAAGAGTTATTTATTTTAATAGGATCTTATTTTTTCCTGATTTTGTCTTCTCTAATGTATGTATGGCCTCTGACGGACAGTGTAGTCTGTGTGTGCATCTCCGTGTCTATACAGAATGAAAATAATTATTTTCACATCTCAGACACAGATCTCAAAATGTGCACATTCTCATTATTATATTTCCTTCTTTAACTAGTAAGACCTAATATTTAATAGAAGAAAGGGACCTTTTGCCTTATGTTTAAAGCAGAGAATGGTAAGCTCTGGGCCTGAGCTCTTATATCTTCAGTTTAATTTAATGTACTTCCTAAGGTCTCTTTTGATGATTCTGTGTGCAGACACTTTCTTTTAAACTATGAGAATGCTGAGTGAGAAATATGTCCCAGTCATTTTGCAAAACAATGTGTGTGCTTGACCCAACCCTCCTCACAATGACTTCAGGGACCAGCGTTACCCCCCGGCTCACAGAGAACAACGCTGAGACCCTGTGGGGGCCCCACTGAGTCTTGGTGTTAGGGGATGAACTGCAAGAACTCAAAGAATCAGAAATTGGATCTTGTGACACAAATGTGGAGATGCCAAGCTGACAGTGGGCATGGTGACAGGAGGGAGCAGGGGTGTAGGGACAGGGGTCCTACAGGGTGTCTCCTGATCACCCCTGACTTCCCCCAAAGAACCTGCCTCATGCTGAAGGGCAAGGCACCTGCTCAGCTGATCTAAATCCTGCCTGCACTTTTCAAATCACTGGGGCAAAAGAAAACTTCAGCCACACAAATTACCCTGAAAAAAACAAGCTAAATTTCAGTTTCTCTGATATCCAGAGATTTCATCCAGACCCAGAACTTTCAGAAACCCAAGAGAACAATCATCTTTATATGAGGTTGTGAACTGAGGGCTTTCTGGAGGCACTGGGTTCTGAAGGGGATACGTGCATGGCTGCACTGAGTCCCCTGCACACACACGTGGCTCTGAGTGGACCTCACACCACATTCACACGGCCCACCTGAGCTGCCCGCCCTGCCAGGAGTGACCTTCCAGCTCCATCTGAGTGAACCCAACAAACGCCCACTGGGCAGCCCTTCAATTCCTTTCTTCCCCTCCACACCCTCTTATTCACTCCTGTGTGGCTCACGTGTCCCTCTTCTGCACTCTGAGGCCCTGCACGGGCACATCTGCTATGGTGACAAGCTGTCTGCTGTGAATGTCTCTCTCCCTCACTCGCTCCCTCACCCCTCGAGGCAACCCCATGAGCCCCTGAAGTTAGGGGTGTGCTTCACCCCTCACAGAGCACATCACATGGTCCATGCAAGAGGCACATCTGCCAAACTGGGACTTCAAATTCATTTGATATTCTGTCAAAAGTCTCTTCTGTTCTATACAAGAGACATCTGCTTCCCAGGTCAGGATGGGGAAATGACACAGTCCATCAGATGTGTGTGCTGGGAAGCTAGACAGACGTCACAATGTCCCAAGTCAGATTTCCTCAGGCATCGCAAGACCCTGGAGTGCCATCTCCCCTTCTGCAAAGACTCGACAAGGGAGCAGAAGCACATGCTTTCATCTTACCGAGTGCTGTAACTGGTGGTGGTGGGGGTGGCGGTGGGTGAGACCGCATAGGCCACAACAGAGGTGGGGGTGGTGGTGATGAATAGCCTCTGAGAAGTGACGCTGGGTGTCCCATTGGGTGAGGCACACCAAGTGGTCCTGCACAAGTACCGGGACATCGGGAATCCACAGTGACCTGCAGAACAGAAGAGAGAGCTGTGTTGGATGACAGACAAAAGGAACAACACCTACAGAACCTGAAACCCAATGCAGCAGCTGTCAGCACCGGGCACACTCCCCTCCACCGGGTGCCCAGACAGCAGCACAGGACCACACAATCGACCTTGGGGATAAAACACTGTTGCCACATGACACCGCCGGTGTCTGTAAGTGGAGGAAGGCGAGAGTCCTACCTGAGATGATGTACAGAGGTCCCAGCAAATTGATAAAGTAGGACCTCCCAAACAGGAAGCCCCTCTGTGCAGGACAACCCACCCTGACACCTTCCCCAGCTCCACAGAAGCATGGTCTGCATGAACCAGAAACACAGAGAAAGAAAGGCAGTGAAGGCCTGGTTTTCCACATAGAATCAGAGCCGCACCTGGGTACTTGCTCTGCCTGCAGGACCCAGCCAGACCCTCTCTACTCCCTGATCACAAAGGGCCCTCCTCCGCCAGCAGGAGCTTCCCCTGGGTGCAATGAGCTCTGAGGAGCTGGGCATCCCGCAGTCCTGTGGGGGAGCTGGCAAAGTGCTTCTGAGGGGACAAGGCTGTCCTCAGAAGGGAGTCAGTCTCCGCTACAATCATACTTATTCGCAGGGATGTCTGGATTTTAAGTTCGCTAGGAAAAGCACAATATGTTTGTCATATGGGAAAGGGAAGGGGGAAGTCTCAATCCTGCAAATAACACCAACGGGATTTTAGCTCATGTGGAAAATCCCACGGTGTGTGATGAGACAGAGAAGAAGCTCTGACAGCTTCCAGGGCAGAACCGACCCACCGCGGGATGGAGAACATGATGCCAGGACTGTGGTGCAAATTGGTCCTGCAGGGAAGTAGGCATTTCATGGCGGGTACTTGACCTTCTAGACTCAATTCCCTACTACAAATGCACCATCTCTGAGAGTCAGGCTTTTCTGCCCAAGAGTACAATTGGAGGCAGCGGGGAAGGCACCTTTACCTCCCCAGAAGAGACAGTGATGGCCTGTGATATTACCACACCCAGGAAGACTCAAAGTTGCACAAACACCACGGTGTAAGGCTGGAGGGGTGGCTAAGATCAGTTTTAAGTTACCAGGAATTGAATGGGCATTATACAAAGGAGAATCCCACAGATTGAGCCAGGAAACCATTCAAAGAATGACAACAGGAACCGGTCTCAGTGAAACAGGAGCAATCCAAAGAGAAGGAGGAAAAAATGCTTAAGTCACGGTTGGGATATATTTCAAACCAAGTAGTAAGAGGAAAACACGTAAAAAGAATGGATATGGAAGTTGGGTTTGCGCACTATGTATTTCTAACATTTGAAGTTTGCTCTTGTTTTTGTTTTTTCTTTTCTTCTGTTTTTAAATGGAGGTACCGGGAATGAGCACACGGAATTCGGCATGCTAAGCTAGCATTCTATTTACCACTAACCTCTGTCCTTCCCCGAGTCAACTAGCTTCTCGGCATAGATAAAATAAAATACAAAACACTCTTTCACGGTTCACTGCCTTACAAAACATGTTAGTTTGCTGAAGCGCAAAAGATCTTTGAGGCCTTCTTCCCCGTATCACACTAAGTCTCACATCAGACCGAGTGGGAGACAGGTCTCAGGACCCTTGACTGAAGAGACCACAGGCCCCGGGTTCGGGTGTTTCTTCCATAACCGATCATCGGCTGTGGAAGGTCAGGGCTCCACTCGCTGCAGACAGTGACAGGGGCGGGCTTGTCCTCCAGGGAGCCCGGAACGTGGTGTCTGTTGAAGGCCCGTGTGCAGAACCGACACGTCTGCCCTCCGTCAGAGGACCCTCTTTCCCTCTACAACAGACACCTCCCTCCCCAGGGCAGGACGGGGAAGACGCGGTCCATCAAGTGCGTCTGCTAAGGGACCAGAGGGACACGGCCGTGAGCCCAGTCACGGCCGCCCGTGCACGGGGAAGCCCCGGAGAGCGATCTGCCCTTCTTCTGCAGTGACTCAAGGAAGAAACAGAGGACTATGCTTTCCTCTTACCGAGCGGAGCAGCTGGCGGTGCGGGGCGAGGTTGCACAGGGCACCAAGGGGGACCAGGTGCAGGTGCCCAGCTGGGCGACGACGGGCCGCACCCGGGGCAGGCCACGCAGGCTGCTCCTCGGAAAGGTTGGGGCCCTCCGGCCCACGGGGTGACCTGCAGGACAGAAGGGAGGGCTTGGTTGGATGACAGACAAAAGCGCCAACACCGACAAGAGCCGAAACCCAATGCAGCAGCCGTCGGCACCTTGCACCCTCCCCTGCACTGGGTTCCCAGTTGAGAGCTACGCTGCATGCTCTCCTTCAGCCCTGGGCCTGCCTGCATTCTGGGCTGCTCCGGGGATTTGGCGATAGAATACTGTTACCAAACTTCACTGTTATGACTGGGCATACTTATCCCCTAATTCCCAATCCACAGGCAAATCCAGGAATTGTTTGTTCAAAAGGAAAATGCTACTTCCAGAGATTATTCAATACATAATGACCACTGGAACACATCTGAGTAAAATTACTTACTTTGGTTTCCTCTGCCTCCTGAGCCGGAAAGGCGGTTCCATTCCTAACAGGGGTGCCATCCGTCCCTGAAGCTGTAAAGGGAGTGCAGCGCTGAAGGCGGATTCTATCTGACAGATGCCGTGCGCGGGAAGCATGAGCCGAGCCCTCCGTGCCCTCCTCCAAGAGCTCTCACTTCCGCCCACGCCCTTGGCTCTTCACAGAGGCCGCAGGTCTCCTTCTCACCTCAGTTGACCACGAGGACGAGGGGAGACTGGACCCCTGTCCCATGACGAGGACACCACAGGGCCTAGATTTAGTTGTTTTCATAGCTAATCACCCTGGATGTGGTCTCAGGGCTCAGATCCCTGTCAACCAACACTTACACAGTGGACTTAGCACACTTCAGGGGAAATCAGTCTGTATACAAATTATACATTAAAGTAAGAAGGGTCTTTCGTAGGAAGAGTATCAACAACCCCTGACTGTGAGCTCCACCTCTTCCTCCTCAGCCTGTTTGTAAACTGTTAAAAGCCTTCTCTCTGACAGCGCATGTCTTGTATAAGTGAGCAGATGTCATGTAAACATTTATGAAAGAAGTAGCCTCAATGACTCATGTTGTAATAATCGGCAAAGAATGGTGAGTTACATGGAGTAGCTGGTGGGAGACTTTAGAGTTACACGTTAACTCTGGGAGAGGGAGGCTTCGTAGTCATGTCACTTACTAACTGGCTACTCTAGGTCACTGTGCATGCTTTTTTATAAGAACGAAGTGACCTGCAAAATTAGTGAAGAAATGCCTGCTGCCTTAAAGCAGATCTTGAATAGAATATTTATCCACCAAGGCAAATGAAGAAAAATATTTTTCTCGTTATGACATCTGCCTTCATTCTAAAACGTCATCCATGTTATTTTCCTGAAATGAGAAGAAAATTGAGCCTTCAAAACCATGTCCAGGCGGGAAGAGAGGGCTGACGCTCATGTCTTCTAGTGCACAGAAACCAGCCATGCCAGCCACGCCAGGCAACCAAGAGACTGCGGGGGCGGCCCGCAGTCCCTGGAGGGGCATGAGCTCCACCGCTCACAGGGGACAGAGCCCTGCTGGCTGGTGGCATGTAAAGAAAACAGCATCTTGTCACCCAGCTGTGAACCTGTTTCCCACATTGAGTGTGTGGTGTGGTGTCCAGGAAACCCGACAACTACCCATGGGGACAAGCAGCCCACT
The DNA here is from genome assembly GCF_048773025.1 of Camelus bactrianus. NCBI lineage: Eukaryota > Metazoa > Chordata > Mammalia > Artiodactyla > Camelidae > Camelus > Camelus bactrianus. The sequence continues at coordinate 669,277 of NC_133573.1, read as the reverse complement.
GGGCAGCTCCTGCTGCAGAAATGGAGCTGCCGCACTTCACAGTGTGCTCCTTACCTCTCAGGGGAGGGTGCAGCCTGTAGGGTCCTCCTGGGGTGGGCTCCTGCCTCATGTATTCCTCTGCCTGCCTCCATCTGCAGATTGCATCCAATCTTAAAGATAAAGAATGGCTTCAATACAAATTACACCACCAATTCCTCTACTAGGCACAAAACAACCAGTCCTTAAATATCTCAAAACACCCGTAAAAATGTGTCAAAATTCTGTACCTCTGTTTCAGGTGGGCAACTTCCCTTCTCAGCTCAGAGGATTTTTCCCTTCTCAGGTCAGAGTTTTCCCTTCTCAGGTCAGAGTTTTCCCTTCTCAATTCAGAGATTTCCCTCTCCAGCTCCTGAGCCCTGAGCTGTGGGAGAAAAACACATCCATGTTCAGTTGTGGCCGACTGTGCACAAAGGGAAGGAAGGAAACAAATTCTTACCGAGCTGTCTTGGGCCTTCTTCTCGGCAAGAGTGACCTGAAAAAGTCAACACATCAAGAAACACCCCATGGCTAGGGGTTCTCAGGGCCACAATAACTGTCTGCATCAGGTGCTGAGGACTCGGTGTGTCAGGAGGAAGGCAGGTTACCTGGTGTCTCCAAATGATCTCTGCTTCCTGCATTTGCCCGTGACATTCTTCAAGTCTTATCCTATGAGTTACAAATTGTTGCATCAGAGAAGACACAATGCTGGGTATGCTGTTAAATAACCTGCCCCAGTCCACGTTATCTGCACTGCACACTCACACACATCATCTCACCGCTCAAGACACACTGCACACGGCTGCAGAAGCACAGCAGGTGCAAAGCTGTCGCTGCAGCCACTCCTTCCGTCACTGTTACTGAACGCCTGCCCGGTTCTGCGCTGACACAACTCCCCCTCCCGTTCTCAGCATTTCCCTCACGTGTCCTGTGCTGAGCATCTTTCATCACAAAGCTTGATTCTTCCTTTCCTTACATCCTGACCCTACTTCTTACCCCTGGGTCTCCCCAGCAGCACGGGAATGTTTTTGGTCCGACTGACGCTACACTAAACTGCTATCCTCAGGGTGAGAACGGTTTATAGCACCTTCAGAAACATCTCTGTGAACCGTTTCTCCTCTCAGTCTGGCCAGTACTGGGACCAGGAAATTCTTAGAAACTTAATAGTTTTTAAAGTTAAACGTTTAACTTAACATATGTAAAACTTAACACTTTTCCTCCTGTGTGAAGCCATGTATACAAATGTCTTTTGTTTGGGTCAGTTTATGATATTGTGTCTAAACATTTTAGAAAAGTCTTCAAAAAATCCAACAGGTGTTTTCAGAGCCGCAGGTGCAGAGGAGCTGAACTCACTTGTACCATCTTGTCTCCTCTTCAGCCAATTTTGCCTCCTCCTTTGCTGCCAACAGCTGCTGCTTTCCCACCAGCTCACATCCGTTCATGTCCACCTTCCTGAGAGGGGAAAGAAACTCTGAAATTCTGCCAGTTTCCCTCCCAGAAACTGGAAGGGAAGAATTCCATGTTCCTTTCGCCCTTCCCCATAAATGCTCAGGCTGATAAATACACAGGAAAGAATTAAAGTACCCCCACTAATAAATATGAAAAAGCTACACTCAGGCCTCTGGCAAGTGTTTGGTATCTGGGCTTCCCTTCAGCGTCCCCACCCTTAATCATTTATGCATAAAGTAAACACACAGGAAAAGCCCACGTGAGGTGTGCTCTGCCCCCCCCACCAGGCTTAGGCTCCTGTGCCTGGGACAGCGCGAGCTCACTGTGTTTCAACGTGGGAATCAGGGTCTGACCAAGTCATCACAACCAAACACATTAGGGTAAAGCAAGCGTTCATGACTTGTTTGATTTCTCCCACAGAGAGCCCAGATTTCAGTCAAAACCTGGAACAAAACCTGATCCTTTAGGAAATATAAGGAAATGTTTGTTTTTGAAAGCGGGTTAATGGGTGTGATGTCCATGACCTCTCCCTGAGAATGACAGGAAACTCTGGACAAATTATGAAATCCATGATCAAATGTACCAAATTGCTAACAAGCCAGAAAGGGACATGAGGCCAAGATGGAGAAGAAGAAAGCCCAGGACTGGGCCCACCTTCCCCGGGGGTCACCTGGTAACTGCAGAGGAAACCACTGAGATGCAGAGCAGCCCGGCAGCCGGTGCCCCCTACGCACAGGCACCACAGTCAGGCAGCTGGAGCTCACTGTCCGTCAGCGAAGGTGATCCCTAGAGAGACCCACAGGACTTAGCTGGGATCCACGAGAGCTACATGCCAGAAACAAAGGTGGACAGGAGACACACGGGCCTCACGAAAGCTGGCTGCACTGACTGATCTCAGCTGCTAACTGGGTTAACAGGATGTAGCGCTGCTGGCTCCCTGACCACCTGCCAGCTGTAATGCCCACCTTCTCTGCAGCAAGTTAACTTCACACGAGGCCTCAAATTTTCTCTATTTTCTACCCAATGTCTAGAGTTTATTAAAAATGATAGACACATGGCAGGTCATGACACTTTGATGTGGTTGAAACCTAAGGACAATAAAAATGGACCTAGGGGGATCCAGATAATGAAGTGACTAAATCTGGTCCAAGAACCCGCTAAAATCTCAAACTAAATACAAACAAAACTCTGGTAACCAGTTAGAATGAACAGAAGCAGCAGATTACAGAAATCAAGGTCGAAAAATAAATGCACATCTGTACTGATTGAATATGGTAAAGAAAATATGGTGGTAAGTATTCTGAAACGTATTACAATATCCACATAACTCCACACATTCATTCACACATTGTCATAATTAACACGGGAATGTCTTACCCTTCAGTGTCCATAGATCTCTGTCCACTGATTTCATCAAGGACGCGTACTTTCTTCACCTGCCTTTGGAAACCGTCTTCCTCACGTTCTTTCAGAGATCCCGATGCAGCATGGTGGTCTTGCATTTTCTTTTTACCCTCTATAAACATAAAACAACTGGCTTTGTGTGTGCACATGTGCACTCAAGAGCTTGGCTGTGCTGGGGAGTGGAGAAAGGAGAGAATTCTGAAGGCAGGAATCCCCTTTTTACCTTCCCAGTGCAAATTCATTGCTATTACAGGCATGTTTCATTTTATTGCCCTCCCTGGTAATGCATATTTTTAAACAATTGAAGATTTGTAACAACCCTGAGTACAGCGATTCCATTGGTGACATTTTTTTCTGGCAGCATTTGCTCATTTCTTATCTCTGTGTCACATTTTTGTAGTTTCTGAAATATTTGGTTCTTTATCATTTTAATTAAAACAGGCATGACATTCCTTTAAGGCAAAGCCTAATCCAGCAGAAGTCCCTAGTTCTCAGCAATTCTATAAACCCTGAGAGAGGTGAGGAGGCTTCAGAAGAAAAGTGTGAAGCCAGCAGGGGTTGGCCCATGAAGTTTAAGGCAAGATTCCATCTCCACTGCATACCTGTGCAAGGTAAGGCGGGAAGAGCTGACCCAGAGGCTGCTGCAAGTGCTCCAGGAGATGAAGCTAAGGCAGCTAATGAAGGTGGCTGCACTAAACAACAGGTTTTCAATGCAGAGAACTGCAAGGGGAGGCCACCCAGCACCATCACAGCTGGAGAGAAGTCAGCGCCTGGCATCAAGGCTTCAATGGACAGGCTGATTTTCCCGTTAGCGGCTAACGAAGCCAATATTCATTTAACATTATGAAAATCCTATGTCCCATGAGAATCAAGTGAAATCTACTCTGTGCTCTATAAATAGAACAAAGCCTGAATGACAGCACATCTATTTACAACATGAATATTTTAGCCCATTGTTGAGACCTACTGCTCAGAAAACAAAACAAAACACAAAAAAAAATTTCTTTCAAAATATTACTGCTCATGGACAATGCACAAGTCATCCAGGAGCTCTGATGGAGATGCATGGGATGAATGCTGTTTCCATGCTTAACACGACATCATTCTGCAGCCCATGAATCAGGAGTAATTATGACTTTCAAGTCTTATTATTTAAGAAATACATTTTGGAAGGCTTTAGCTGCCATAGACAGTGACACCAATGATGGGTCTGGGCAAATGAATGGAAAATTTTCTGGAAAGGATTCACCATTTTACATTCCATTAAGAAAATTCGTGATTCACGGGAAGAAGTCAAAATATCAACATGAACTGGGGTTTGGAAGGAATTGATTCCAATCCTGATGTGTGACTTTGAGGGACTCAAGAATTCAGTGCAGGAAGGAGCTGCAGATGTGCTGAAAATAGCAGGAGAACTAGAGTTACAAGTGGAGCCTGAAGATATGACTGATTGGCTGCAACCTCATGATAAAATGTGCATGAATGAGGAGCTGCTTCTTATGGACAAGCAAAGAAATTGGTTTCTTGAGATGGAATCTATTGGTGAAGATGCTGTGAAGAAGGTTGAAATAACAAAGGACTTAGAAGAGCGTATGAACTTAGCTGATAAATTACCACAGGGTTTGAGAGGACTGACTCCAACTTGGAAAGAATTTCTACTGTGTGTAAAATGTGTCAAACTGCCTGTGACAGAGGACTTGTTCCTGAAAGGAAGAGAGAATCCTGTCACAAACTTCATTGTGGTCTTATGTTAAGAAATTGCAAAAGCCACACCGATCTTCAGCAACTGCCACAATGACCAGTCAGCAGCCACCAATGTTAATTCAAGACCATCCACCAAAATGACTGTAACTCAATAAAAAAAAAGTTAAAAAAAAAGACCATCCACCAACAAAAAGATTAAACCTCACTAAAGGCTCCAATGATGGCTAGCAGTTTTTAGTAATAAAGAGTATTTTCATTAAGTTATGAACATTGGGGTTTTTAGACACAGTGGTATTGCTCACTTAATAGACTACAGTATAGTGTAAACTTAACTGTTCTTTGCACTGGAAAACCAAAAAAAAAAAACCCAAAAATATAAGTTATTTGACTCTCTTTATTATATTTATTTTATTCTAGGGGTCTAGAACTGAAGCCACAACATCTCCCAGGAATCCTGTATGTAAGGTTTTCTTCCCAACAAGCAACATACCTTCCAGGCTGCAGTCCCCTGTTGTCACAGCTCGCTGCATCGAATCCTCAGATCTGGTCTTCGAAACACCTGGCTGTAAGATAGATATGAGAAGACATTCAAGAAGTACTGATCCACAGCAATGTGCACATACTTAACATGAGAGGAATCATACGCTTGGAATCAGCTAAGATGGGCCATCTGCTTTCCGTGCGTTACAGCACAATTAAACACTGACACAGTGATGCTCGGTTCTCTGAGGTAAGCATCTCTGGGGGTGAGTAACAATCCTTACTCTCTTCTTGATGCTGAGCTGAACGTCCTCCTGCACATGCATTTCTTCAGATTTCACTGTGGCTTCACAGACATGAGATTTATTAAGAGCAATTTCAACTTAAAACATTCTCATTGGTGACTAAATTCCCAAGAAAAATAATTTGAGTAGATATCAACATTTAATCTTCTAAGACATGAGATTGTTGTCCCTTGTGAAAGCTAATGTGTACAGTGGAAATCCTGCTGCAACTGGAGGCATTTACCTCAAATTCCTGAAGTGTTCATTGAAACAGCACCTTTCAAGTTCTCTGGAGATGTTCCTTTTTCCAGTATCTTCACACAGGACAGAAATAAAGTATGTACTAAGATTTCAATGAAAACTCAGGGTGATATGTTTAAAAAGTGTAATTTTTTTTCCCAGAAACAAAGTATTTTGTTAACTGTAAAAAAAACCATAGAAAATAAATATATTAGCCCTGGTACATGTCCAAAGACTTTGGTGAGCATTCTCTCCAGAAGATATTAAGGCAGTGAAATGATTCTGAACATACAAATTTTATAAAGAAAGGAAAGCAAGTGTTATATGTTCCCTTACATATGCTTGAAAGCATCTGAGACTTTCCCTGAATTTCGGTTTGGGGCTGAAGACAGCGCTCCATTTGAGAGTTTACAGCAGACAGGGCCTCTTCCTTCAAGTTCTAGCACCGGGCATCCTAGCAGCTCATTCTAACCCTTTGCATCTTGCATTTCCTTCTTCAGCTGGTCCTCTTCCACTGCCAGCCGGCCAATCTCTTCCAGAAAGTCTTGGTTTGTTCTGATGGGCAGTTGCTTCTCTTCAACCCTTTTGGAATCCTGTCCCTTCTCAGCCAGTACCCACAACTACCCCTAAGTTTCCTGTGATGGCAGCTGATACAGGCTGGGCCCAGGACAAATGTCAAGCCCATAAAGAAATGTGGAAAAAAGACCTCCAGGCACAGATTTTTCCTCACCTCCACAGGCTTCCTCCTCCCTGGACAATGGAGGGCACAACTGGACGACAAGAGGAAACAAGGGTGGGAAACTGCTCATGTCAAAGAGCTCACAAATGAGTGTTGCTGGTGAAATATAAACAAAGTTTACCCAAATTCACATGGAAAATTCTCTGTTTAACATCAACAGGGCAAGGAACTGTGCACCTAGTCTAGTAACTTCCTTAACCTCTCAGGTATTTCCTGGCATCTTCTGTGTATCTTGGAGGGCAGTGTGATTGGTGAGAAAACTCTCTAGGTTGTGAAAATAAGACATATTTCCTAGTCTCTGAAATAGAAAAAGTCACAGAGGTTTTAGTCCATGAAATTCTGGGTCATTGTTCACAGGGAGTTTCCGCTCCTGGGCTCTCACACTCTGCTGTGGTCAAAAGCAGGAGGAGCAGGTGCACGCAGCTCGCCCAGGGCACAAAAAGCCTCAGAAGCCCGGCTATGGTCAACGTGGCAGCTCTTACCAGGTGTGGGCTCTTGGCGTTCTGGTCCCTCACTGCCTGCAACTTAGCTCGAACAATCTGAATGACGTCATTCAAATTTTCATTCACCTTCTCAATGGCTTTCAAGCTCTCATTCAATGAAACATTGAATTAGTAACAATTACTCATTACTTTCATTTCTATTTTCAGAATGTAATCTAACAAGAGGTTCGTACCTTAAACTTCAGTGCTTTCTCAGAGGGCAGCTTCTTTTGCCTGATGGCCTCCTCTAAGCATTTCTTTGCGTTGTTGGTCTATGCAAAAATGTAATGAAGGAAACAGAATTACAAATACTAATTACACTGCTAGCTGAACCTATCTTGTGTGTGACCCCTTCCACTAATACAGAAAGTGGTGCTTTACATCTACAACACTTGCTTTGTTTATTTTTTTACTGATATATAGTCAGTTACAATGTGTCAATTTTCTGGTGTACAGCATGTTTCAGTCACATATATATATACACCTATGTTTGTCTTCACATTCTTTTTCATTATAGATTACAAGATATCAAGTAGAGTTCCCTGTGCTCTACAGAAGAAATTTGTTTTTTGGGTTTTTTTTTTTTTTTTTTTTTTTATCTAGGACACTTGCTTTGAACCTAGACCTCTTATGGAACACATGGAACAGGACAGTAGGATGAAGGAAAAGAGAGCCAAATAACTGAACTGCCAGAGTGGGGAGGAACTGAAGGTAAAATCACAAAAAAAAAAAAAAAAAGCAAAAGGACAAGGATACCTTCTGCACCCAAGCAGATATATTTTCTGCAAGTTCTCTGTTTTCATTCTCCAAATTCTTGCTCTGCTCAGTCATCTGCTTTAAAGTAACTAAAAGGAGATGAAGCAATTTCTCATATTGGCAAGAAAACCCAGTAGAATAGAATTATCATGATATATTAGCAGTAGAGACATATCTGGCTGGCACTATGAGTATAATTAACCTTTTAGCTTTTCTACTGTGCCTAAAGGAAGAAAATCTTAGTGGCATTCTAAATGTGAGATCATTGAGATTCCTAGTTTAATTTTTTTCAAAGATGCAGAAACACAATAAAAAGTCTTCCCCTAAATTCTCTCCCAGCTATAAGCACCATTCTTAGAAAATTCAATCATTCAAATACTTCTGACATCACCAGAGATGAAAAAGAAAAACCAAGCATCCTGTCCCCTTAACATTCTCTCCTCCAATTACTAAGGTAAGTAAACATGCCCCTGCTTAAAAAAATAGAACCCTTATCCCACGCAGGTTCACCCCACAGCCAGGCCCTATCTGCAACACCACAGAAGGCAAGTTCAAAACGTTGCCTGACTGGGCCTGCACAGGCCTCCAGTGTCTTCCTGCTGCCTGGAAGATCGTCTTTCATGAAAACCATGTTGGGGGCCCTGAAGGACAAGGTCGCTGGAATTAAACACTTTGGTACCATGTGGGCTTCCCCACCTAGTCACTGGAGGACCTGGATAACACACAGGCCCTAAATGACAAGCTTTTCTATCGCCAGGATGAGAATGTTACCATCACTGCTTCAGGAAAGCAGCACATGTAAAACAGCCAGTCACAGGCGACTCCACGTGTGAAGCTCTAGAATGCAGCCCTCAGAACCAGACTCCTCTCTCAGGCATCTAAGTCCCTCATCTGACCACACAGTGCACACGCGTCTTCTGTCTGCCCAGTGGGGATGCTCTGATGCTGAGATCCCTCTTCTCAGCACCAGCCCTTCTGCATCAACTGTCACCAACAGCAGCCCTTGAGGGCCTACTGAGCGCCGGGCAGCCACCCTGCCCATCACGCACAGCCCCACTCGGTCAGCAGAGTGTGAAGCCTGCATAGAAAGCATCATCCTCAGGCTGAATCACTTCCATTAAGTCCCCACTGCCATGAATGGCTCCTTTCACTTATGAGTCACAGCCCATGGATTCTCCTCTGCTGTGACACACACCACCTGGCTACATCTGCATCCCTCCCTCAGCCTGGAGAGTCCTGACAGGCTCAAGTAGTGTTTCAGCATCTTTACTTTTCACCAAGAGCCAGCTCATATTAGGGACACACTCCGAACATTAGACTCTTCTCATCACCTGCTTCCTCAAGGTTGCTATGCAAAATTAAACTCATCCTAGTCTCCCTACTCCTGTGACCCTCCTGGCCTCTTAGCTCAATAGATGTCAACTTCCTCTACGATGTCATTTAGACACCATTGCAGGAGTAAAATTTTCAAGAGTTGAGAAGTCAGTTAGACATCAGAAGTCATTGTGTTTACTCTTAGTTGAATTAAAATCCACATCAAATCCTGGTATTGAGAAAATATTACAAAGGAAACTAAACCCTAATACCTTACCTTGACACACTGGAGGCTTTACCTAGGAGAGGAAGAAACATTAAATTTGAAGTCAAAACATATAATTAGTAAATCTATAATTTCTAATAAACTATCAAAACAGTACTCCATTGAAATCACAATTATCACTTTGGTTCAGCATAACAATTAATATGATTAAAAATCAGGAAAAATCAGAATTTCCTACTTAAGGCATGATCTTTCACTCACCATTTCTGATAGCACAATGGTAAATAACTTATTTTAGAACAAAAGATCTGTTTACATTCTATTAAATAAACATCACTCTATTCAATTTTCATAACGCATATTCATATTTAACAACACTGAACTATATTATTTTCATGATATGTTGTTGTAATGCATCATTTATCTAATTTTTTGTCAAACCAAACATCCACACTTAAGTCCAGAACCTGGATAGTTGTGTAACCTTCAAAAGAGAGAGAGAGACAGAGAGGAGAAAACTAAAAGAAAAATAAAGGCAAAATCTTTATACTAAGATTAAGATGCACCCCTTTCATTCAATGAAAGGTTTTCTGAAATCTTATACAGAGTTGACTGTTGAATTGATAAGCAATTGTAACATATGAGGTCGTAAGATTTGTCAAGACCACTAAAAACAAACGGACATCAAATGAGACATCAGACGAGAATGAAAGTGAGTAATGGCTGTAGTAAAAGCACACACAGCAGCAGGACGGACAGCGACCATTTTCAAGAAGCGAACGTGCTTCTTGACTCAGATACAAGTCATCGTATGAAGAGTAATAGTTCAGTAAAACCCAGGCAGGACTCCACTGTAATACCATGTAAAGACACATTTCCCTGACCCTTAACACATATTTCTTCATTCAAAACTTTAAGTGATGATCAGAGACTGAGGCCAGCCCCTAACCTTGCCAAGATATTGGAGAATCATCACAGTGTCGAAGATCCAGTGGCAATAATGTGGCAATAGAAGAATGCATCCACGGAGGGCAAACAGAAAACCACAGATGTTCCCTTAACTTCACACTTGCTCAGGAACACTGAGCTTCCCTGTCCCCTGTCACCCAACACACAGGCAGGGGCAGGTGGAGAGATAGATGGACTCGCTAAATACTTAACCTTCCTGTTTTGTTATTGAAGAGAAGAGTTTATAAATTGCCATTATCTCATTGAGAATATAGTGTTGTCTTGCTCAATGAGTTCTTACTATAAAGATTTTGCAACAAATTTCCATTTCAAAACTAATTTGTGTTCAAGTTAATAATCTAAAAGGAAACAAAGAAAAGACTCCTGGATTCTGGCCCAGGCAGGCAAATAAAATGTCCAGTGACTATAAAAATTCCTATTAGGTGTGATTAAAGGGACACTGTCAGGTACTTTAGTAATACTCACAGCAAGGACGGTCCTCCAGACGAACAAGAGAAAAATAGAAACTCCCCAGGAGGCAGCAAGAAGAATAAGCTTCCACAGAAGTTCATAAACATCAGACGCAGGATGGAAAAGGAGAATCAGAGTGTCGAGGATCTGAAAAGATATTAGATATAATGAGGAACCTCAAAGACATTCCCAGTGTATATGTCACAGAGAATCATCTTTAGAAACCCTCAACCACATCCTCAGATAGCTCCACAGAGAGGCAAGAAGGGACACTTGAGTTCAAAGGAGCTCTTGGGAGTGTGGGCATGTTTACTGCCTTGATTTGGTAATAGTTTCACTGCTGCACACATACGTCAAATACCTGATACACAAAATGTTAGAGATTTGACTTTGCTGACAGGCACATTGCAAATATTTTTAAAATAGTTAACAGAACTTAACTTATGAATGTAGAAGCCAACTTGAAATTGAAAATAAGCAAACACAAACCTACAGGGCATGGGACACCTCCATCTTCTATTGTATGTTCATGAAGTACCTGGACAAACCCCTATGAAATGTCTCCAAAAATACACCCAACATGTATGGGGAAAGAGCAATGAAGGTATGTGTTAAAATACAGAGAGATGTACAGAGATGTATTTCTACATTTATAGACTGGACATGAGTGAGAAAGCAGACCAGCTCTTAGAATAATGTCAAAATTACTATTCCAGCAAAAATTAATGATATATTTTAGCCCAACTATCTAAAAACCATGGAGGTTTTCTTCAATATTCACTTTGGTTCTGAACCAGAGCATGTAATGTCAGACTTCTGAAATAAATAGGGATTTGTATAATAGAGTTTTAATCATATTATACAAGATTACACAAAGAATGAAGTTACATAAAAAGAGAACTCAAAATAATCAGTACAAATAATTTACATGCATATTTTACAGTACTGCACCTACGTCCATTAACAGCCACCAAGAAAATTAATTTGTATTTCTGGAATGTACAGTCACCAAAACAAAAGCCAAACACATAGTTTTGTAAAAACTAGATTTATAAGTATTATAGGAGGGAATAAATGCACAATGTAATTTGTACTTTATCTAGACACCAAGTTTCAGTCTTGTGCAAATAAAACCCCTCTAGAAAGCAGTCTCTGAAATCAGTAACACTGTCATTGTCAGCTCTCACAGTTGGGGTCAGTAAAATGTGTGCTGGTGGAAAACATGCACTGTCTTTGCATAGCTGCCATCTGAGAGAGCAGTGGATCTCAGCACAAAGGAGAGACATGCAGATAAAAGGCATAAAAACAAACACCATCTAGTCGCTAACTGGTAAAACCCCCTCCACCATGGGCATGCTTGTTACACACGGCACTGTCTGAGTGCTGACGTCAGCAGCTGCCTCCTACCTAAAGTCTATCCATCAGGGCCTATGTACTCAGGTTCTGTCAGCGGCCATGAGCAACGGTGGAGAAGGACAAGTTAGTTTATCCAAATGCTCAAAGATGTGGTAGGGAAAGAGGGCTGACTAACCTGTGAGAACTCAGCCTCATTCCCTTTGAGGGAAAAAATCCCAACAAAGATGACCTAGAAACGCCCTCCTTAGTAGGCTCAAAAGAAACAGAACAGACTCTTCTTTGGGTGGAGTGTTCATGTGGCATTGATTCTGCTTCAGTGCAAAGATTGTTCCTGACACTCAGTTTTTCCAGGTCCGTAAGAATCTGGTGGAAGCCTATCAGAACAAACCACTTAAATCCATGAGGTGTTCTGTCTTTCTTTTTTAGGGTGTGGAGGTGATTTATCCTGACACAGTAAAAATTTCACAGCATGTATCTGAATTTTCTTTATATTTAGACAATTCTAAAGACATGAAGGACACTTTCTGCTTTGGGGAAATCAACATTCTTCACAAGGACACGTCACTAAAAAAAAAGACAACTCGTCCACCTCCTGGTCACATCCCTCCTGAGCATTTCCTCATTGTAAACATCACAGCAGGTTGCAGCCACTGATTTTCACATCAGCTCGGCTCTCAGGGCTCCCCCATCAACCTAGCTGGACACAGAGTCCCTGGGGGCAGCCTCCAAGATAAAAAGGAAAGGGATAACTAAGAATTTGCTAGAAGTCCAATAAAAATAAAAGCAAAAGTAAACAAATGGGACCTAATTAAACTTGGAAGCTTTTGCATAGCAATGGAAACCATAAGCAAAACAAAAAGACAACCTACAGAATGGGAGAAAATGTTTGCAAAACATGAAACTGACAAGGGCTTAATCGCCAGAATATAGAAACAAATCATACAACTAAATAAGAAAAAAAAAAAAAAAAACTCAATCCAAAAATGGGCAGAAGACCTAAACAAGCAATTGTCCAGTGAAGACATACAAATGGCTAACAGGCACATGAAAAAGTGCTCATTATCACTGATTATCAGAGAATTGCAAATCAAAACTACAATGAGGTATCACCTCACACAAGTCAGAATGGCCATCTTTCAAAAGTCCACAAATGACAAATGTTGGAGAGGCTGTGGAGAAAAGGGAACTCTCCTACACCGCTGGTGGGAATGCAGGTTGGTGCAGCCACTGTGCAAAAGTTTGTAGATTCCTCAAAAGACTAAGAATAGACTTACCATATGACCTAATAATCCCACTCCTGGGCATATGTCCAGAAGGAACCCTACTTCAAAAAGACACCTGAACCCCAATGTTCATAGCAGCACTATTTACAATAGCCAAGACATGGAAACAGCCTAAATGTCCATCAACAGATGACTGGATAAAGAAGAGGTGGTATATTTATACAATGAAATACTATTTGGCCATAAAAAACCAATATGCCATTTGCAGCAACATGGATGTCCCTAGAGAATGTCATTCTAAGTGAAGTAAGCCAAAAAGAGAAAGAAAAATACCATATGAGTTTGCTCACATGTGGAATCCAAAAAAAATAAATAAAAAAGAGCATAAATACAAAACAGAAACAGACTCACAGACATAGAATACAAACTTGCGTTTGCCAAGGGGCTGAGGGGTGGGAAGGGACAGATTGGGAGTTTGAAATTTGTAGATACTGACAGGCATATGCAGAATAGATAATCAAGATTATACTGTATATCACAGGGAAATATATACAAGATCTTATGCTAGTTCACAGAGAAAAAAATTCTGACAATGAAAATATGTATGTTCATATATAACTGAAAAACTGTGCTCTACACTAGAATTTGACACACTATTGTAAAATGACTATAACTCAATAAAAATGTAAAAAAAAAAAAGAAGCTGTGGTATATTTTACACAATAGACTACTACTCAGCCATAAAAATGATAAAATGATGCCATTTGCAGCAACAGGGAATGGATGGACCTGGAGAATGTCATTCTAAGTGAAGTAGTCATAAAGGAAAAGAAAAATACCATATGATATCACTTATATTTGGAATCAAAAAAAAAGACAAACTTATTTACAAAACAGAAACAGACTTAGAGCATAGAAAACAAACTATGGTTACCAGAGGGAAAGGGAGTGGGAAGGGAAAAATTGGAAGTTTGAGATTCATGAATACTAATCTCTATAAAGTAGACAACAACTAGTTTACACTGTACAGCACAGGGAACTCTATTTAATATCTTGTAGTAATTTATGGTAAAAAAAGGATATGAAAATGAATATATGTATTTTCCTATATGACTGAAGCATTCTGTTGTACATGAGAAATGGACAACATGGTAAACTGACTATACTTCAATAAAAATATTTTAAAATTTATAGGGCTATTGAATATTTTTGTTACATTAAAATTTCTGAAAAGAATACACTTCAAAGAAAAAACAAAGTTGCTATAAGTTAACAAACCAGAAAGCACAGAGCAGAGATGACATTTCCCTGTTTAACAGACCAGCACCAACCCAGTGCTGAGACCCCACTGCTCCCAGGACTGCCAGACGTCACCACCAGGAAGGGTGCACACACAGGAGAGCACACCGCACAGGGACAGAACCGGAACACGCACAACTTGAAGCAGGATCCTGACAAGCTTTCCGGGAGCCAGTCTCACTATGACTTCTAGTAAATAGGAGTTTCTTGCTTTTTAAAAAACTGCTTTACTGAGATATAATTCACCCACTCCCCCATTTTAGGCATACAACTCAATGGCTTTTAGGATGTTCACACTTCCTTCTTTGATGCAATAAAGTAACTAATTCAGGTTTCATCCTGTCAACCTGCTGTTTGGTCCAAGAGGTCCTGATAGGACTCAGATCTTGAGGACGCCGGTGGCCAGAGCCACTCTAGGCTGGTCAAGAAACCTGTCCTGAGAGCCTCGGGCTTCACCAACGATGCGTTCCCATCAAGGACCCTATGAGAAAATATCTATTTAACCACAGTGTGAAAGAGCCCAGGAAAAAGGAGGACACCTGATGCCCGATGTTTACTCACAGTTGTATATTCATATCCAGTACACCCCAGCACGCGGGACCAGAACATCCCCATCACCTACATGTCCTGGTCCTCTCAGGTGGGGAGGGGACAGGGGAGGGGAGGGGGGGGTTGGGGAGGGGAGGGGAGGGGAGGGGTGGGGGATGGGTTGGGGAGGGAGTGTGACAGGAAGAGGGGTTGGGCACTTGGGAGGAGAAGGGGGTCACAGAAAGAATGAGGGCCAATCAAGCTCTTGAGGGGAGGAAGGAGGGTTCAGTCAGGTCAGGAGGTCAGCAGGTCAGGAAAACAAACAGCAGGCAAGCGGACTCTCAGGAGCAGCTGGAGGGGACCAGACGCCTCCCTCCAAGCCTACTCCTGTCTGAACGCTGCCTTAGCAACGCCCCATGCTTTATGTCCTCTCTCGACCAATCACCTGCCTTTGCCCCTGGCACCTCACAGTGGACATTCTGGGTGACGTCACTTTTACAATGTGCCCCGCCTAACTGATCCCCCACCACCAACTGCCATCTAACCCTGGGTCCTCTCTGCAAACTTTTCTGACCTTATGCTTTCTGGTCCTGCCCAACTGATGTCCCCTGCCCCCTACTTCTTGGGTGCTCCCTCCTCCTTTTCCAAATTCCCAGGATTTCCCTTGGGCAGTGGCTGAAAAACATATTAGGTAGACAATGACAGAACCAGGAGGAATCAAATATACAGGCAGGGTGGGAGGTCCTCTCTCCCCTTCGCTCAGCACTGCACACAAAATGCAGAGAGAACGTCCACAAGAAAGATCTTAACAGCACACCATCTTAATCACGTCGCCACACCCATGTGGCTGTCCTTATCTGTAGTACACCTGTAGGTGACACATTAATTTTAAGTACGTATGTCACATGCATAAAAATAAGCCCTATGGTTTTTGCCAAAAATATATAAAATTATAAAAAATAATTATATATTGTCACACCCCCTACACTGCCCTTGGGTGATTCACTTACACCCAGGTTCAAGGAGGCAGAAACTACCTGGGTGGGACAGAAGCAAAGTTGTGCTTTGGGGCAGTACTCTCTGTGAGGGGGCCTGAGAAACCCTTTTGGGGTGGTGGGAAGACTTGGTGTCTAGATATGGGGGGTGGTTGTGTTCACTCAATCAAGTAATACTGAGCACATGGGGCCTGCCAGTCTCAGGAGTCAGAGAGACCCTCCTGCCCTGTGGGGAGTTGACCCCGACTGCTCACAGGCCCAGTGGGGCTGCGTTTCCAACCACACTGCTGGGCCTTCCTGGTCCCACAGCCGGGCTTCAGGCGCTGTGCTGGCTCCAGGATCCCCTGGCCTGGAGGGACTGAGTCCCATCCAGGGTGAGCAGGCTTCAGGGATCCTGGGTCTCCTCCTACTGTCAATCAGAATTCCTTCCAGCCCTCAGGAATCGGGACACCCTGTAAATCACCAATTAGCATCAGGTCAAAGGTATTGAGGTCTCACACTAAGCAATAAACTGTGCCAACTGACCAAATTCAAAGTGCAGTGTTCCAACTACACAACATTCTCAATAACCCATTTTATGGATGAGAAGACAGAGGGGGTGTAAATCACCTAAGGGTCTCGGGGCGGCGAGTGCTGTAACTTTACCCTGAACTAAGATCTACCTTGGAAAGCGATTCCACCTGGAGCCCATCCTGTGACCTGCTCCCTGAGGTTCTGAGGAAGACCGTTGGCTTTTCCTTGGGAAATTCCTCTTGCAATGACATTAAGTCATGCATCAGTCAGGACAAACGGTGAGGATGTGTTCATGAGGGATCCTGACTCTTAACGGCAAGTCAACTTTGTCTCAGGAAATGGGTCTTCTATTACCATTAATTCGGGCACCAAGGTAAATAAGAGTAACAACATAAAATCCATCATACATATAAGTACTTTTAATTTAAAATATAAATAACTTTATGAACTATAAATGGATGCATTGCATTGGTCCATGACAAACAGGACATTACGTACATTCATTACAAAGAAGTGCTGTCATGGGTGGGGATGTGGTGACAAGAGCAGGGTCATTTTTAGCAGGGAAGGATGTCCTACAGCTCTCAGTACAGGGTGGGTAAGTTCACAGTGCTTCTCCCCACGACCAAACTCTCACCACACACACACACACACACACACACACACACACACACACACACACAGGCAAATGTACATAGATCATAAAATGACCATCTACCTTCTGATCAGAAAAAAGATAAAGATATGTGTTCACATCACCTAACAACACACTGACCACACACACAGTTCCCATAATAACTTCTTAATACTTCAGTTCTATGAGCCTCTGAAGTTCCCCTCACTTGCGCTCACCATCATCTAACAGAAAGAAGTCATAAACAATTCTTCAAGTTTGATTCATTACAGTTCCTCTAAGAACTTATATTATTGCAAGTGTCAGAAGAATATAAAATTCAATTTCAGATGGAGTTTTTGGCTCAGTAGTTTTCATGGTTAAAAGTTTCCACTGACTACACAAAATTATTGGCTCTACTTTTCTCTTTCTGTGCTTCCTGTCCCAACTAAAATTTCCCTATACATCTCGTTATTTTGGATTTCAGTCAGTGGCCTGATAGTGCATTTTGTAGATAGTTTGATTGTTCCTGCAGATCGCTATCTATTGATGAGCATTTTATTCTTTTAGTATTAAATAGAACAAATGACTTCCAGTCTACAGCTTTTCCTGTAACTGGAGAAACAATAAAGCTTATACCGACATCACTCACCACTACACTACCAGACTCACAGCTTGTCCTGACCGTACTCTGACCTCCTCTAGTCAGTGTCCAGAAAAATCAAGCCCACACACGTGTGGATGTGACTCTATAGGGCCAGCACGCCCAACTTCTCCATTTACTTACTCTCAGTCGTCACTACTTTCCTATATTTGACCTAGAAGTTGCCCTCCTCCTACCCCTACCCTGAGCATTTCAGAAGAGTAACCTAAAAACTAAACTCTTCATGGCACACACTGTAATCACATTACTAGTAGCCACAAAGTTAGCCTATGAATGAATTTAAAAGGATTAGAATGAATGTATGATAATTACTTTAAACAAAAACATTTTGACTAATAAAACTGTAATTAACTTCATAATTATCAAATGGCATTAGTCTATTTTACTATCCTTTTTGCATTTACAGTACCCTATATGGATACTAATATATAAATCACACTTAACATCCCCAATTACTATGCTTAGATGGCACAATATCATCATTTTTCATTACAGCCGCTGTCACCACGCTCAGCACCCATTCTACGTGAGCTGGCATAACACCTGCCATCAGTGCTCCCCGCCTGTGTGGCCGCACCGGGACCGTCACTAACAGCTGTGGGATCCAGCGCCTGCGGTACTGATTGTGTACAAAATCTTAACCTTCTTCAAGGCTAAAACTCATTATTCCAAACATTATAGTAATACAATTAACACGATTACCAAAATTATATCTGAATTAACACTAAACCTTATGGCCTAGTAACCAGCCTTATCAGCTTATTGCTCCTGAATCAACTGACACAGCCTCCACTTTTCACTAGCCTCCTTTCTGTTAGTGCCTCCAATTGCATCAACAATGTCTCTTCTTCCACCAGCATACACAGCCAGCCGATTTCATCCATCCCAGCAATCATTAACCCCCAAAACTGTGTCATCACAAGTACCCTTACTACAAACATCCTTAGACTTTCACACTTCACAACTGACCACATTCTATAGTTTAATCAAAACAAAATTAGTCAAAACCCTAATTATTTACTACCCACTGAGAAAATCAGACAAGATGATTAAATTCAGGACTCTGTTTCTTACTGTATGTACTCCTTGGATCATTTTCACTTGTCACTGCATTAATTTTTACCCAGAATCTTGTAGGTTCCTTACATTTTATAATAATTCAACACTAAACTCAGGCAGCATCCATTTCTTAATCTGGTGTTTCATTATGACTGGCATGAGTAAGAGCATTTAGAGTAAGCAGACTCCTTTAGGACCTGCTCCTTTGGTTCCCAAGGGCTTAACTGGAGTTTGCATTCCTGGACCCAGAGCACCTGCAGTCATGCTGCTCACACGAGGCAGCTGGGGCACATCACACATTATAATATTCAATCCCTTGGAAAACCAGATGGCATATCCTGTCCTTATACTATCTTTACAAAGAATGATCATAACGAGCCCCATCTGTCTGTGCCAGACAGATGTACAGCCACTTCCGCAGGGCTCCCCACCAGCCACAGACAGTAGGAGCTGTGGGCATCCGTGCTCAGACAGCATGATGTCACAGAGGTGCTCCAGCCCTGACAACAACCCACGCCTTATGTCCTGGTCTGAAGCACGTGTCAGGCACCCAGGCACGGGGTTCAGAACCAGGACGAGCAGTCCCCTCAGCTGGAGTGAAAACCAGCGAGCTTGCTGGGGCGCTGTAAGATGCGGAGCCACTGCTCTTGAATAGCCTGTGCAGAGACCTGCTGACTCCCCGTCACGGCAGGGACACAGCAGGCTGAACACTGCCTGGGGCTCCGGCCGGCTGGCAGGGGTGGCTCAGGGGGACCCCCGGACTCCCCCAGGCTCCTGCTCCCTCCCTCCGTGTTCTGGTGCTGCTCCCCACTCAGGCGGAGGCCTCCACTGCCAGTGAGAGTGCACACCGTGGGAGAAAGTGGCGCTGGAGTGGGTGTGGCCCTGCCTCTGAAAAGACGGCCGGCAGTCACGGCCAGCTAGTGTCCCCGCACACACTCTGCAGGGAACAGCACCAGCACCAGGGCAGGGCCTGCCATCACCAGAACTCACTTTCCTGTGCACGCCTGACGGCGTGGGGCCAGCTCAGTGGTGAGGCCCCAATTTCTCTGGCCCCAATCCACCCTCTAGCCAAGGTGTGCACACTGGGGAAAAAGTAAAACCAGTACAGAAGTGCTGCTGCAAGCCCTCAGGCCTCAGCCACATCCCAAACCAGAGACTGCCACCACACCCAGGAGAACCCCACTCCCACAGAGATCCTGCTCCAGCCCCACAGGACCCCGTGCCAACCCTGATAGGGCTGGAACAGTCACTGAGCCGAGGAGAAGCCTCTGCTTCAACTTGGAACTGGCTCCAGCCCGTCTGACTCCAGCCCTGCCACCCCCATTGCAGTGGCTGCCAGCACGTCCCGAGGGAAGAGGGCAGCCCAGGATCACTTCAGGTCCAGCTGTTCCCAACAAACCCACTGGGCACAGAAGACTGCACAGGAATGCTCTCACACAAGGACACCTTTCATTCTGGGGCAGGCAACTGTTTCACCTAATTTCACAGAAATACAGAAAGTTAAAATGAGAAGACACAAGAACACATTTTAAATGAAAGAATAATAAAATAACCATAATGAAAAGAAGTAAATACTTTACCTGACAAAGAGGTCAAAGCAATAGCAACAAGAATGATAACTGAACTGGGAAAAAGAAGAGATGAGCACCGGGAGAACTGTCAAAAGAACTAGAAAATATAAAAAAGACCAATCAGAGCAGAACTGCAAGTTGTACAGAAGATTAGGCAATGCAGATGATCCATTAGCAATTCGGAAGACAGAATGAAAAACACCCAATCAAAAAAGCAAGAAGAAAAGGCCTGCTACATGAGTTTAAAGCACTTCCGAGACAGCAGCAAGCATAGTAACACTCACATGACAGGAGTCCCTGCAGGGAGAGAGAAAAAGGCTGAGAAAACATTGGATAAAATTAAGGCTGAAAACTTCCCTAATCTGAAGAAAGAAACGAGTATCAAGGCATAGGAATCAGAGAGTCTCAAACAGGATCAGCTGAGACAGACTCACATCAAGACATACCATCATTCAAAAAGCAAAATTTAAAGACAATGATAGAATTCTAAAGGCAGCAAGAAAAAAGGAAAGTGTCACAGAAAAGGAAATCCCTCATGAGTCTATCAGCTGTCTTTACTGCACATATTTTTTAAATTTACATGTATGTACTGTTCATTGTCTCTAAGACTGTTTAGAGCTTTAGCTTTTTAAACTTATGTAGTTATTAAAGGAATAAAACCAAACACAATAAAAATTCAAAAAGATACACGCATCCCACTATTAACAGCAACACTATTTACAATTGCCAAGACATGAAAGCATCCCAAGTACATATCAACAGATGAATGGATAAAGGAGATTCACCATATGTAGGTAATGAAATACAATTCACCCATAAGAGAGAAGTGTATTTTTCCTTTTTTGGCCTTCATTCATTTTTAACTTCAAAACCCAGAATTTTAGAACTGGCATACACATTTCCATTGCATCAAAACCAACAAAATACCTAGAAATAAACTTAACCAAGGAGGTTACGTGTATTCTGAAAACTGTAAAACACTGATGAAGGAAATTGAGGATGATACAAAGAAATGGAAATATATCTTATGCTCTTGGGTTGGAAGCAACAACATTATCAAAATGGCCATCTACCCAAAGGAATCTACAGATCCAATGTAACCCCTGTCAACACTCATGGCATTTTTCTTTTTCTTTTCTTTTTTTTTTAGCTTTTTTTATTGATTTATAATCATTTTACAATGTGTCAAATTCCAGTGTTCAGCACAATTTTTCGGTCATTCATCGACATATACACACTCATTGTCACATTTTTTAATCTGTGAGTTATCATAACATTTTGTGTATATTTCCCTGTGCTATACAGTGCAATCTTGTTTATCTATTCTACAATTTTGAAATCCCAGGCTATCCCTTCCCACCCTCCACCCCCCGTTAACCACAAGTCTGTATTCTCTGTCTCTGAGTCTATTTCTGTCCTTTATTTACTCTTTGTTTTTGTTTGTTTGTTTTTGTTTTTTTTTTTTTAGATTCCACATATGAGCGATCTCATGTGGTATTTTTCTTTCCCTTTCTGGCTTACTTCACTTAGAATGACATTCTCCAGGAACATCCATGTTGCTGCAAATGGAGTTATGTTGTTGGTTTTTATGGCTGAATAGTATTCCATTGTATAAATATACCACCTCTTCTTTATCCAGTCACCTGTTGATGGACATTTAGGCTGTTTCCATGTTTTGGCTATTGTAAATAGTGCTGCTATGAACATTGGGGTGCAGGTGTCATCCTGAAGTAGATTTCCTTCTGGATACAAGCCCAGGAGTGGGATTCCTGGGTCATATGGTAAGTCTATTCCTAGTCTTTTGAGGAATCTCCACACTGTTTTCCATAGTGGCTGCACCAAATTGCATTCCCACCAGCAGTGTAGGAGGGTTCCCCTTTCTCCACAGCCTCTCCAGCATTTGTCATTTGTGGATTTTTGAATGACGGCCATTCTGACTGGTGTGAGGTGATACCTTATTGTAGTTTTGATTTGCATTTCTCTGATAATTAGTGATATTGAGCATTTTTTCATGTGCTTTTTGATCATTTGTATGTCTTCCTTGGAGAACTGCTTGTTTAGGTCTTCTGCCTATTTTTGGATTGGGTTGTTTTTTTTTTCTTATTGAGTCGTATGAGCTGCTTATATATTCTGGAGATCAAGCCTTTGTCGGTTTCACTTGCAAAAATTTTCTCCCATTCCATAGGTTTTCTTCTTGTTTTACTTCTGGTTTCCTTTGCTGTGCAGAAGTTTGTAAGATTCATTAGGTCCCATTTGTTTATTCTTGCTTTTATTTCTTCTAGGAGAAAATTTTTGAAATGCATGTCAGATAATGTTTTGCCTATGTTTTCCTCTAGGAGGTTTATTGTATCTTGTCTTATGTTTAAGTCTTTAATCCATTTTGAGTTGATTTTTGTATATGGTGTAAGGGAGTGTTCTAGCTTCATTGCTTTACATGCTGCTGTCCAGTTTTCCCAACACCATTTGCTGAAGAGACTGTCTTTATTCCATTGTATATTCTTGCCTCCTTTCTCAAAGATGAGTTGACCAAAAGTTTGTGGGTTCATTTCTGGGCTATATGTCTGTTTTGGTACCAATACCATGCTGTCTTGACTGTAGCTCTATAGTACTGTCTGAAGTCTGGGAGAGTTATTCCTCCAGCCTCTTTCTTTCTCTTCAGTAATGCTTTGGCAATTCTAGGTCTTTGATGGTTCCATATAAATTTTATTATGATTTGTTTTAGTTCTGTGAAATATGTCCTGGGTTATTGGATAGGGATTGCATTAAATCTGTAGATTACCTTGGGCAGTTTGACCATTTTAGCAATATTGATTCTTCCAATCCAAGAGCATGGAATATCTTTCCATTTTTTAAAGTCTTCTTTAATTTCCTTCATCAATGCTTTATAGTTTTCTGTGTATAATTCTTTCACCTCCTTGGATAGATTTATTCCCAGATATTTTATTACTTTGGGTGATATTTGAAAGGGGATTGTTTCTTTACTTTCTTCTTCTGTTGATTTATTGTTAGTGTAAAGAAATGCAACTTATTTTTGAACGTTAATTTTGTAACCTTCTACCTTGCTGAATTCTTCAATCAGCTCTAGTAGCTTTTGTGTGGACCTTTTAGGGTTTTCTATATATAGTAACATGTCATCAGCATATGATGACACTTTTAACTCTTCTTTTCCAATTTGGATCCCTTTTATTCCTTTCTCTTGCCTGACTGCTGTGGCTAGGACTTCCAGGACTATGTTGTATAGGAGTGGTGATAGTGGGCATCCTTGTCCCAGATTTTAGTGGGAAGCTTTTGAGTTTTTCACCGTTGAGTACTATGCTGGCTGTAGGTTTGTCATATATAGCTTTTATTATGTTGAGATATGTTCCCTCTATACCCACTTTGGCGAGAGTTTTTATCATAAATGGGTGTTGAATTTTATCAAATGCTTTTTCTGCATCGATTGAGATGATCATGTGGTTTTTGTCCTTTCTCTTGTTGATGTGATGTATTACACTGATTGATTTGCATATGTTGAACCAGCCTGTGTCCCTGGGATGAACCCCACTTGGTCATGATGTATAATCTTTTTTATGTGTTGTTGGATTCTATTTGCTAGAATTTTGGTGAGGATTTTGGCGTCTATGTTCATCATCATCAGTGATATTGGCCTATAATTCTCTTTTTTTGTAGTGTCTTTGCCTGGTTTTGGTATCAGGGTGATGGTGGCTTCATAGAATGAGTTTGGGAGTATTCCCTCCTTTTCAATCGTCTGGAAGAGTTTGAGAAGTACTGGTATGAGTTCTTCTTTGTATGTTTGGTAGAATTCCCCGGTGAAGCCGTCCGGTCCTGGACTTTTATTTGTAGGGAGGTTTTTAATTGCTATTTCTATTTCCTTTCTAGTGATCGGATTTTTCAAGTGTTCAGATTCTTCTTGATTCAGTTTTGGTGGACAGTATGTTTCCAGAAACTTGTCCATCTCCTCTAGGTTATCCAGTTTGGTTCCATATAGTTTTTCATAATATTCTTGTTTGATATTCTGTATTTCTATTTTGTTTGTTGTAATTTCCCCATTTTCCTTTCTTATTTTGCTAATTTGTGCTCTCTCTTTTTTCTTCTTTGTGAGTTTGGCCAGAGGTTTGTCGATTTTATTTACTTTTTCAAAAAACCAGCTTTTGGTTTGGTTGATTTTTTCTATGGTCTTGTTAATCTCTATTGTATTTAATTCCCCTCTGATCTATATTATTTCCTTCCTTCTGCTGCTTTTTGGGGCTTTTTGTTCTTCTTTTTCTAATTCATTCAGGTGGTGGGTTAAATTGTTTATTTGAGACTGTTCTTCTTTTTTGAGGAAGGCCTGTATCGCTATAAAGTTCCCTCTTAGCACTGCCTTTGCTGTGTCCCATAGGTTTTGAGTGGTTGTGCTTTCATTATCATTTGTCTCAAGGTATTTTTTAATTTCAGCTTTGATTTCCTCATTGATCCATTGTTTTTTCAAATAACATATTGTTTAATTTCCATGCTTTCCTTTTTTTCTCCTTTGTTTCTCTGTTGTTGATTTCCAGTTTCATGGCATTGTGGTCAGTAAAGATGCTTGAGATAATTTCTATCTTCTTAAAATTGTTGATGTTTCTTTTGTGCCCAAGTACATGATGAATCCTGGAAAATGTTCCATGTGCACTTGAAAAGAATGTATATCCTATTTTGGGGGGGTCTAATGCTCTGAAAATATCCACCAAATCTAGTTTTTCTATTGTAGTATTTAATTTCTCTGTTGCCTTGTTTATTTTCTTTCTGGAAGATCTGTCTAGTGATGTTAATGCAGTGTTAAAATCTCCAACTATGATTGTATTCCCATCAATATCCCCCTTTATCTCTGTTAGTAGTTTTTGTATGTACTTAGGTGCTCCTATATTGGGTGCATATATTTTAACAAGTGTAATATCCTCATCTTGTATCATTCCTTTAATCATTATAAAATGTCCTTCTTTATCTTTATGGCCTTTGTTTTAAAGTCTATTTTGTCTGAAATCAGTACTGCAACACCTGCTTTTTTGGCTTTTCCATTTGCATGGAATATCTTTTCCTTCCTTTCACTCTCAATCTATATGTGTCCTTCTCCCTAAAGTGGGTCTCTTGTATGCAGCATATTGAAGTTTCTTGCTTTATTATCCAGTCTGCCACTTTATGTCTTTAGACTGGAGCATTAAGTCCATTAACATTTATAGTAATTATTGATAGATGTGTGTTTATTGCCATTTTGAACTTATCTTTGCAGTTGAATTGGTATATCCTCTTTGTTCCTTTCTTCTTCCTTTTGTGGTTTGGTAATTTTCCTTTGTATTATCATGGATTTTATTTAATTTTTGTGAATCCCTTGTAAATTTTTGGCTTGTGGTTACCCTTTTTTGTAAATCTATTAACCCATTACTATAACTGTATTTATTAAACTGATAGTAACATGATCTCAAACTCATCCTACTGTTAAAAAAAAATTAAAAAAGAAAGAAAAAAATATTCTATATTTCCCTGCCTCCCTCTCCCACTCTCAGTGATTTGTATGTCTTCTTTTATAATTTCGTGTTTACTTTATTTGTAATTCATGAGTTATCACCTTTCCAGTTGTGAGTTTCTCTTTTCTGCAGCATCCTGCTGCTTTTCTATTTAGAATACCCCTTTCAATATTTCTTTTAGCATGGGTTTAATGTTGCTAAACTCCTGCAGTTTTTTTGTCTGTGAAACTGTTTATTTCTCCTTCTATCCTAAAGGATAGCCTTGCTGTATAAAATATCCTAGGCTGCATCTTTTTTTTTTTTTCATTCAGGGTTTTGAATATATCTTGCCACTTCCTTCTGGCCTGTAGTGTTTGTGTAGAGAAATCAGCTGAGAGCCTTATGGGGGTTCCCATGTAACTTACTCTTTGCTTTCCTCTTGCTGCCTTTAGAATCCTTTCTTTATCCTTGACTCTGGCCATCTTGATTATGTTACGTCTTGGTGTGGGTCTATTTGGGTTCTTCCTGTTTGGGACTCTCTGAGCTTTCTGTACTTGGATATCAGATTCCTTCTTTAAGTTTGGGAAGTTTTCAGTCATGATTTCTTCAAAAACCTTTTCAATCCCCTTTGACCTTTCTTCCCCTTCTGGGACCCCTATTATGCGAAGATTGGGATGCTTTATATTATCCCATAGGTCCCTTATGCTATTTTCAGTATTTTTTATTTGCTTATCTTGTAGTTCTTCTGAATGGGTGCTTTCTATCACCCTGTCTTCTAGACCACTAATTCATTCCTCTGCATTATCTAGTTGACTTTGCACAGCTATTAGATCATTCCTCATCTCTGTCAATGAGTTTATCCATTCTACTTGGCTCTTCTTTATAGCTTCAATTTCATTTTTGACACATTTTATATCTCTAAACACTATCTCTTTTAATTCCTTCAGCAATTTGATCACTCCTTTTTTGAAATTTTGATCTAGTAGGCTATCGATGTCTATTTCATTGATCTTTCTTTCAGGGGATTTCTCTTGTTCTTTTAATTGGGAAACGTTTCTCTGCTTCATCTTGCTCATACCTCTCTGGCACTGTGGTTTATGGAGTATCAGTTGTCTATTATGGTCCTTAAGGTTTAATCTATCTAATGCCTATTTAGGAATAGATCTTAGGAAAAAAAGAAAAAAAATAAGAGAGAGAGAGAAAGAATTTTAAAAGAAGGGAGAAAGAAGGTTTGAAGACATTGTATAATGAATAATAGAAGAGCGAGTTGAAGCAGAGTATTAATCGGGTTGAAACGTCCTTTTAAAACCTTAAAAAAGGGGGGGGAGATGAATAGATGTATTTGAAACCTCTGTCTAATCAATAACAGGACATCAAAACCCAAGAGAAATAGAAATGTATTAAGAGGTAAAAATTAAGAGAGTAATAGAAAATAGAACAGGTAAAAACAGATTTAAAAAAAGAAGAAAAAAAGGGGGGTTGTCGGTGTTCTCCTGGAGTCTGTGTGCTTTTAATATGAAGTCTTTCTGTCTTCGTCCTGTTTTGGAAGCTCAGCTTGCTGTTTTCAGAGGCCCTCCATTGGCGCCCTCTTCTGTGCTGCTCCCAGCACCTGTCGGCAAGCAGATCATGCCTCCTCCTAACACTAGGTCAGGTGCAGCTCTCTGCTGTGGGCGGGCGGGTCGCTGCCCCTCCGGATGCCGCAGTCAGATGTTGCAGAGTGGCCGGGTAGGAGGGTGGGTCGTGCCCACTCCCAGGACCTCGGTCAGGGGCTGTGTTCCTGCCCGAAAGGCGGGGGGCCGCTCTCACTCTACCTGCGCCTCCGCTGGTAGCTCCGCTGCTCTGTGCGGCTGCGCCCTCCGCCCTGGTCGGCGCTCCGCAGGTGGGCTCGGGGAGGACCGAGGGACAGCCCTGTCCCTGCTCCGAGCCAGAACCCAGCTCCTTGTTTGTCTTTGTGGAGCAAGTTCTCTGAGGGACCAGGATGAAATGATCCTATCTGCCCCGGGCTGTATGTAGGCCAGTCTCAGTCTGGCCTTTGAGGCTGCTAAGCCCTTCGGTGAGGATGCAGGTTTCCCCCTTGCCCCCGCCTGGGTGCTAAGCGCCGGAGGATATGGCGATATGGCGGCTGTGCCTGAGCCCCGCCTCTCTTCCCCCGAAAACTTTCCGCAGGTTTTCAGAGATGGGGGTATGCACCCTTCCCCCGAGAGCACATCAACCTAGCTGTTTTATGGAGGGCCCAGGTTGTTCTGCCCTGTGCACCCACAGCCACGGCGCGCAGCCCCTTGCGTTCCACCGGGGCTGCCTCCGTGCAGCCGCCCCCGTCCTCCGCCCGGCTTGTGCAGCCTGGCCCTGCCCGCCGCTGCCGGCCCGTCTCTGGCTGGGTGTCGGGGGGACGCTCTGTGCCCGTTTAACTTAGTTCTGTCAGTCAAGGGCTGCTCTGTACAGATCAGAGCCTCGGAGGCTCCCCCTCCGTCCAGCTGGCCTCTCAGTTGGAGAGGGGAGACCCAGCGAGCGAGCGCCAGTCCTCCTTTGCCGCTCCCTCCCCGCAGGACCCGTCCCACGCTGCTTTGCCTTTTGTTCTTTCTTTTTTCCTTTTCTCCTACCAGATTTTTGGCGTCTTTATCTTTTGAAGAGGGCAATGTTCTGTCGGAGTTCCGCAGGTTCTCTGGTTGGCTGAGTGGGTCCATAGATGTAGGTATTGTTGTATCTGTGGGAGAGGGTGACCTGCGAGCGTCCCTGTACTCCGCCATCTTCTCCGTCCTCCGTCTCTTATTTTATAATTTAAGTGAAATCTATCATTTACTCCTGTTTAATGAAGAATTTGGTAGGTCTTTGGTCCCAGTTCCTGGATGGCAACCCCTAAAATCCTTGAAATTTCCCAAGATAGGAGTGTCTTTTCTATTCATGGTGGACCCTTGGATGGCTTGTGTTCATGAGATGACTCAGGATTGGGACTGGCCAGCCAGAGACACCAACCATGTAATTAGAGGAGTGGCGCTTTGAGCTTTGTGACAAATGAATGACCACCAGGAGAGGAATGGGCTCAATGTTTAGGGCTAAGGAAAGGTTTGAGTTACAGTTAGGGTTTGGGTTAGCCATGTCGGTAGTGACCCAATAAATCATGTCTTTGTAATAAAGCCTCCAGAAAAGACTTGGGGGCAATAAAGCTCAGAGCTCCTGTGAACTTCCTGGTTGGTAACACTCTTGGAGGACTGTCACACTCAGATGCCATGAGGGCAACCCTGAGCCCTTCCCACTGGAGTGCTCTCTACAACAGCTCACCTGATGAGATCTAAGGGCTGCTTCTTGTCTATGCTTTGAGGAGGAGCCCATTCCCTGTACAGAAGGCCCGGTTTGCTGGGGCAGCTGAGGTCCTCTGATGGAGGCTGAAATTGCACTGGGAAGCAGAAGCAAACAGGTGAGCATCACTGTCACCACGTTTTCACATGTTCTGTTGTTAAAATGTGGTGCTAACACTTCATGGTCATTTGTAAATAAGGGGCCCTCACTTGCCGGGGGGGATGGAGGCACCATATACTTTTTCATAATTCTCACCCAGTATTAATACTAACCCCTTGAGGGTCATTTGCAATGGTGGGTGGAAAGGAACGTTTGGATGTTACAGTCCTGGGACCACCGTGGGTACCTGGTGAGAGCCTTGCAGATGCTTAATGTCCTACAAGCGGGCCAGTCTTCAAAAGCCAAAAAACTAGGCCACCCAAGTGCCCAAACTGCTGCAGTGGAGGGACACCTGATGGTGCAGCCCCCTCCTTGGACCCCCAGAGGAACCTGGACTCTGGCTGGTTAGGGGCAGGGTCAATTCTAAAACCCAGGCTTTTTTGTCCCCACAATTCAGTAGATATTCGGTGACAGCACATGGAATATAAACAACAAAGAAACTTGACATGATGTTATATATTTAGCTTACTCAAGAAACAAAATTTAAATCCAGTCATTCTCCTTCCCACCTGACCTACGTTCCTTTCTCCTGTACTAGAACCAGATTATTACCCACCCAGCCTTAACATGGGTCCTGACTCCACTTACCTCCCTCCCAAACACCACATGAGATGATTCCTCAGCCTGGATGTGGGACCAGCAAGTACAAGAGGCTTTAGTGGAAAAGAACTGGCTGTGCGCAGACGCCAACTAAACACTGTAGGATCCTGGTGTCCCACATTAGTAATCATGACAGCTGTTTGCAAGTGTCCCCAAAGTTCATTTAAGACTCTCACTGCTAATTTTGCTGGGACATAAATATAAAACATGTGGACGGCTGGGCTGGACTGCTATGCTGGGTCTCTGATCCAGGAAGCTCAGTGTCTGCTCCCTGTACCCAGCTCCCTGTTCTGTTCATGCATGTGCATCAAGCAGCTGTTTAGTGTCCATTTTAATATCTTAAACAGTGCATTTCAGTATTGTCTTCATCCACAAATACGTGTACCACACAGTAGTAATGATCAATCTCAGTCTTTGCTTTCTTTGGTCTTAGAGAGTCAGATAAATGGATAGCAAAGATAACAAAGTCATAGAGCACTATAATACAGTATTTCCATTATTTCAATGACAGGATTTATTTAAAGAGCTTAGATATAACATCCTTGCATTTATGGCATCATTAAGCGTCTGAAGCTGTTACATTTTAAAAACTTCATTTCATGCGAGATGTTATCCGTTAGAGAAGTGCTCCTGAATTTGAGGGGTTGCTGTCATCTCAGACGGAGTCCCTAAAAAATGTCAACACTCTGTAGTATTGCCATCATGACAAGAACCCAGACAGATGAAATTTGGAAAGCCCTGTGGCTTCCTAGTGCACAGACAGAAAATGGTATTTCAGAGGGAAAAGCCTGAATTACAGAAAATGATAAATGAAATGGTCTAAAATGCATTTCCCTTACAAAGAACTAATACTTATTTGGTTGATAATAACATCTGTCAATAATTATGAAAAGAGCTGACAGATGCATAGTATTTACTATTAGCCAGGGCTGTTCTAACATTGACACAGATTCATTAATCCCCATAGCAACTCTACGAGGTGGGTACTATTATTATCCCCATTTTATTGATGAGGAACTTGATAAACACAGTGGCTAAATGACTTTTACAAGGTCGACAGAGAGAAACCAGCACAGGTGTTCCAGCCTGACTCTGCGCTCTTGGCCACTTCTCTTTTTTTTTTTTTTTGTGGCGGGGAGATAATAAGGTAATTATGGTGGGGGTGGGGAGGTAATTAGGGTTATTGGTTTATTTTAGAGGAGGTGTTGGGGGCTGAACCCAGGACCTTATGCGTGCTAAGCATGCACACCATCACTTGAGCTGTACCCTCCCCTCTCGAGTCTATGCTCTTAGCTGCTAATCCTCACTGCCCCACATGGTAACTCTGGGGGAACTACACTTCATCCATTCACTTATTAAACTCAGCCTTCCCGGTGCCTGGGATTTAGCAGTGAACAAAACAACATGGTTCTTGCCCTAAGTGAGCGTCTCGCCTCCTGACATATTGTCTTCATTTTATCCAGGAAGAAACAAGGTCAAGAATATTAGCCTTTTCCTGTTAACACCGGAGGATACATGACGTGCTTTATTTCATTTCTGCCATTTGACTTACACCATGGGGAGGGAAAGCTGCCTTGCAGATCCCAGAGCTCACAAGCCTGTTAATCCCGAATTTTTTTTTAACACTATCCCTTAGTTGATACTTGATCTGAGAAAGGATGAAGTAAACCTAAAAAGATTCTAAGAGAGTGTGTGGTTTATACAGGGTAACTAACCAGCCACTGTTTATTATCCTAACAGGAATCTCTAGGCATATTTCTTTTCTTTCTCTTTTTTTCTTTTTATGGGCAGCTTTTAAAAACCAAACCAAACCAACCAAACCAAATCACTGATAATTCAACAGCAGGCTCTAAATCACCCCCAAGACAGCTGCTAAACTCGGTTTAGACTTGCAATGCAGCTTCTGGTGGCTGGATTGAAGAATGTATCTCTATCCTGAATATAAAAGTCATTCACGCAGCTCTTCTCAAATAGGGAAATGAAAAACTCTTGCTCCAGCTTGATGATACTTTCATCCACTTGGGGGACTTTCAGATAATAGCTGAAATTATCAAAGGCTGAGGACCGGGTTTTCAGATCATTGGGCTTCAGAGGCAATTTTATGTGCAGTATCTCAACGTATGTACAGAGCACCTCCCACAGGGTGTGTACTTTTGCAAATACAAGCTTGTCATCCAAAACCTATATTGGGAGAATGAAAACACAAACCAGGAAACTAACTATTTTCACATTTTTAGTACACAGGTTTTTCTTACGTTGCTGGTAGTTAAAGCACTTGTGCAAACACACACACATATGACACTGGTAAAAGTGAAGATATAATAAAAGTAGATTTGCAAACCATCATACATATTTGCCTTAAAGATAATTTCTTTGTTGAAATTACTGAAAAGTTATTTAAAATCCTTGCAGTTCATTCATAAAATAACCAATGTTTTAGATGAAGAAAAGCAAACTTCTTAATTTTTAGTCCAAATTAGTAACTAAAAATAGAAACACCAAAATATTCTTTGCAGTGGTATGTAATGACAACTTTTTAAATTTCTGAAACCTAGGACTAATTACATATCTGTTCAATATAGTGTTAAACGGCCATTAAAAGGGATTTAAAAGAATTATATTTATTGATATGGAATATATAATAAAAGGAAAAAGCAAAAAAATATGAAATAATAATTTTCCTTCTTGGAAGGGAAAAATATCTACATTTGAATAAAAAAAGTTTAGAAGGATTTTAAGATTCTTAATGTATAATTAAGGTACAGATGATTTTTAATTCCACTGTTCTTTCATTTTCAATTTCTGGGGGTAAATTTTTATAATAAAAAAATCTTTAAAAAGGTTCTTGCATAATTAATAGATATATTTATGACTACATTCTCTGGCTATTAGAAAAGATCTCCTAGCTTTGGATCTGAAACATACATTCCATAATGCAGATTCTGACTTACTCGCCTCCCAGCCCACAGCAAAGGCACGGCTAGTGTGACATGTTTCAAATACCATTCCAGGTAATATGCATGCTCCCAACCAATGGCTGCAAAGGGACTGACACTGATCTGGTTGCTCCCAGCTGCAGACCATCATAGATGATGTTGGATTCATAGGCTCATGTTTTCTCTGTCAAAAGAAACCAGAAAATGTTAGGCTTTTACTTTCACCAAGGGAACAAGAAGTTGTTTGATTTTTTTATGCAAAAATAACAACAAACCAATTTGAACCTGATGAAAAGACATTTGCTCAAAAAAGCACAGTAGCAATGAAGGTGCTCTGGCAGGCAGAGATTTGTTGGATTCCTGTGAGTGCTGGACTCCCACATGGAATTCCCTTGGCACTCCAGAAGGCCTGTGGTTGTCCCCATGTGTTTGTGGCCATATGTGGAGCACAAAACTCTCTGGCTTTGCCACAATTTCAAAGCCTTTTTTGGCTTTTGAAAAGTTTTGGACTCAAATGGAGTTTTCTTGAGTCCACTCACTGATGTCATTCACCAGAGTTATAGTCCAGATCTGACATTCTAGACTCTTAAAATCTTGCAGACATTCAAATGGTTCAGGTTTGGATGTATTTACCTCTGCAGGCCTGGACCAAATTCGATAAAGCCACCCGGACAAGTTCAGCAAAATGTAAAGAAATTTTTCTCTCTGCAAGTCTGAAATGTCTGTGAAGCTATAAAAACTTCTGCATCTACAAAAATAGAGAACCAACTCATCAGTAACATCCATAATGCATGGCCATTTAAAAAAAATACTGTATTAACTGCTATTAAATTCTATCTGGCTTTTGCCAAATTGTGTCCTAAACTGTAAGGAAAGTATATAAATGTAGAGAATTTTTGACCTTTTAAGAGAAAAAGGAACCCTCCTACTCAGTTGGTGGGAATGTAAATTGGTGCAGCCACTATGGAGGACAGTATAGAGGTTCCTTAAGAAACTAAAAATAGATTTCCATGTCATCCAGCAATTCCATTCATGGGTATATGTCTGGAGAAGAATATAATTCAAAAAGACACATGCACCCCAATGTTCACAGCAGCACTATTTACAATAGCCAAGACACTGAAACAACCCAAATGTTCACTGACAGATGACTGGATAATGAAGGTGTGGTATATTATATAAATATGTATATATACATATATATAAACACACATATATACACACGCACACACACACACACAATGGAATACTGCTCACCCATAAAAGATAAAATAATGCCATTTGCAATAACATGGATGGACCTACAGGGTATTATGCTAAATGAAATAAGTCAGAGAAAGAAAAACAATTATTCTATGTATTAACTTATATGTATATCTAAAAAATAAAACAAATTAATGACTATAATAAAACAGAAATATACTCACAGGTACACAGAACAGACTGGTGGTTACCAATGGGGAGAAGGAGGAGAGGAGAGGCAGGAAGGGAGTAGGGGATTGAGAGGTAAAAATTACTACGTATATAATGGATAGGTTACAGGGCTGCATCATACAGCACAGGGAAATATAGACATTATTTTATGGTGACTTTAAATGGAATATAATCTATAAAAATGTTGAGCCTCTGTGTTGTACACCTGAAAATACTAGGATGTAAATCAACTACTCAATTACAAAATTTTTAATCAAAGTTTTCTTTTCATATTATTTGCAATAATTTACAAGCCAGCACTGTCAATAGAAACATAGTGCAAATCACAATTTCCAATAATCCCATTTGGAAAATAAAAAGGAACAAGTGAAATTAATTCCAGTAATAATTATATTTATCTCAAAATATCCAATATACTATCATTTAAAAAGTGTGATAAACACTTTTAAAACTTATTAAAATATTTTACATTATTTTTGTTGTATGAAGTCTTGAAAATCTATTACGTATTTTGCACTTATAAAACATCTCAATTCACAATAGCCACATGTGGTCGGTGGCTACCATACTAGACAGAGCAGATTACACCATTTCCACTTCTGATAAATTACCTGCTCTTACTTATTTAAAAAACTTGCAGAAAAGGCTTTAGATATTCCCTATATCAAAGCAACCTTGACGGGTGTGGAGTATCTTCATTATAAGGTGAAAAATAAAGGTAAGAGAGCCATGGTTACATGTATGTTAATTTAACAATAACTTCTTAATTCATTCAGGACTTTACAATCTTTCTTCATATGCCAAGGATTCACTGTCACTGTGCAATATTTTTCACTATTATCATCTTTGGAATTGAGAGGATTCTGATGACCCTGCTTTGTGCATCTGTACATAAAAGAAAATAACAAAACAGAGAAAAAGACCTTATTAAAGATAATTAAGGGGGGAGGGTATAGCTCAAGTGAAAGACCATATTCTTAGCATGCACAAGGGCCTGGGTTCAATCCCCAGTACTTCTTCTAAAAATAAAATGAATAAATAAAAATCTAATTACCACCCCCCTGCAAAAAATTAATTAATTTTAATTAAAAGTTTAAAAATGATAATTTAGTGCAGGCTTATCAGGCTACAAGAGCTACAATGAATGCCCGTCCCCCCATTAATTTTGAAGAAGTCTCACAGTATTTCCCAACATAAAGGCTAAAATAAAATTCAGAACACTTTCTGATGGTCAGCATGATTTTAACAGAAAAGTAGATAATTACCTCCCTGCTGTCAAAGCTCTGTCAGAGATGGGCACAGAAAATTTAGTAAAAATGATTTTGCAACTACCTTTGAAAGAAATGCTGAGAAATGATCTTTTCTGTTGGATATTAACCTGCTTTTACATTCTGCAGTAAGCATACGTGTTTACAAACCAGGCAGGAACTAGATCATATTTTACACATAATTTAGAAACTGATTTGAATTTTGCTGTCAACCTGCAAGGCTATTTTTTAAGTACTAACATAAGCTGGCCACTATACTAAATTTTGTTTCCCTGTTTTCTTAATCCTCACAACTCTGTAAGCTGCTATTATTACCCCCATATAACAGATAAAAAGCTTGGGGCAGAAAATAATTAGGGTAACTTGGTAAATGGTGGAGCTGGGTAAGACTGCAGCCAGTGTGACACTCAAGTCCATTCTTCTCACCAATGTCTGATACTGCTACCTACATTCAGCAATGACTGCTGATTTCATATTTAAGTGTGTCATTTCTAAAAGTGCAAAGCTATATTAGTACTCCTGTGTAAATTATTCTTTTGAGATGTGATTGCCAAAAAAACAAAAAGATATAATATCAGGGTACCACTGAGGGGAGGGCGAATTGCATATGGATGGACACAAGGGGACATTTTGGGGACACAGTTGCACAACTCTAGAAATAGCTAAAATGGCTGACTTGAACAATTATAATGTGTGAATTTTATGGCCTGTAAATTGCACCTTAATACAGCTATTAAATTAAGAAACTGGGATACCAAATTAAGACTAAAACACATATATATCACACAAAGAACAAGAGGCAAATATAATTATTTACTGCACCATTTTCCTTCATGCAGTTTCCTTTCCTCACCCATTCCTGAAAGGATGATTCAGTTTTAAAATAGTCTTTTAATTTATTCAGCAAATAATTTTTGACTGCCTACTATGTACCCAGGACTAGTCTAGGCACTTGGAATAGATCAATAAACAAAACAAAAGTCCTGTCCTCACGGAGCTTGGTTGGGGTTTAGCTGGGGTGGGGGTTGGAGATGACAATTCACACAACAGAGCAGCAGAGGAGGTGGCATGTTAGGAAAGAGGAACCATGGAAAAAAGAAAAAAGGGCAAGGTAAATAGGGTTGAGAGTATGGGATAAGGGTGATGCTGTATTAAATACCAGAGCAGGCCACACAGAGGACTGAGGTTAGAACTAGGACTAGGAGGTGAGAAGTCCCAGGTGGACTTAATAACCATCACCAAGGCCAGCACGCACCTCGCATGTTCCAGAATGGGGGCACAGCTGGAGCTGCGGAGAAGGGTCAGTGCAGATCCTGTACGGCCTTGGAGGACGTTGTAAGGACTGTGGCTTTTACCTGGAGTGAAATGGGGAGGCACTGCAGAAGGACGACACAATCTAACTTAGGTATTCAAGGCTCACTTGAGTGCCAGGTGAGAACAGTCGAAATGGTTCAGAGATTAAAAGAGGGAAGCCATTGAGAAGGGCTGTGCAGGAGAAGAGGACAGTGGCTCAGGGCAGGGAAGCAGCAGTGGAGGCAGGAGCCATGCTGAGAAGTGGCTGGGTTCTGGATATGTTTTAAAGGCAGTGTTAAACCAGATCTATAGACAGAATTCTAGTGGTATGTCAGTGAAAGTCAGAATAACTCCAAGATTTTTGACCCAAGCATCTGGAAGGATTAAGTTCCCACTAACTGAATAGGGGAGGCTGCAGAAAGAACCAGTTTGGGGTGGTAGGAGGACCAAGAGCTGTTTTAACACATGTTGGTCTTAAGATATTAGAGTTCCAAGTGAAGATGTCAAATCAGCAGAAGATTGTAAGAGTCCAGAGTTGGAGAGAAAAAGTCTAGCGGGAGACAGAAATGTGGGAATCATGGGTCAACAGGTGGTACAGGAAGACATGAAACCCAGGTACTCAAACATTAAGATAACCTGGCATTAACCATAGAAGTTATCCTTGAGGGCCTGCCTACTAGGTGTGGATATCAGTCCTATTTCCCGACCACTCGAGTTTTAAAATGGAACTTACAAATGAATTCGTGCAAGACACTGCCTCCAGTGGGTGGGATCAGAGCTGGAGTGGGAGAATGGGATTGTGCACGCTACTCCCTACGGCAGAATATGTGTGTGTGTGTGTGTGTGTGTGTGTGTGTGTACACGCATGTGTGTGTGTGCAGGGGGATGAGTTACACCTCGCTTAAGAAAAAGAGCTAGTAAGTCTAGAAACCGAAAGATGAAAGAACATCCAGATCTGATAAAGGGAACAGGGGAAACACTGTGTAGTGTAAGACATATCCCCATAATGCCATTTCCCACCATCCTTTCATAAGGAACACAGTTGAAAAGGGGGGAATTATGTAGATACGTGTGATGTACACAAACTTTCTGACTATGTAACACTGAATATCTACATATGTAGCAAGTTAATGGTATTTATATCTGCTTCAAGTTTAATAAAAAGTTCACAACAGAGGGAAAATA
Organism: Camelus bactrianus; assembly: GCF_048773025.1. Lineage (NCBI taxonomy): Eukaryota > Metazoa > Chordata > Mammalia > Artiodactyla > Camelidae > Camelus > Camelus bactrianus. The sequence goes on along the minus strand of NC_133573.1, from coordinate 631,307 downwards.
AAATATTGAGGACTGGTAGAAGTATCATAGAAGGCCTTTCAATGTTCAGAATGGAAGCAAAAGCAGCTTCACCGCACAAAGAATGTCATTAAGAGTCAAGAATGTTTATATTTGCTTAAGAAATTCAGAGTTACAACTTCCTGCTTTAAACAATTAACTTTAAGACAGATGCCATACTATAAGCAACGTCTATACTGGTACATTCTTAAAGCTATTTTTAGTTCCTGCTTGTTCTGATGTACTCCAGAAATTCTGCAAAGAAAACCTTCTATTCAAAGGCTTAAAGGAATAAAAAAAGAAATAACACTGCATTATTTTAAGTGTTCTCTGTACCGAAAGTCACCTGCAAATGCAGCACCCTGCCGCAGGTCCACATTTTTAACAATAAAGCCCTTAGCGCAATTTTTCAGTTGCTATGTGACTTTGTGTCAGTCTCTCACTCAGAAGCAGAATGTAGTACCAGAAAATGTCACGTCATGTCTAAAACTACAGATGTGGAAGATGAACGGACACCAGGACACAGCTAAGTGGGAGGGTGAAGTTTACCTTCTAAGTTACCGTAAGTGCAGTTACACCTGCTCCCTGCTTCCCCTGTGAAGTGAAGAACTAGTCTTTTCCAGAAAAGCTCTCATTCTGAGAACTGTCTTCTTTAAAATATTTGGAGATTCTTTTTTAAGGTTATTTCACTTTTAAGTCTTTCCCGAACTCTACATCCCATAACAAGTGTTAAAATTATCCAATAGCCTATTGTTACAGAACATACTCTACAAAAGCTGAGGTTTCCCAGGGTTTGGATCCCAGAACTCTGCTACCAGATAATCCTAAAGCCTTCCTTCCATAACTGACTCTTCTGCCAATTCCCAGCTGCGGGCAAATTCGGCTTCTCAGACCAGGTAACTTTCTAACTCTGCCTACGAACACTCTACTGTCAGTAAAGGAAATCTCAGACAGGAAGCAAACAAAGCCCCTAGTGAGGGTTGCACCTTCAATCAAGACGCCATCACCAAGCAAATATTTAAACCTACTGCAAAACTTCTGAAGACATCTTACAAAAAATGTAGTTTCTATAGATGCATACTATTTGCTCTGGAAGAGTGATTTCCAATGGAGGGAACATAGGACCCCATGACTCAAGCAATTTTTTAAAACTGCACATAACCGTCCCTCTTCACGTGAGGATTCAAGCAAGCCCGTCTCACAGGTCTAGGTGTAATAGAATGACAGCAACTCTAGGAGTGGGGTGAAAAACAGTGAGGTAGACTTTTAGTGAAAGGGGGTGATGTAACAGGCCCCACCACCCACTTACCTCCCACCACAGGACAATCATCTCAGATCGAGGACAAACACTTTGGGAAACAGAGGTTCTTTATGTTTTTATGGTTTTCTGGTGGAAATAATGCCCTGAGTCATGTGAAGTTGTGGCTGCAAAATTGAACAGGGGACCAGATGTTTTCACATTCAAGACACAAATAGCCCCAGGGTGGCCACCATATCTGCTCTCCCCTTTGCCTGTTCACCCCAAAAGCTGCAGGACAATCCTGCTTGCAAAGACACTCACCACTTCTCACAAATTCCTGCCAAGTCCACGTCAGCAGCTGGTGGTGTCAAAGTCACCATTTGTACTGCTATGAAGTCCCTCCATTACTTTATATCCCTTCTATTTTCTCTGTTGTCTTCCTAGCTACACTTGCATTCAGGAGCTGGTTACTGCCCTAACATTGCCTCTGTAATCAGTCCAGGATATAGGAAGTAGAGATTCAACTGTAACCAGTCCCAGATTACTTGTCATGCCACTCTAGTTTTCCAACAAAATACTCTGGTATCCCTCAGCTCACCCAAAGAACCACCGCATTACTTACAGATTGTAAAAGTAGAGGGCTTTCTCTACTGGAAAACACTGTGGCCTGTGGTAGAGATGTGATTTCAGTTTTTGCAACTACTTACAGGCAAAAAGACATGTTCCGCAAATTTTCTTCAAGCGTTTGGAATTTAAACTTTTATTAGATACAGAGCCGGCGGACTAACCGTAATCAATGAACATATGGTCATATTACCAAATAATGTTCATGTCTGCCTTACAGACATGTAAGAACTTGAATTACACCTACAGCCTGTAGGTCTTTAGAATTGGATGTGAAGCATCCTGTGAGATAAAAAACCTCCTATCCAGTCACAGAACAACTTACAGAGAACATCACATTAATGCCACTGAATACATTAGTAGAGTCCATGTATGGTTAAGTTACATCTCCAATTTCTCAGAGCTAGATAGGAGATGTCTAGAAAAGCTGGAAAAGCCCAATTACCAGAACAGCTCAAAAGTTAAAGCAGACTCCTTCACCTCCCAAAGCGGAGGGCAGAGAGGGCATTGCCCACCACCTTGTCCTCCCCCGGGATGTGGCATGTGGGGAAGCAGGCAGGAGTGGGTGGCTGGGACTCGGAGGTGGAAAGGTGATGAAAGGAAGAGTGGAACTGCTCTGGTCCTAGAACAACAGAGCTGTAAAAAGCTCGGCTTGAGTTCAACCCGCTCCCTCTCCCACTTTCCCTCCCACCTACGTGACAAACAGCACAGTCAGGCACTTTCTACTCATGACAGTGACTACTAGCAGGAAAGGGACCAGGATAAAAGCATGTCCTATAAAAAATGAGTCTGATTTTAAAGACTATGTCATAAACAATGAACAGCACTGTCAGAGTAGGACACTTGTGAGGTGCTCAAATAGGGAGGAGGAGGTTGAGGATCCATTTCCAGCACTTCCATGTCTTTTATCACTCCTATTTCTGACCTTTCCTTTACCACTTTTTGTAGCACTGCCATCACTGGCAGGTAAAGGGGCAGCAATGTGACTTGACCGTTTGGCTGATGGGGCTACATTTCCTAGCACTGGAATGAAAAGGCACTGGAAGAGGAGAAGCTGGAAGATGTGAACCGTGGTCCTGGTCTGTGCCAAACACTAAACAGGTGACCCTGGGTTAGGCTGTTAGTCTCTCTGGGCTTCCGGCTGTTTACTTATAAAAGAAGGTTTTGTCATTGCACAAATATATCCAATATGAAATGTAACGTGAAAGTCAAACATAATGATATCTCACCTGCTTGCCTCAGGGAACCGTACAAGCACTGAACACTATGTGAATGTAAACACAGAGTTAAGGAAACTGTTGAGGTAAAGCACTAAACTGAACATGGAGATAAAGTTTTATGGATTTTCTTGGCTTTCTTTTTTAATTGCAACACTGAATTAATAGTTATTAGCTATAATCCACACCACCACCCCTGCAAATAAGTAAAGTTGGTAAGCACTGCCTGGATGCCTGCTATTGCCCGATGCTAAGCAGGGTGAGGGGTATAAAGGAGGCTGAACAAGGGAGTCTTCTCCAGTTACCAGCTAAGTGAGGAGATACATTGGAAACCACCCGGGAATGGTACCAAGTCAGTACTCAAAGCCAAGATTACAGGCTACCGATCATAAACAGTGCAGGAATACACAGAGGAGCTAGAAGTATTTGGAGTAAATAGGGAAGACTCTATGAAGTGGGTGGGGCTCCAACTAGTTCTCAGGGCAATTCTAAGCTGTTTTAACTGAGGACTGGATAGGAAAATGCTGGTGACTCCTGGTTTTTAATAAGGCACAGGTTACCCTAGGAGGCTAAGTCACATAATGATTGGAACACATAAGGTAAGTCTAAAATGATGGAGGGTCGAGACTACCTGGCTGAGATCTGGTTGTGGTAAGTCTTTGACTTGACTCTAGATGTTGGATTGTCAAAACTGTAGGTTGACTGAAAGGGGGTGAGAGAATATCCAAGAATTCAGCAGAAGGAAAAATTCATGTATCAGGGATGAAAGCTCTTCATCAGAGTATCAGCAATCAGAATAGACACTTGAAACCAAAATCATACAGTTCCAGAAGCCGAAAATATGTGGAGGGTGGTGGGAGAAATATAAATCAAAGATCATTCCAAGCCTTTGGGTATTCAAGACCAGAAGAATGATTATCCCACTGAATAAGTGGAGACGCTGCAAGAAAAAAGATTATGAAATCAGCTTTAGACATGTTGTATCTGACATATAAGCTAAGAGTAGGTGTTCTCTAAGAAGCTCAAATTCAAAATTGAAGCACAGATCTAGAGTACAGGCTTAAGATGCAGATGGACAAGACATGATAAATCTCCTAAAAGAAAACATAGGCAAAACATTATCTGACATAAAACTTAGCAACGTTCTCCTAGGGCAATCTACCCAGGCAATGGAAATAAGAGAAAAAAATAAACAAATGGGACGTAATTAAACTCATAAATTTCATCACAGCAAAGGCAACCATAAGTAAAACAAAAGGAAACAACAACCTACGAATGGGAGAAAATATTTGCAAATGATACGACTAAAAAAGCCTTAATTTTCAGAATATATAAACAGCTCATACATCTTAATAACAAAAAAACAAACAACTCAATCCAAAAATAGGTAGAAGACCTAAACAAGCATTTCTCCAATGAAGACACAAATGGCCAATAGGCACATGAAAAAATGCTCGATATCACTAATAAACAGAGAAATTCAAATCAAAACTACAATGAGGTATCAGCTCACACCAGTCAGAATGGCCATCGCTCAGAAGTTCATGAATGATAAATGCTAGAGAGGCTGTAGAGGGAAGGGAACCCTCTTACACTGCTGGTGGGAATCCAATTTGGTGTAGTCATTATGGAAAGCATGGAAATCCCTCAAAAAACTAAAAGTAGACTTACCCTATGACCCAGCAATATCACATCTGTGTATATAATTGGAAAGAACTCCAATGTGAAAAGATACCTGCACCCAAGTATTCATAGCACCACTGTATACAATAGCCGAGACATGGAGGCAAGCTAAATGTAGCAACAGATGACTGGATAAAGAAGTTGTGGCATATTTATACAGTGGAATACTACTGTACCATGAATAGGACAAAATAAAACCATTTGCAGCAACCTGGATGGAGCTAGAGATCGTCATTCTAAGTGAAAGCAGCCAGAAACAGAAAAATACCAAGTGCTACCACTCATATGTGTAATCTAAAAAAAGAAAGAAAAAGACAGTGAACTCATCTACAAAACAGAAACAGACTTGCAGACTTAGTAAACAATCTTAAGGTTACCAGGGAAAGGCGATGGGAAGGGATAAATTTGGGAGTTTGAGATTTACAAATGTTAGCCACTATATAGAAAAGTAGATTTTAAATAAAGTTTCTTCTGTATAGCACAGAAACCAATGTTCATTATCCAGCAATAACCTATAATGGAAAAGCCGATGCAGCCACCAACTGAGGAAGCAAGAGAAAAAAGGATTTAGTTATGCTGGGCTAGAGCCCACTTCTAAAATCCTTGTCAGCCACTGAGGCTGCCTCGAGTACACTGAGCCCTCCTCCCAGGGACAGGCTGACATGACATGTGTCCTGCATACCTGGGGCAGCAGAGGCCGTCCCCAGGTCTGGCCCTGGGATAGATGGGAGCAAGTCCACCTGCTCCCCTTGGGGCAGCACCCCTACCCACAGCCCCCGCCACCTGACTGCACCGCGCCTGCCTCTCAGGAACCCACTGACTTGAAAACAAGTGATCCACGAACCTGGGGCAGCGGCAGGGAGATGGGCAGAGACCTGGCAAGCTGGTCGACTTGTCCCCATCTCCCCCACGGCCTGTCCAGGGCTCGTCCTCAGCTACTCCAGGCACTGTCCGCAGGTCAGCCTGCTTCTGGTAGGAGGGCACTTTGTGGTCGAAGGTATTGGCGAGGTTTGGGGTCTGCCATTGGGAGCTCGTGGATTTGCTACAAACTCCCCAGCGCATGGCCTGAGCTTGGCCTCTGCTGCCCCAGTTTTGTGGAACTCAGGTTACAGGTCAGCCTGCTCCTGGAAGGCAGGTGCTGTGCTGTCAGGGAAAGGCGGCGGCTGCGATGGCGGGATTGGGGCTGCCCTGTTGGAGCGCGGGGGTTGCGACCATTTCCCGCTGCTTCTGCAGCCATCCCAGCACACTGATCGCACCGAGCCCACCTCCCAGGAGCAGACTGACTTGTAACATGAGTCCCACAAACCTGGGGCTTTACAGGCCGCCCCCAAGGTCAGGCCGTGGGAAAGATGGGAGCAAATCCAGGGGCTCTCATGGGGCAGCCTCCATTCCATCCGAGGCCCCGCGACCCCACCGCACCCGCCTCCCAGGAGCAGGCCATGGTCTGAGGACCAGTCAGAGATGCTCCGGAGCCGTCCGGCGCCCTCCCACCTCCCGGGGCTGTACCTACTCTCCTAAACCCGGGTATAAGCGGCGGTAAAAACGCGGGGTTCAGGAACTACTAATAGCGGGGTTACCACAAACCACAGCGGTGGCTGGGTCCAGCCTAAGAGTCCTAACGGGATGCACTGCCGGGACCTCACCTCTGCACCCCTCCCTGGGCGCCTCCTCAGCTGCACAGCGCACGCATCATCCACCGGCTCCCCGAGCAGCGCGCCCCCACCAGCACCCCCTTAACTGCCCGGCAGCGGCAGCCGAGCCGCGGGCAAGCAGCGGCCCAGACCCCAGGCCGTGTTCCTCTTCCAGGAGCTGGTCCAGGAGCACCCGGCTCCCGCCAGCTTCCACGTGTTCTGGGCGGCTTCCGGCGTCTGCGCGTCTGTCCGTCTGCGCGTGCGCGCCCCTCCTCCTCCCGCCTGCAGCGCAAACCACCCGGGTGGGTCTCCTGCTTTACCGGACCTGGCCACTGGGGCCGGGAGGGGCCAGGTGGGGCCCCTCCTGCCCTTCCCGCCGGGTCTCCATCCCCAGAGCCTTCACCCCGCCACTGACTGGGTCCTGGCACTGAACTAGAACCACGACTGTCCTGGGCCAGGCCACACCCCGCCAGGCCCACTTCCCCTGCTCACCTTCCCCTCCCTGTTACTACCCTCCCACCCCTGGCCAGGCCTAGTCTCCCACAAGACCTTGAAGACAGGGCTTCTTCTCCTCACACTGAGGTCCGTGCCCTGACACTCCATCCTGCTAGGTCCTAACCTAAGGCCCCTACACCCTCATGCCTTACCACAGGACCCCCAACATCCTGAAACAATCCCCCTCACCTCTCAGCCAGGTCAGTTCCACTCTGAGCGGGCCCCACGCTCCTCAACCTATACTCCCTCACCATGGGATCCCTTTCACTCTGACTGCAACCCTACCCTGAGCTGACTCCCTCACCCCTCACCCTGTGGTTGGGGTGGGGAAATCCGGGCTCCAGTAATGATGACTACTGCCACCAGTGGGGGATCCAGCCTAGTGTGCACCTTCATAGTTAATGTCTGAGGCTACAGGGTGAGGCAGGCTGGGCTGAAAGCGGTTCCAATTCCCGCCCTGGCACCCTGATCCCCGCACCCTGTGTCTCATCTGACCCGATGGATCAGGGTGATCCCAGGCTGCCAGCCACTGGCCTGTGGGCCTTGGGTGGTTGATGGTCCTGATGGTGATCTGGACCCCTAGGGCAGAGGCACTGGGCACGTGGACCTTTGGGGTGGGGGAGTTCAGAGAGTGCACTTGAGCCCAGGGGTAGACAGCAGATGGTGGGCTGTGTGCATGGGGCTGTGTGTGTGGCCTGGCCTCAGCCCAGGTGGGTGCAGGGACCTTGTTCATTCACACCAGGCCAGAGGGAAGAGGGACGGGAGCTTTTAAAGCATCAAAGTTAGGAAGCCAAGGCTGGAGAGCAATGTAGGCAGGTGCATTGGCCAGGCCACCTTGGGGCCCCCCTCGACGCTGGTCCCTTGCATCAGGGGAGACTGGCAGTTGACTGGCCAATGAGACATCCCCTGCTGTGGTATAGTTTACAGGCAATTGAAGGGATTTTGACAGGTAATTTTAATCCAATAATTGTCACTTTCTCTGCGGGAGATCAGGTCCAAAGTCATGGGGAATCTGGCAGTGATCCTGCCTGAACTCCAGCCTGGGACAGTGGAGGACCCACCCAGGAATCATCATGTTAGCTCTCACCAAAAGTTACTGTAATAGAGAAGAACAAATCTGACTCCATATTGGATCTGTTCATTTTCCTTTAACCCTCTGCCGTGTTCTCTAGGCTTAGTCTAGCTAGCTCTGCTCCTTTTGTAAAACAATGTTGCCTTTAGCCTAAAATAAAGAGGAGAGCCTATTCTCAGGGCTCTGAACTTTAAGGATATTAACACTTTTGCACTCCTATAAAGATAACAATTTGCAGAATAGAAAAAGTTTGTTTTGTTGCAGGTTTTACAGGAACACCATGATCTGACCCACGTGGACAGCTGCAAAGGATTACAAGAACAAAGAAATCCTACACCAACAAGTTTGCAACAACCAACCACAGCCCCTCCCCTTTTTAGTAGAAAAGGAGCCTGAAGTCTGACTTGGGGAATATGGTTCTCCAAGTCTGCCATTATCTTGGTCTGCAGCTGTCTACATAGACCAGGTCATAGTGCCTCTGTAAATCCTCTAACAAAACAAAAGTTATTTTCTTTTCTGCAACTTGTTGTCTTTATATAAGTGCAAAAGTGTTAATATCATTAAAGATCAGAGCCTTGAAAATAAGCTCTCCTGTATATTTCCTGCTAAAGGCAACATTGTTTTACAAAATGTGCAGAGC